>NC_063185.1:22190536-22506369 GCF_023159225.1 Perognathus longimembris pacificus
AAAGAGAATTATTTTGTTCAGGAGTACCTTCCAAAAGATACCTATTAAAAACTAAAAGCTATTTCCTACAGGAGACATAGTTGAGAAGGAAAAGACAAGTGAGATAAGGTTTGAAATAGTTATAAGAGTAATTATGACTAGGGGTAAGGCTGGATAATGCTGTATTAAAATGTAAAATTTAAAATGAGTTCTGTTTAAAATTTGATGTGGAGATACTCATAGATAGCTAATAAGGTCGGAATTTACCTAACCTGTCCTTAGGCAAGAGGCCTGTGGTATGTATTTAGCTGGGCGCCTATAGCTCACGCCTCGAATCCTACGTAGTCAGGAGGCTGAGATGTGAGGATTGTGGTTCAAATCCAGTCCTTGAGATTCTTTCCTCCAATTAACCACCAGAAAACCGGAAGTGGTATTGTGGCTCAGAATGGTAGAGCACTCGCCTTGGGCACAAAGAAGCTCAGGGACAATGCCCAGGCCAAGTTCAAACCCCCCACCACTGACCCCTTCCAGAACATGTAGTTAGTGTCATCATTATGAAAGGTCTTCTAAGTTAAGGACTACAATTTGAGAGTTACATCCCTCCACTGAAACTTCTGGTGACCAATAGAAAGTTGTTTGTAAGGTTGTTTTTTTAAACGTTCATTTTTCTGGCAATGTTTGCTTCGCTCCCATAAATATATAGGATGATGAAACTTGGTTCTTTGTAAAAGGAATTACAATTCTTATTTCTTTTAAACTGAAAACTAAAGGAAAAGAAATAAGATAATGTTCCAAGGCTTAATTGGTTTGAGAAGATGACTGAAAGTTCTAAATTTGAAGTTGCCACTTCGAAATACTTTCACCATCATTTTCGTAATTAACTTACTTAATATTAGTGATTAGATCTAATTGGATTCCAGCTCCTATATGTTAATCGCTTATGCTTGCTTCAATTCTCTCGCTCTCAGTAAACTTAAATTCAAATACACATGCATGGTCAATTTATGGAGTAAATGCTAAAAATGCAGTCCTGAGAAAGCTTGTGCAGTATTGCTTGCTGATGAATCAGAATTCAACTTAAAAAAAAAAAATGGGTGGTTAAAGATGAAATGTAGTGCCCTACTAATTTTAATCTTCAAATGATTGCAAATACCTAGTATTATAAGTATCTCAGGCTACCTTTTTTGATGCAAAAATAAATACTGGGAATTATATTACATGAGGAGATGTAATTGTGCCACTGGCTTTGAGGCCAGCTAGTGAAAGGCATTTAACAGTTATAGAAACGTTACAGTTAAGCTCAGGTTGGCTCTAGAGCAACACATCTCCTAAATCCTACGTTGCTGGGCTTTCTTGATCGGCCTTCCCCTTGGGAAGCCACCATGCTAGGGCGACTGTGCACATTGACTGGAAGAGACTTAGCGGTGGTGCTGAAGGGTGGATGAGCTCCTTGTCCTAAAGAACAGGCACACCGGGAAGGTGGAGGAGGCCAGGGCTTGGGGAAGTCATGGAAGGATTTGAGTTGGCCGTTCACGAAGACACCTCTGAACCAGCATCCATCGTGGACCTGCAGAGCCCGCCTTCAAGAGAGCCATGCATCCCACACCTGGGTAGAGAATTGACCCAGACCAATGGAGAGAAGCCATGGCTCAACAAGAAACAGATTGAGGATGGCACGGGCATGAGAAAGAAGGTTTGAAGCTCCGTCTAGAAGGAAGAGGAGCAGGGCGACATAGGGCTGGCCTCCGGGCAAACAAATGGCCTCAAAACCAGAGCCCAAAGGATGAGTAGGAGCTGTGCTAGAGAAGGGCCGGCTGGCACCCTGAACAAGATGTCGGCACCGCCGAGAGACACACAGGAGCGCTTGGTCTGCGAGCCAAACGGGGGCGTGTTCTGCCAGTGAAATCCACCTCACGCCTGGGGAAGATGCGACAAACCCATGCAAGTGGCCTTAGGTATCTTAGACTGGATTCCATCTCTGTTAAACCGAGGTTTAACAGCACAAGGTTCCGTGCTGAGCAGACTGTATAGGAGACCCCAGAGGCCAGGCGGGACCTGGTGAGAATCCATACGAGTTTACCAGCATCCCTGGGATAGCCTAAGACCCAGAACTGTGACCGCCACTTCTGCCGTGGTGGGGATATGCATGGCAGAGCTTTAATACATACTCGATTCGGGATAAAGATTTACTGGATCAAACCCAAGGACTTGTGATCAGCCAAGAAGCTGGGGCCAGGACATGGCATGACATGATTTCCAGCCCTGGCGGAATGATAAGGATGAATTAATTATGTATTCACAGAGCATGAGAGAATAGTAATTGCACAGATGTATGTGTGTGTTGTAGTTTATTTTTCTAGTTCAGAAGTGCATAGGATATTTTTTTTTCCCCTGAAGCTATTTTGGTAACTCAAAATCATTTGTTCGACTGGTAAATTATACCTGTGGCAATTAACTTCTTCAAGAGGTCACCCATGGTAGTCTGTCACAAAGTACCTAAACTATGTTGGAGATGCTTGAAGTCATGCTATAACTTTAAAACACACACACACACACACACACACACACACACACACACACAAAACAAACTTCTGGAAGATTCAAAGGGTAGATCAGATTGCTCTGAATTAGCTAAGTTAGGTGTGTCGATGAAACCAAGAAACATCTGTAGGATAGGTAAACATCAGCTACACCAGATGCAAAGGACCAGAGCTGCAAAGACAAGCCGCAGGACGCTTGTTCTGAACTGTAGGTACTATTCCTCTATGGAGCCGCACAGCAGTCACAATTCCAGGGAGCAGCTGAAGGATTGATTGACTAAAGCCGGCTAATGGCCTCCCAAGCAATACCTACAATTTATTAGAATCTATTCAATGTCACATTTTCCGCTACCCATTACCCCCTATTTCTAATCCCTACAACAATTTCTCAAAATGAGTTTAATCAATCCTATATTACATGGAGAGCCAGCCAGTTTTAAAAAATAAAATAAAAATGATCTCAAGGCCAACTAGTAAATAAGTGACATAAAACTCAGTTGTGTTTGACTCTCAAATCTCAAAAACACACTGTCAACATGGTTTGCAGTATGCAACCCTAGGCCCCCTCTATGTATGGATGGAAAATGACTTTAAAAGCCTGATCATTTTATATCTGTATCCTACTTTTCTAAATTTCACTCTTGTGGGGAAAAAAAAGTAAGTTCTAATCTTCACAGATGCCAGTAAACAATGCCAGAATTTCAAAAGAAAATGTCTGCTCTTTGCAATAACATCTAAATTATGCAATGCATGTTTTCAAGGGGGGGGGGAGAAATGACAATATTAGTTACTGCAATAGTGGGGTTTATCCGTAGCCAAGTGATTGATGTGCCGGTATCTTCAAACACAAAGGCATTGGATTAAACAAATTGGGGAAGTGATGGGTGAAATTTCACTTCAGAGATATTTTCCCCAAATAAAAGGGAGTTAAAACTTCCATATTAAAAAATAAAAAAAGGAAAAGGAAAGAAAAAGAAAAAAAAAAGAAAAGAAAAGCAACCTTTCTTTCAATATTTTTTTTTTCCCAGTCAAAAGTATTCTTAGTAAACAAGGGAGACTGTACATGAATCGTCTGGGTCTCAGTTGGAATTTTCTTTTAACAATAACCTGTATTTAATAAGCTGGTACCTAGAGCGCGCACCACGCTGCTTCAAAGCTATAGCAAGGCCAGGAGGAAGATCAAAGCGAGACGGAGCCCGCGACCTCCACTGTTAGACTAAGAAAGACTCCTATCTACATGCGCAGAGCTACTTTTTGTTGTGCTGGGACCGCGAAAGGATTCTCTGTATTTTTCTACCACTGCTTACAGATTTTAATCCAAACTTGCTTTCAATGGTAGAGATAAAGCGGGGGGAAAAAAAATAGCATCTCACTCTGGCGAGGTGATGAACAAGCCAGTGAGGGGCAGGGCAGGGGAGGAGGGTGACAAGAGATCTACTGAGAAGAGAGGCAGAATCCCTAAGGTGTGTGCCAAGAAAGTTTTAGCACGCAGGGAACTTAAAAACAAAAAAGCCAAGTAGAATAAGCCCCCACGGTGATTGCCATGACAGGTGGCGAACCCCATCATTCCATTCCTATTGGCTATCGGTCCCCTCCGAATCCTGCCACATTCCTACTAAATCACCATTTCAGAGAGGGGCACGGAAGGCCTCACGTAGGAAACTCGGGGTGCTCAATGGGGTCCTGGGACAGTTATCTGCCCTTTTCTGTTGTTCTTCTTGTTCTGGGCCTCCATGAGTTTGCTCCCGGTGCCTGTCCCATTGTGGTTTACACAATTCTTCTAGAAAATGCCGCTGTTTGGATGACCATTGAAGAGGCCCGAGCCACCCATCCTTGCTTCAGGACAAAGGATTTGATGTGGTCATTTGTTGGAACTACGTCGCTAAGGCAGGGCAGTGTTCGTGTGCAGGGAGGAGGGCCGGTGTGGATCACAAACGCACGTGGACCGCAGGACAAGGCTCGGTGAGGCAGAAGTGGGGAATTCAGGCATAGAAGAGCTCCACTGTTTCTTACAAGAGAGGAAAGGCCGAGAAACATGAGGGATATAGAGTTGTTACCATGTTTCGTTCAACCTGAAATTCTGTTAGTGGCAAAGAACAAGTCTTTACAACTCTCCTTCAACGTTCATTTCCAAGTTTCAAGTACGGGTCTTCTGTCAAAGATGTTGTAGTTCGAATATGCACCCATTACTTATCTCTATCTTGCCTTAGTGAGAGCGATCACTACTACATTTATGGTATCAGTTAAGGAACATGTGAGAAATCCCTTAATGGTGTCCTTAACAGCTCTCTTCCATCTTTCCTCTAATGTTTCACTAATTATTACAAAGAGCCTTTTACCTCACATCAACAGATAATTCTTCAAATGACCCTACTGTAGACGAGGAAACACACGAATCACGTTGGTCACAATACAGCCACACTGCAGTCCAAATGACTGATGAGTCCCTCTAACGAAGGGGGAAAGCGATCGGACAACACGGAATTCCACAGGGGAAGAAGGGAGATGTAGGAAAGAATTCTAAGGCTAGAGATGAAAAAATCAAATCAAATCTCACTTCCTGCCCAACTGTGTCTCAAGGCAGGCTCTACTTCATGGACTTTCTAATGCTCCTGAGTCATGATAGTGGTGATAAAAACTTGGAGCAGTTCTCTGACATTATAATTTGGCTTTGGGATCTGAAAAAATTATCTTTACGTGAAGGGAGGACCGTTGGGGGTTCTTCTATTAATAATTCCTCCCGCTCCCTTCATGGACGACAAACCCAATTGAGCATAATAAATAGTCTCTCCTTACAGAGGCGTCGTTTTTTTGTTCTTCGGGGTTTTCTGCCAGTTCACACTTCTTGCCTACTTAGATGGCGTCTGGGCATGGGGAGCTGGCCTACGCCGAGCCCCCAGCCAGTCAGCAGCCAGCCTCTCCATCCAGCAAGCCGGCTATGCGAATCCGGAACTGTCTCCCGGGGGCTGGCCCACCAGGTACACAATGATTTTTGCATAACTGATATGCCCATGGGTCACAAGCGGTCCCGCACCCTGTGACGGTGACCCTTGGGAAGTATTGTAGTGGGAAATGTCATGCAAGCCAGTAGCCAGTCGTGCAGCTCACTGTTTCTCAGCGGACGGCTTGTTTGCCCTGGCTCAGTTAGATGGCAGTGACTACTCTGGGTGGTTTTGGAAACTGGTTTTCATTGACTTGTGAGTTGCCTTTGGGTTGACTCCCACGGATGGTTGAAAGCTGTGTGCTTTGGGGTCTATAATCATATAGATGCATCCCCTTGCCGCTGTGTTACTTTAAAATCAAAAGACGAGCTATCTGTCTTGCCCCATTGTTAATATCTGTCTAAAATGCCCATTCTTTCCTGCAAGGGAACCACCTAGGAATGCAATTATTTAAAGTTCGCTTAAGTGAATTGATACAGAGTAAGGAAAAAAATACTGCTAGCCTACGAAAAGGAGAAAGGAGGCGATGGGAAAAGAAAGAGAAATGCAGATGGAGTCAATTGGATTGCAGTAGAGGAGACACATGTGCATCACCATCAAATCTCTTTATTACTATTAATTCTTGCAAATAATGTTTTCAATAGAGTTACTTTTAAAATAACTTGAGATCAGGAAAAGGGTCATCGTGTATGTTTTGATTTTACGGCGTCTAGACTCTGGCAACTTGATGGAATGATCCCTGTAGAAGTGGATTTTTTGTCAGAAGCAAAGCAATTCAGGAGCTCCTACCTGGGCCGGGCCTGCCAAGGTCTGTTTGGTAATTGCTTGTTTTCTGGTATAAGCTCTGTGGATGAATGGGCCCTATTTCTCCTCTGCCTCCTCCTCCTCACTGCTCTAGAACTAAGACGAGATGCATCTCATTCTTGTGCATGCCATTGTCTTCCTACCCCATCCAGAATCCCCTCCAGAGTCCCCGAGCCTTCCTCTGGGTTCCGATTCATAAATGTTTTTGACCCTTGCAGGCTCCTTTGTAAGAAGCCTGTCATGCCACTCCTGTAATGTTTCCTAGTTGAATTCTCATGTCACAATGGCTGGCCAATTCTTCCCTGTGCCTCTCCTATACTGATTTTGGAAATAAAGCCCAAATGGGACAATACTTGATGTAGAGTCAACAGGACCCTGTGATCATTGTTAAAATCGACAGAGCTGTTATTGTTTCAGGGGGGAATGGGAGATGCAGGATTCAAATTCACTACGCTGAAATCAACCACGGTGGAGCTGATAAGACTGTGACAAATTAGAAGGCTATTAGCCACTCAATCATATGTCTGGTTCCATGAGCTGTGACGAATTAGATACCGTACAATCTCAAATGTAGGTTACTAACATTCTGGTTGGACTCACGACTTCCTGGCCTTTTTTCCAGCAGTGATAAATACCCTTACTATGAAGAATGCTTCTTGGAAGTTAACATAAGAGTCCTCAAACCTCCTAGCTGGTGAAAGGCTATCCATTGCTGACCATGTCTGCCTTGGAATGCAGGGCTCAGTTGGGAACAAGAGTCCTGCCCTGCCCAATGGTCACTTCCTGAACATTCTTTAATGTCTCCCTGCTTTACGTTCCTCACTTGAAAAAGTAGGGGGAAAAGTGATGGTTTCTGCCACTGAGGGTTTTGAAGGAATCAAGCACAATTAGATAGAACACTTCAGCCCTCAAAAATTGCTGGGGGGGGGGGAAAGAGTACATTTCCATTTTTCTTATAAAAATGTTGATTGCTCTTCTCATTGGGGATAGGACGGTAGACAGGAGAAAATACCGCGAGGAAACGAGATCATTGGAGATGAATATCAAAATTTAAGGACAAAGATGCTTTCTCCAAAAATAGGACAAGCTCGTACTTTGTCCCACGAGCTAGGGATTAATGCCGTCCGTCAGTACCCTCGATGGCGAGTTAGCTGTGCTTCCTACCAGAAAGTGTGCACTAACCAGTCACACCAGGAACTAGTGTTTGTTTTTGAGAAAGCAGCGTTAACCACAACTGGACAAAGCTCAGACGAGGCTGCGTGCACTGAAGGTGATTGTTATGTGTGAAGATCTGGCCCTCTCACCTTTGGAAGTCTCCCAGATTCAAGCAGCGCCACGTTTCCTAACCAAACCGAGTCCAACCACGGCACGCCAGCGTCTGGGCACGCCACGAGGCCCACGGCCGTGAGTCTGGAGTCCCCTGTCCCCACCGTCACATCAGCTCATCGCGGTCCAAGTGCGGAGGAGGCCAGGGCCATCCTGTCGTAGGAAAAGAGATGGACATGGGACCGGTCCAGTCTCCTCAAGTCCCGGATCCACACAGCCGTGGGGCTTGTGCCGTGTACGCTTGGCACTTGCCCACCAGTGAACAGGAGGGAAGATAGAAATACCTTTGCTGCTCTGGGACCTTGACACGAGTGAGCCGCCAACCAATGGAGCAAACCGAGGGGGGGGAAACATGGAACAAGGATGACTGAAAAAAATGAGACCAAACTGGTGTTACATATGATAAGAAATAGGAGTCCCTGCCAGCTCTCTGCAGGCAGCGCCATCTTGCCGGCTTGACTGAGTCCAGAATGCTAACTCTCTGATACATAGGAGACATGCAGAGGATGTTTGCTTTTGAAGGCGTAAGGCTCGCAGGAACGAATCAAAGGACTCCCCACCTGGGAAAGCTGGCCCAGATCGACCTGGGCGAAGAGGAAGTGGAGATTGGGGGTGACAGGAGGGCTGTGACCCCCCCCAACTCATGGCCTGTATGCTACATTGTCCTCCCTGGAGATGGAGATGTTTTCCTCCCTCCTTTCTCCCCCCCCCCCACCCTCCACAATTGCATAAGCAGTGGAACTCGCTGTGCAGAAACTCCGCTAACTACAGGCAGCTGTTCATCTGGTGGGTGCTCCTGATTGTACATTGTTTTGCACCACAACTCTTTACTTCTGTTTACCACTAATCACAACTTTCAGATTGGGGGAAAAAAAAATTAAAACTCCAAAAACAACCATCATCGCGGAGGGGGCCGGGGGAGAGCCAGCGCTTTCCTGTCATTTCAAAGGGCCGACTTCAAACGGGATTGGCTCATTTGTGAAGCAAATTGGGGGGAGGGAAGGGGGGGGAGGAAGTTCTGCCTTAGAGCAAACCTCCCCCTCCGGTGGTTCAAGAGGAATCAACTCTGCAGCCCTTCCAATGAGCCCAGCATGTGCCCTTGAAAGCCCAAGTGGAACCCGGGCAACAGGCTTCCCATGCTAGAATTTTCCCTCCATCCATATTCCATTAGATAGCAATTTTCTTTGTCAAACTTTCCCCCCCTCCCCTGTAAATTATATAATAGGACGCAGCTGGCTGTATACCCCTATATATGCTGATACAGTGTTGTATATAAATTGCTGCATAAAAACATGCCAAATGGGCAAAAAATACAACATGAGCAAAATTATCAGATTAGATTGGCAGATGCTTATATTAAACATTTCTGTTTACATCGTGTATAAAAGGTTTTCATGGGCTTTGATTTTTAGATTCAGGGAAATATCTCTGTTTCTTTTATGAGGTCTAAATTACACTAGTTATTACCGGTTTTAGAAAATGTAAGTTAAATTACAGAAATAATCATATGCTTTTGCTATTTATTTTTCTCATTACCAGTCGTATCACACACGTAGCAATAACCACAGGAACTTACCGCCAGCCGTTCCTAACCGGAGGTGGTATCACTGGGAACAACTGGCTGGACTGTTGGTTTTTTATCGGCAAAATAAATAAAAGTAATATATAGTCATATTAATGCATGCCCCACTGTCATAACTCAAGTTTATTATGGACAGAAAATGAAATAACAGCCGGGCGCCAGTGTCTCAAGCCTATAAATCCTAGCAACTGAGAGACTGAGATCTGAGGATCAAGGTTCAAAGCCAGCCAAAGCAAGAAAGTCTGTGAGACCCTTATCTCCAATGAACCATCGAAAAAGCCAGAAATTGAGCTGTGGCTCCAGCGGTAGAGCATGAGTCTTCAACATGAAAAAAAGCTCAGGGATAGTGCTCAGGCCCTGAGTTTAATCCCCAGGACCAACGTACACATACACATACAGAGAGAAAATAAAAATAATAAAGACGTTTTGAAACAACATCTTTCTTATCGTTAGTAGCAAGCTCCATTTTATTCAATTGTATATAGTCTAAAAATCAGTCTTTACAACATTTTCATATGAGGATATTGAAGAAAGCTTGGTGAGAATGCTAGAAATGCAGACCGAGTGTTCGCTTTAAAAATCGCAGTGGCTCAGTACACTGCAGGAAGAGATGGATGACTTTCGGTATGTTGGTTTGTCCCCAGTGTTTGAAGGGATTAGAGATAAACTAGGCAGCTGGAGTAGTTACAGCCAAGGTTGAATTCCTCCACCGTTGGTGGCTTTGGCAATTATAAAGGAGGCAAACATGCTCAGGTTATATCAGCAGTGGCTACAGAATTTAACAATGAGGCTGATAGGTAGGGGAAATGGGAGGCAAATATGAAGACGCTTCATCTGAAGAGTTAAAAACAGGAGAATTTTGGTTTAACAAATGTTGATTAAGCCATGAAAGCTAAGACAGAATCACCCCAAGGCTGCGATTGAGTATGACTATCATAAATATCACGGTGAGAGATACATATTTAAAGTCATCTGACTAATTATAATTAATAATAATTACAGCTAATATCGACAGACTGCATACCAGGCATTCTGCCAACTTCTTTACCCAAATAATCTCATTAACTCATCAAAAAGAAAACATCTATGTGTGTCCTAGTTTTTATTTCCATAAGAGACAGGATGAATCTGCATCTCCAGCTATATTTTCCTTCCTTCCAAGGTCACAGGCATCGTAAGAGGCAGATCCGCCGCTTCATTCTTTAGAAAGACGGCTGTCCTTTTCTCTGACTCAGTAGAACACAGATGTTAAGAAATCAAAACAGTGCATTATAAAAAAAAAACACAAAAAAACTCATGTTTCCATTTCTTGGAGATCATTCTGATCACTTCCTTTTATGTGGTCCTATGCACCTAGCCATTGGGCTATTGTGATCCTCTGCTAAGAATATCACAAGGCATCTTATAGTCTCTACAAGCGAGGGAAACCATGCAGCCTCTGTTTCTTTGGGTCTGGTTTGCTTTGGTTAGTATGATTTTTTTCCCCAAGTCTTTCCATTTCCTTATGAATGGGGCAATGCCATTCTTTCTGATGAATTCCATTTTGCATAGATACCACGTTTTCTTGACCCATTCACCTACTGAGGGACATTGTGTCCTGTTGTCACTGTTTCTTTTTAATTTCTGTACCCTTTGTCTCATAAATAAAGTTTATCTAATTTTCAGAAGGAAGGGGACTCACAGAAAGGGGCGGGACAAAGGGTGTGAACCAGTACAACAGTGATACTCACTAGACACTGTATTGAAAATGAGCTTTACAACTTGGGGGAGAAGTAAGTCTGGGGGGGGGGAGGAGTGGAGAAAATGAGGTAAGGGTGACACTGTTCAGAAAGAAATGCACTCATTACCTAACCTATTTAACTGTAACCCCTCGTACATCACCCTTACCATTACATAGAAGAAATCAGAACTGATGTCCTAACTCTTTAGAGTTATGAAGGGAAAATAAAGGAGAGAACAAACTTACCATGAGGGAGCAGGGGGGTCCTGGAGGAAAATTAACAATGGTTATAAGAAGCATAACCAAATCAGAGTGGGTAAGCAGACACAGTGTAGAAGAATAGGCGGTAAAGGGGACACAGCAGGTAGGCCCTTACGTTTCGCTTGCACGTTTTGCAATGTGTGTTTCATGCACTGCATGCAGTGCATTGAACCACAACTTGCAAACCTACCCCTTAAATATCCCTGGGAAGATTTTATTGGTCATGAGGGCCCGGCCTCCGTTTCCCTTGGAGGCACTGAGGCAAAAAGGCCTAGGTAGGGAAAAAAAAACATTGCCAACACTTCAGACAGGGCGAGCTCTGGGAGGAGCCGCTCACCGAGCAAGGACTCACCTGGGAGCAGCGTGGAGAAGCAATGGGAAAGGAAGGCCTATTTGGGGCTCGGGTTGTGGTGGGAAGTCGCTGTCCGTGGTCTCTGGGCCCCGTGGCCTTTGCACCTGTGGCTGGGCAGCATCTGCTCTCAGTGGGTGCTTGCGGATGAGACGTTCTTATCACCCCGGTAGCGGGCCCCTGCCAGTGCTCCCTTCCAGATGTCACCCCGAGGAGCCCTCACTTGGGGTCACTGGGTTCCACCTCTTAAAGCTTATCCACCCTGACCTAGAGCCACAGGCCTGCCAGCAAGTCGCTTGTGCAGGGCCACAGGAGGCAATCCACTACGAGAAGAAGAAGAAGGAGGAGGAGGAGGAGGAGGAGGAGGAGGAGGAGGAGGAGGAGGAGGGGGGGGCGGGGGGGGGGAGGAGGAGGAGGAGGAGGAGGAGGAGGAGGAGGAGGAGGAGGAGGAGGAGGAGGAGAAGATGATGATAACTGGGCACAACCTACCTGCCGAGGGGATGGATGGAATAGAAACCACCACCCCGGGTACACTGTCAAACCAGTAGACGAGAGCCATGGGGAACTCGGGTGTCCAGGGACTCAGGAAACCAAGGCCCACCCCCCCTTCTCCACCAGAAGCCATTCCCTTCACCCAGATGGCCGGTGGAAGGCATTTCGGGGCAGTTTATGAATGAAATGCTCAAGGAAGAGAGAAAATTCCCGACGTTCTCCACCTCAAAGGCCACGTGGGGTGGCTGACTCGGGGAGCCCTACAGCTTCAGGTTCTAAAAGTGTGAGCGTCAGATAATGAATGCCAAGCCCAGGATTTTAACTCGGTGGATCTGAAAAGCGAGGGCCTTTTCTTCTCATAATAGTCACCAAATACAATAGGTGGCATTTTAAATATTTAATAAAATATGAATAATAAATAACACCGTAAATAAAAGGTCAGAGGCTGGCCTGCCACTAGGGAACCCTCCCTCCCAAGGGGACAAAAACTCTGGTGTCATTTATTCTAGGCTAGTGCTCTTTGTGGTCTCCCGGGGAATGGCCCTACCTACCTGAAAGGTCTTTCCGATTTCTGGTTAATTTGGTCTTGTGAAAAATGTGTTTCTAAGATATTTGCACTCAGGAGGCCCCAAGTCTTCATTAAATAAGAAAAATATCATATTCTTCAATCTCAGGGGTGCAGTTTCTGTCTACATGAGAGTGGAAAAATAAAAAAGACAGGTCTCTCTTTTGCTGGTTTCAGCCTTTTGACTTGGAAATGTTGCTTGGGTGAAATGTATCATGTACTTTCTTCAACTAGGAGTTTTCACTTCCATAATACGTTCGGTTGTGTTCTCAGATGGAAGGTGTTTGCAGTAAAATGGGGTTGAGTAGAATTTACCCAAGGCAAAAGTTAAAGAAGATCATGGGAGTATGAACAACTAGCTGTGGTGCCGAAGATGGAGAAAGAGGAAAAAATATATATGACACGTGTGTGTGTGTGTATCTCAATGTTTTTGATAATTACCAGGAAGTCCATGTGTACAAGCTACATTCACAGTCCTATTTCACACAGTTGATGTAATTATTTTTCTTCTCTTTGTGTAGCTAAGTTGCCACGGTACAAAACCAACGTGCTTCTGCTACTCAGAGACAAACTTCATTGTGAACAGGTCTCTAGCCTTCTGTTGAGAGAGTTCTTTAACATTCATTTCACCTTCGGTTTTCTTTACTGACAAGGAATCACACGTCGATGGGCTCTTCTGAACACTTGGTTTCTTAACAATCTTAGCCAGGCACGAGTGGTTCACGCCTCTAATCCTAGCTACTCAAGCAGCTTAGATGCGAGGTTCAAAGCCAGCCTCCACAGGAAAGTCCATGAGACTCTTATCTTCGGTTAACCAATCAAAAGCCAAAAGCTGAGCTGTGTTTCAAGCAGTAGAACACTAGCCTTGGGCGTAAAAGCTCAAGGACAGCACCCAGGCCCTGAGTTCAAGTTCTAGGACTGGCACAGGAGAAAAAACAACAACAACAAAAAAACTAGCTACCCAACCAAACATACAGAAACCACTCAATATCTTCCCCAAGTGTCATACACGTTGAATATTTAGAATTTATATGCATGGGTATGGAATACTGAGGACTGAATAGTCCACTTCATATATGTAAAGCATGCTTTTGTAAAAAAAATATATATATGTATATAATACAAATTATCTTCCCTTTCCATTCATTTCACTTCTATCTGTTATTTATTCTGGATTGTATTTTAGGGCCCAATGTTTGAGAAATCTGAAGCACAAACAACATATGGAGAACTAAATATTTTGTAGACTTAATGATGTATTAGTATTTTGCTTCGTATGAAATTCTAATCACCAGATATGTTTATCTCTACAGATGGGAAATTCAGGCCCCTGATACCTCGGGGGATTAGAGAACCAAACTTCTGTAACAGAGAAAGGGGGCGGCGGGGGGGGGGGGGGGAGGTGGGTGGAAATCCCATTGCAATATGCAAAATTTAAAAGAAGGAATTAATGAGAAATGTGAATGGAAACAAAAGTTTATTATTAATAACTTCTTATATTTATAATTACCAAGGAGCTCTTCGTGCCTTAGAGATCTTGATTCCATCGTTGAAAAAAAAAAACACATAATGAGATAATAAAACACAATCTAGAGTTAAGTTGGAGAAATGTGCAGTACTGTGCATTCCATTTGTAGTTGGATGGTTTGGAACTGAGATAAAGGATTCTCATAATTAATGCAGTCCACTTCTTAGCCTATTTATACAATAGAAGCACCTGGCTCATAATTGGGTATTTTACTAAATTCAAATAGATATTTTCTAAACACTTTAAAACCCTATTAATTGGAAAACATAGGAGCGAAGGTTATTTTCTTTATGTGTTATTTACTGGCTTGGCTGAAAGGAGTCAGAGATGAAAGCTCTCAAATGTGTACCGACTGTAAAATATTTTTATTTGTATGAAAAGGGCATTATGTATATTCTCCCCATGATTTTTCTCTTCTTGGTAAAGCTAAGTGCATGGAAATAATTAGCATTTGGTTCTGAAGACTGGTTTGCTGGCTGTTCATGTCATTTTAATTTTTAGAAAGTATTATGAGGCACTCTAATATAAGATGAAATAAAGTGGGAAGATGTGGGTAGTTAAATACAGGATATAGATATGTAAGCATATTTCAGATAACGTATTGCCTGAGTGTAATTACATATACTTACATATTCATATATTTGTTATACATATATCATTTATATAGGATGAAAATGATAACCTCTGTTATCATGGAAATATTTGACATCAGTTGCAAGTGCTAAACTTAAAAGTGGACCTTCTTAATGAAATACTGAAAAGAACAGTGGAATTTTAGAGGCAGTAATGCCAAAGGAGAGTAACACCCATCAAAATGCACAGAAGCCCTCGGAGAAACTTCTGAGGCTCTAGAAGATGTTTCCTTTTTTTAAAATGAGGACCTTTGTTTCGTCATTTTATGGATGTTCCTTGCAAAGTCACGAGTGTCATTTCTTGACCCTGACCATTGATTATAACTCACATAGTACGATCTAAAATGGAGCGTGTCGAGGATAAAATTCCTTCTGAAGTTCCACTGTGAAGTAGTAGATTCATATTAAATAGGAATGTCTTGATATGCCCATTCCTTTACATAACAAAAGAGAATGTAAGCAAAAACCTCTCAGCACCTAATTTTCTTCTCTTCCCTTTCATGGCCGTTCTCCCTTCTCCAGTAGTTAGAGAATGCTCACTTGCCTCCCCACCTGTGAAAATTTCAAGACTCCATAGAGTTATTGTGTGTGACTGATATCACACAGGGTTGGCCGGGAACTTTGGGAAGTAGAATCCAAAATTTTCCGTCTCTCTTCATTCTCTGAATATAGACTAATTTGGCTGAAACACCTGTTTTCTTTTTTCTGTTTTATTTTGTGGTAAGGTTTTTATATTTTTCCCCCATAGATCTAAATCACAGTTCTTCTACATGTCATTTCAGAAATAACATCTATGCGCGGAAGCTACATAAAATGCATTCGGAGTAATTTTTGTTATCTCATAAATAAGGGAAAATGGGTTTTGTTTCTATAAAGGAAACGATCTACAGGACAACTCAGTGTCAAAATACAACATGTAGTTTTAGAGGTAGTTACATCTTGACAAAAAAAAAGAAAAAAGGGATTTTTGTACTTTGCTTTCATTTCCAATATGGCACACTGGTCTGTGTGAAAATAATTTCCCCCCATACCATCGATTAAATTACATTACTTTTATAGTCAATTTTTTTTTGGGGGGTATGGTTTTTTTGGTGTGTGTTTTTTTTTTACTTTTAGAAAGTTCCACACTGCCAGGGGTGAATTGGGATGGGACAGAAATCGCCATATTACAACCAGTGACAGTAGGTATTAAACAGACATCCCAAAAGAAGTGATTCATTCAAGACTCTGAAACTGTCTTCCTTCTTAAGTTTTACCGGTGGGCTGCGGAAGTTTGGTTAAATGGACATATGTGTCACTTATTCTTTAAACAACTCTGTCTCAGACTTAGTTTAAAAAAAAAAAATCCAATGTGAAGAAAACATACCTGGCAGATTTTTTTTTTTTTTTTGCCAACTTAATGATAGATAATGTCATAGATGTTTTCTTCTGTGGGAGCTAACACATCATTTACTCCTCTTTCTCCTGTTGTGAGTGGCATTTGGTTGAAAGTTTTCTGTCTTCTCGCATTCCCAAGTGATTTAATTTTCTCGTTCTGCAATGAGAGTTGCAAGCATTGACAGCAAAGGTTATGTCCTTCAGAGACAAATGTCTATGAAAAGCAAGGTCTCACCAGCATTTTGATCAGAACTGACTAAAATATACTGTTCCATGTCAGATAAATTTGTCCATAATCCCCAAGTCAATGCAGAAAAAAAAAAAGTAAATCAAAAGTTGAGTTTGTTTATAATCTGTCTGCCCATCTGATGAAGGCTGATGAGCTGTAGCATTCAAACGCAGATAACAAGAAGTGATTCATCACTGAACTGGTGTGCATTTGTGCATCAGACTTCGATTCATTTTAACTTTTACCCAAATTGTACCAACAATGTAACTATGGTAGGCATACACTTTAATTGGAGTTTAGGAAAATCTGATAATTATATTCCCCATTAAATATTTAGCTAACTCAAGTACCCAAAGATTGACTCCAATTCAGGCATCATGCATATAACCTATACTCTTATTTAGGAGGGTTAAGGGATCCTTTTTGTCAGTGAACCCTGAACTGGCTTAGGGCAGCATGCTCAGCTCAAACCGGGTTGCCTAGAATTCATGGGCAAATAGCCCTGAACTATTCCATGCTTTAAGCAAGCGAATGTTTCCTGTGTATTCAGTGAAAAGCAGATCACAGCTCTCTGATTTCAAGCTTGAGCAAGAGGAATGATTTTTTTTTATGAGATTTTGACCCAAAAGAAAAAGACTAGAAAAGTAAATATATGTTCTTTATAAAACAGGAGTAGTTCATTCCAGTTGCTTTTTGAAGAATTTCTTTTGTAAAACTGGGTCACCAAAAGCCCCTCAAATGACCCAACAGTTGTAAAGGGATTGAAAAAGCTAGCTTCATTCTTCTATTAGTTATGTTTATTATACTTACTAAGAACAACAACAACAACAGCAAACTCTCAATTTCTGTCCCCACCAAGTAGTTCACTGTGAGGCTTTTGGCGTCTTAAAAATCACCGTTGGTATTCAGGCACCTGTAGCTAGCTGCTCAGGACACCGAGGTCTGAGGACCACGGTTTGAAGCCAACCCGGCAGAATGTCCATGAGACTCTTATCTCCAATTCACCACCAGAAAACCGCAAGTAGCACTGTGGCTCAAAGTCACAGAGGCCCTAGCCTTGAACATGAGCAAAAGGAGCTCAGGGACAGTGCCGAGGCCCCGAGTTCAAGCCCCATGACCACCAACCACCAAGAACAATAAAATCACCACTGGTGACACTAATCCTGCCTAGTGTTATTTGGGGTTTTATCCTTAGATTCTTCCGTAATGTCTTAGGAGAATGGCTTCGGTTACTTGGTTTCTTTGTGTTATTAAAGTAGACGGCATAGCCTTGGGGTCTGTCATCTTGATGTTCTTCAAGCCCATAGGCTCCTTTGTGTTTTAGTTTGCTCATCTGTAACGTACGAGTAACAGTTGTACCCCTTTGGCATTTGCGAAATACGTAAAAGGGAAAACGCAAACATAATGCTCGTGTCACTACCTTCCAAAACCTCCTGGCAATTTATAGACACTCCCACAATAGAAGTCAGCGAGCGCTGTTATTAATTATTCCTAAGTGACACCATTTTCAATCCCTTCCTATACCACAGTTCCATCTTAGATCTGCTTGGGCTGTCTAATCCTATTAAACTAATGTTTATAGGATGATCTAGGGGAAGAAAGCGCATGGAAGAAATGAGATTGGAATCCTCCTTCCCACCACAATGTAAGCTACGTGAGAGGAGGTAGAATGGCACACCTCTGGTCTGAGCGGACAATGGGCCCGGCCGCCACCCTCATCCCTTCCGTCTCAAGTGTGACCTCTGTGTATTTGATTTCTAAGTGATAGCTGCATTCCTCCTCTCTCCTCCTGTACAGCTAACACTGTATTCCAAGTAAGTGTTATTCTTCTTCCAGTCTGAATTGATACACCCCACCCCGCCCTTAGACTGTTTCTACTCGCTGCCCTTCTATGACCAAGTCCCAACCACACGGTACCTTCTCCCCATGAGAAGACTCCGTCCCTTCTCCTTTCCATGCACAGAGTTCTCCCGTAGGCTCCCCCCCTCCATCCTTCCCCCCTCCCAATCTCATTTCCTTCCTTCCTCCCTCCTTTCCCCTCCCAATCTCACTTTTTTTCCTTCCTTCCTTCCTTCCTTCCTTCCTTCCTTCCTTCCTTCCTTCCTTCCTTCCTTCCTCCCTCCCCTCCCTCCCTTCCTCCCCTCCCTCCCTCTCTCCCTCTTCCTCCCCTCCCTCCCCCTCTCCCTCCCTCCCTCCCTCTCTCTCTTTCTTTCTCTTTCTCTCTCTCTCTCTCTCTCGTTTCTCTCTTTGTTTCTCTTTCTTTCTCTCTTTCTCTCTTTCTTTCTTTCTTTCTCTCTTTCTCTCTCTCTTTCTCTTTCTCTCTCTTTCTTTCTTCTTTCTTTCTTTCTTTCTTTCTTTCTTTCTTCTTTCTTTCTTTCTTTCTTTCTTTCTTTCCACTCCTGGGCCTTGAACTCAGGGCCTAGGTGCTCTTGCTAAGCTCCTTTCGCCTGGAATTCTACCACTTTGCGCCCCAGCACCACTTCCAGCGGGTACTTTTGTGATTAGAAGAGTTAGGAGTCTCACAGACTTTCCTGTCCAGGCTGACTTCAAACTGTGACCCTCAGATCTCAGGCCCCTGTGTAGCTAGGATTATAGGCATGAGCTACCACTGCCTGACAACATTTTTCTATTTTCTTTCTTCTTAAAATTTTACTTTTCTTCTTTTTTATTTGTGAGTTGCGGGACTTGAACTCTACTCATCTTTCTTATCTATTCTACACCCTTATAAACAATTTTAGCAGTGATAAAATTATTGCTAATGATCATTCAACTCCTCTCTACCTTCTCCTCCCTGCCCACCCCCCCCACTGCAAACAACCCACCTTGTTTTTACACTCCTGCCTGGTTTCCTTTTCATAGGTCGATATTTTGCATATGCAAGAAAATACAGTACCCCCTTTCCTAGCGTGTTCCCTGAGCTCCGCCATTAGCTGTGGTTCCACTGATTTTCTTCAGTAGGAAGCATCTTCGGAGGCTGGAGACCGGCAGCCTCCTGTCCCCGAGCAGTGGCCTGCACTTCTCTTTGTCAGGAGTTGTCATGGACACAAGGATCCAGGTGTTGTTTTTATCATCTCTTGTACTTGTCCGCTACTGACTTGGCTAGAGAGCCTCGAGGGCTAATGTATGTCTTTGCACAAAGGCTAACAAGCACCTTTTTCAGCACAGTGAGTCTTTCTGAGTGAAGGACAACGCTCTTCTTTGTTTCTACCCAGCATTCCCAAATCTCTACTTGAGGCTCCTTTGGTATATCACTGCCTCAGTCTACCTCCGTCTTTCCCAGAGGAAGAACGTGGGGGTGGGGGGCGGATTTGATGGATCACCCTAGTGTGTGGTATCAGGAATCTTTGAGATCCGGTGAAATCAGCTACGAAGTACGTGGCTTTCACTCAATCGTGTGCATTTGCGCGTGCATGTGTGTGTTCACACGTGTGCATATGCCATTTGAGAGGGAAGAGCATAAACACACAGGAGATAGTCTTACTCAGGTTGAAAGCAAATCAAAACGAGGCTTCCTGAGCTTTCAGCCTTCCTTTGCATATCCTAATCCTCCTCTCACAAATTCCCTCTCCCAGCCTCTCCCACCCTGTGGGGCTCAGTGCCTGGCCCACCTTCTACCCTCAGGCCCCCGCAGCCCTGAGCCAGGCCCGGCGGCTCTCTTCCATTTCCCTGCTCTGCACAGAGAGAGGAACACAGTTCCTGAGTTGGCAACCTTGTCCCTAGCCGCGCTTCCCATTTCCCGGGTGTGCATGCCCTCGATCAGCTGAAACCCTCAAACATGTTTTATTATTGTTGTCGTTGTTATTTGATTTTTTACAACTAGTTTTAAGTAGTTGTATGAAGGAGTTGCCGTTGAACAAGACCGTTCAGAATTGGCCACCCTGTTGATTATACAGACATCTTGATGACCGTCCCCCCTCTTCCATCCTTCTCTCGGGCTTGGTCATCATATAGGATGCACATTTGAATTCTTTTATTTTTCAAGTGACTTTTTAATTTTTTTGTTTAACTTTCAATTTTATTTTTATTCATTTTATTGTAGAGGTGATGTACAGGGGTGTTAACGGTACCATAGGTCAGGTAGTGAGTACCTTTCTCTTTGAACAGTGCCACCCCTTCATTTTTCTCCCAGTTTTTCTGTTTCCCTTCTTACCCCACCCAAGTCACGTTTTAGACAGATAATCGTGTCTTGCTCTATGTTCAGATACCTTTTGTTTTGGTACAAACAGCATTGCAAGCTGATTTATAAATGGATGGCGATGCTTTCCGCGTGTACGTGGTCACAAAGGACTCCTCGGTTGTCAGTGGCCCTGGGGTTCACCCTCAGATACAAATTGCTTGAACCTCTACATTTGCGAGCTGAGCTTCAGGGTAACTCAAGGGTCAGGCGGTGTTGGGCTGCCAGCCCCTCCGGTGTGTGCGACAGTAGGAGTGATCTAGATGTGTGCTCATCACAAGCCACTCGCATCCAGACCCTTTGTGTAACAGATTCCCACTCTTGAGATTTACACACCTATTCTTTTTTTTTTCCCCCTTCCCAAAGATTATTTCTTGTCTCAGGACATCTCCACCTACTTCCTGCCTTCTAAGATTCTATTACATTTTCACAGCTAACTCCCACTCTGAATGGCTGGGAAGAGGTGATTATTACACTCGGATTTAGTACTTGAAGGGCAGTCTTCAAATGACACCAAGAAAGGATTTTATTTTTTTTTAATGGTTGATACAGGGATCATTCACACTGCAGTGATTATTGTGCCTTTGTTCCCAAATAAATCAACTGGCTATTCAGATGAGTGGAGGAAAATGACAATTCGTTTTTCCCCAAGCAACACACACCTGTTGGCATTCAACAGAGCTGGTGTCTGTTTCTAAGAGACCCCCGTGATGGAGGCTGTTGGCAAGTACATAGAAGACAAATTGTTTCCTGCCTGCAATCTGATCAGAATAGACCAGTAGATGACGGTTGATACAATGTGCGATTTAATTAGCATGAAGCATTTTAAAATTCCCTTTTCTCCTAGGAGCTTTGCAAAGAAATGATGTCTTGGAAGGCAGAGCTGCCATGTGTTAGAACAAAGACTCCATCATGCTCTCTTCATAGTTTGTCTTCCCCAAACAGAGCTGCATCTTCACATTGTAGAAAAGCAGAAAGCCTAATTTTCTCTGTGTTGTTGTTTGTTTATACAATCTACAGGGCAAGCTTTTTTTTTTTTATCCATCCTCCTATTCTCCCTCTCTCTTCCCCTCTCCCACCCCCCTTTCGTTCTCTGATCCTTTCAGACCTAAAGCTAATGGCTAGCATTGTCCCTTGAAACATGGAACCCTTTTTTCCTTAACCTACCAGGATCACAAAGAAGGTAAAAACCTAGTAGGGTGGCGACTGTTATTAGAGGGACTGGAAACTTCATCTCTGGGACTCTTGAGAAAACTTGCCACCAATTATCTTTATTTTCTCTCTTTTCCACAACAAGGGTTGGCAGTACTTTTCTGAGCTGACAGCTAAAGTCCTATAATTCACAACACACAAAAGAAACTATAGCAGAGGTGATCATATAAATATTTGCCTTCTGGATCGTTCCTGCCATCATGCGCAGAGACTAATGTCTGGCAAGAGTTTCATTACACCACTATTTATCACTAATAAACTATTAGCTTTAACCTTGAGATAGTAAGCAGCATGCATGCAGAATGATGTTTTTCTAGTTACCTGTGTACCTTTCTCATCTCTGATATCCCTGGGAGACATATGCAAATTACCCAGGTTGGTTTGTTTACCCAGTAATTTGCCAACTTGGCAATTACTATCTTCCAATAGTGCCTAGGTTAAGTTGGTGACTTTGAAATTATTTTTGCTCTTACACTGCTTTGCCAGTGTTTATTTACAGGGGTGTGTGAGTATGTGAGTGTGGTGTGTGTGTGTGTGTGTGTTGTGTGTGATAATTCCAGAAGTGCTTGAGTCCAATTCAGTGCATGGTGTTATTTGAAAAATGACTTAAGTTGTAATTTCTTAGGAGTCATGGGGTACATCTTAGCGAAAACCACACTGGCTTCTGTATCTATATGACTACATATTTGTATCTCTATACCTATCATCTGTCTATCATCTATTTATTAAAACTGTCAATATGACATAGATCTGAAAAAGAAAAACATTTTTATAAACAAACAACATGTACATGACATATGTACTTCCCCCTGCGACTCTAAATGCTTCTATAGCAAAGACAAGACCAGGTATTGCAAGATGTTAGCGTGGCTTTTGCTCTGCCCACAAGTCCACCTGAGATACATTCTTCCCCAAAGCAATTTGTAGCAAACTTAAACTCGCTACTTTTTTTAATCAGCAGGATAGTATTAATAATAGTTTCTCTTAACCTTTTTCTCTCTTCGAGCATATTATTTCCCTTCATAGCTGATTCATACACATTAAACTAATAAAAATAACTCTTGAAAATGTATCCGTTTATTAAGTCTTAGTCACTAAGATATGTACCACCTCTTTAAAGGATGGATGAAAGGATAGAGTTGGAAAAAAATAAATGGACACAAAGTGATCATTTATTGTTCCCCTCATTGTAGTGATACTTCAATGATCACCTGGAATTGGCATAGCAGATAAAAACGTGCCGACACCAATTCTCTGGGATTTAAGGACAGGGCAGAGAGGATCGATCACGTGCTTGAAAGAAAAACTTGTTGGCAGAATACAACAATTTCAGAAAGCTACTAAACCTGGTTTGAAAAAATAAGTAGCACACTACAAAACCTGTACCATTTCTCCAAACTAATGAACCTTGAAAAAGAAATGAAGGAAGACCTGATTGTAGTCATAAAAACTAGAAACTAGGATAACCGACAAAGCAAATGTCCAACATATTGAAAAGTGTCAAGCAATAAAAGAAATCAATAATGGCACAAATAAATGAAAGGCTATCTAATGTTTATGAACAGGAAAAATGAATATACTTCACATGTCCATTTGACCCAAAGAGATCTGCAGAAGTTATGCAGTCGCTGTCTTGGAAAAAGAATTTGAACTCAAAGCAAAGTAGCATTTACCAACTAGCGGCACAGAGAGGCATTGGTTCACAGGGGAAGAGGATTCACAGGAAGAGGGCTGCATTCTGGTGAACTACTAAATGATAAGCAGTTGAAGGCAAGGAGTTGAGAGAAGATTGGTAGAGATGCAAAATAAAAGCAATGCATGCAAAAGGATTTCCAAGAGGCTGGCACTAGAGGAGTCTCCCCTAATTTTAAAAATGACTGACTGAGCTGTTACAAAGTTTCCTGTCTCTCAGGTTGGTGAGATTAATGGTATGAAATGAAAGCTTTTGTTGATCCTAGTGAGTGTACAATGTAGGAGAACATTTACACATTATATCGTATTGGAATAAATAGATTAGAAGCAGAGGAGAAGCCTTCAATTCTTACATCTCAGAAAAACAAAATTAATATTTCCTAGATCTGGCTTTCTGAATGATTTTCTTCAGATTTTATTGAGCTTATTTTTTCCCCTTTTAGCTCTGATTAGTGCAAATCATAAACTGCAAAGAAGAAATCTTTTGTGCACTTCAATATGTTTGGAATTAAATCCACCTCATATTTTCTAAGATTCTTAGGGCTTCTTATTTTTTCTTATCTCCTTTTGTTTTTTACAAGTGAGAAGAAACACTACCTTCAAGTAATAACAAGTTGCTTTAGTGCAAAGTAGATGAGATTATGATATGATCAGGCAATCATAAATAGTTTTCCTTTGTGGATAAAACACTGTTTTCAAGAGTGTCAAAACTTAAAGTGAATATATTATTATAGATCCAAAATTATCTTCAAATATTTTGTTCTTCATATTCAGTAGCTCAATGATCATAATACTATATATGTGTGTGTATATATGTGTGAATACACATATTCCTAGTGTTTTAGTGAGTGACTCTAAACACTTCGGTTCTCAATATCTTACTTGGTTTTAGCAACTAAGTTGAGGCAAATATTTGCTCATTTTAAAGAAATAATTAGGTACTAGAGAGTAAATCTGGAATAACACTGGTACTCAAGTGGCTGGGGTAGAAGAATCGAGTTCTACACCAGAACTAATCCTATTCTAGGCCATGTGTAAAGTTGGAGGCCATCCTGGAAATATAGTATGATTTTTATCGAAGCATTTTTTAACAGTAAAATTTGCTGGATGCCCTTGGCTCATGGTCTGTAATCCTAGCTGCTCGTGTTCGTAGCCTAACATAGCTTACCACTATTAAAGCTCTCGCTTTACCATGTGACCCAAAGACTAAATTGTAAAGAAAGAACTAAGATTTACCTTGATCCAAGGGATGTGCTTAGAAATGAAGAATAATTAGGATGCTTTAGGAATAAAGGTAATCTTCTATTAAAGACGGTAGCTGAAATGTGTATCAAGCCCCTGGGCCCAACAAATGAGTTAAATCTATCACTTCGCTTAATCCCTGGGACTATTTTGTGAAGGGAAGACACTGAAGAGAACAGAAACATCGTATGAAACTCCCCAGGTCACAGTGGAAATACATGGCAAAGCTAGAATCCAGAGCCGTATGTGATACATATGAGTGTTAAGTGGGTGTGTTCATTGGGTTTTGTTTTTTTATAGTTGAATGCCAAAAGCCCATACGTGAGGTCCTCAACTCATCCATGTTAATGGCCTACTCAGTTAACTTGTGTAAAGTGTTGCTGTACATCTTCCTAAAAAAAATGATCACATTTCAGTAGTAAACTAAAAAACAAAACTGGGTTTAGCAATGGGAGGAACGAGAATGAATCCTGTTCGGTTGAACATAGAAGTTAGAGTCCAAGCCCTCTTAGAATTGATTTAATTATACACCCCTCAAAGCCGAGAATGGTTGCAGAATGGGAGTCCTCCTTTTGCAGGAGTTTTCTATAAGAACCCAGGGGAATTATGTCATGGTTCAGTTATGAGATACCGAATGCAAATGAGACACCAAACCCATGACATTTCCTAGTGCCTTTCATGATGCAGTTAATGCCTGGCTTGTCTCTTACAGTCCTACCATCTCCTACAGGTCGAGGTAAGATGCTTTGGGACAGCTTCCACGTAATGAGAGAGTCTAGTCTAGAGCTTTGTGTTTGATTAGTGCTTTGCGAAATCTAGAAGTATTCATGCGCATAAAATAGAGCAAGCCACAACGTTGTGAAGTCTGTAACACATTGTAGCATCCTTAATGGAATTATTAAATGTGCTAAGAGGTTCCTCTTAAATGCTACCCATACTTCAACTCATAATTCTTTTCACCATCTCAACTACTTAAAAGGTAGGAATCTGAAGGGTCGTGGTTCAGGGACAGCTAGGACCAGGAGTTGGCAGGTCCCCATGGCTCCCAATTTCTGGGTGTGGTGCTGTGTGCGCTCACACGCATTATGTGGGAAGCCAACACAAGAGGACCCTGCAAAAGGGAGAGACCCAGGGTGAGAAGTAACCACGGTGATGCGTCCTGGGACCATGGCTCAAGCGGTCGGGCTTGGTCAGACAGTCGTGGGGCCCGGTGTTCAACTGCCAGCGTTACCAACACGAGGTCATCTTGATTGAGTAGCAAGAAGGAAAAAAAAAAAAGCGAAGGTAATGAAAAAAATAATAATAAACCATGGATTGTTTAAGTCCAGGGAAACCTGCTGTGGCGGGGGGGGGGGGGGGGGGGCACGTGGTGTCGGCAAAAGGTCCCCTAGGGTTGAGAGACAGCCTGGGCCCCTTCAGTCCCCAGGTGCATACAGGAACGGGGAATTGCAGGGGGCCCTGCTCAGTGTGATGCAGGAAGAATTGAAGCTAAGAGGTGGTGTAAGGAACATCCCCGCGGTCTCGCTTGGAATAGCAAGAGAAAGAAAAAGCAACACCACAACAACAGCCACAACAACAAGATGGTCTGCTTCCTCCCCAGTCAAAGGCAGAAAGTCAGAAAAGAAAAGGGGGGTGGGGACCCTGCCTCTTGTCCCCAGGAAGGGGAATCCCTCAGCAGGAGGAGGTCCACACCGACGATGCTTCCATCCACGAAGACCTTCCGTTCCAGAAGCGCAGGCATGCCGTAGGACCTTTGTAACACCATTGTCCACGCACATTGACACCTTTTTGAGGGATTTCCCCATCAGCCCTGGTTATGAAACCAAGTGGTTCATCTTGAAAGGCTTGGCGAAGTGGTGGCCCTGACCTGCAGGGTACCAAGTTGAAGACCAAAACAACCCTGTTTGGCTGCATCAACACAGGCTCTGTGTGTGCGGATACCAACACAGCTCTTGGGTCCTGAATGAGAATTCTAGATCAAAATGGAGCTCGAGTTCTAAGCCAGCTGCCCTCTCTGCTTGACTCCTTTCTCTCCCCCAAATGGTGTCATCGCAGCGAGCTTCCGAGTGACAGGTGCAGGGAGGCTGGGGGAAGGGCAGGGGAGGCCCCCGTCTTTCGCCTTTGGGTGGTCTACACTGCCTAACCCTTCCTAGGATTCTGTAGTTCATAACTATCTCACACAGGAGCTCTGGGGTGGAGGGGGGTGGGGATTCGTTGAATTTAGCGACACCAGTGAGTTTTCCCAGATTTGTGTGGAGGTGGAGGGGTGAGGCGAAGGGAAGACGTAGGCTCACATCTGTGGTGGTGGAATTGTGTAGCCAAGAGAGCGGATGACACGGCGCGGAATCACCCAGCAGCCACGCGGGAGCTGCCTCCAGGGTCGGTGTGATGGAATTCCATCTATCCCGCCTCGGATCCGTTGACCTTGAGCAGGACATGAAGCCACTGGACAGGAACGCGAGTGTGTTCCTTCCAGCCTCGTCTCCTCTCCCCGGTGGGAGGAGGAGCAGACAAAGCACAGAATAAGTTAAACTAGGATCTGAGCCACTCTGACTGAAAAGACCTAAGGTATAGCACCTGACAGGACGTGAAGGAGATGAGAGAGGAAGGCTTGCAAGTTGGCTGAATGTGAAATCTGGACACGGAGGTGAGTGACAGCCGCTCTCTTGTTAAGGAAGGTCAATGGGTTTTAGGTCCCAGGAAGAAACAAGGCTTGGAGCCGGAGGATTAATCATTAGAGCTCAGAATGTAGAATGCGATGTTTACAGAGTAATTGCCCTGCAATGGAGGTGATGGGAAAGTCTGGCACGTGGATAATGAAGGCTATTGAGGAGTACTTCAGCCACTGGGGGGGGGGGGGGAAAGAACAATTATTTAATGAGAGGAGGTCAAGGAGCAGCGGAAGCAGTGTTTGAAGTTATTGTCCATGTGACTATTAAACTCAGTCAAGGATGAAGACAGAGAGAGACAGAAGCGTGAACCAGGGATCAAAATCTCCACGAAAAGAGTAGAGATTTATAATAGCTTGCAAATGAAAACCAATTAGTTCACCCTCAGTATCCTTTATAGAGCTTTAGCTTTGTCTGTAACACAGCATATCACATATTAGTGTTGGATAAAAGCCTTTAAAAATATAAACCATTGAACACATTAAAGAGTCCCAAATGATTTAAATCTCTGTTTATTTTCACCTTTGTTTAAAAAAAATCTTTTATTTTCACAAGTAGGTAATAGCCGTGTGATTTAATAAATGTGGATAATAGGGTGTGGTAATTGTTTTATTTATGTTTTTATCATATACTTCATCCTTGCTTTCCTTTGCTGGTAGTGAATCACTCAGGACTGTTTTATAATGTTAGCCAGTTTTTGTGTGTGTGTGTGTGTGTGTGTGTGTGTGTGTGTGTGTGTGTGTTTTAACTAAAGTGTTTACTGGAACTGAATTTGGGTCAAAACTGACCTAACTTTGTGGTGTAGGAGGAGAAGCAAGTAGATTGTTCAAAAGGAATAGCTGAAGTAAGGCCCAGAGATGAAGGGTTTAAGTCCCGACCTGCTCTGTCTGCTCTGCCATTAGATAAAGACAATCATCCAAACACAGCTAGCAACAGTTTTTATTGTGAAAAGCGCACATGGGGGAGACTTTATTTTAAAAATTATACCTACTCAGCCTTATGAGCTCAAATAAGTCATTTTACTTTAACCTTGAGGAAAAGTATATGTATATTTTTTTTTTAAAAATTCTACAAAAGAAGTACTCTTTCTGACTTTCACATTTTACATCGACGGAATGACCGAGTGTTTTAATCCATGGTGTCAATCCTAGCTGTCACGATTTAGAAGAGGGAATAAAGGATATTGCCCGAACATACCCCAGAGAAATCCAGTGATGGAATTTAATGCCATAAATGGGGACTGGAAAATGACTTTAATACAAATCAATGTGTGTGTGTGTGTGTGTGTGTGTGTGTGTGTGTGTGTGTGTCCCGAACCAACTTACCTTAGAATGAGTCCCATCGCCTGCCACTTGACGTGGCAGACAGGATTTAGTCTGCATTAAAATCACAAGGTACATATTCACCATTCTGAGTGAAGGAAAAAGCAGTAAAAAAAAAGGTAGAAAAGTGGCAGAGTTTAAATACATTCAAAAAGGGGGGGGTTGCATTAAAAAATAAACAACTGTTATTCAAAACTGTCGATACCGGTTGCCATTTTCCTGTCAGTTTGGCTTCCACGTGGCTTGGGATCTCCTTACGGAATTGATAGTGCCTGAACGAGGCAGTCACGGGCGTGCAAAATTCCAGACATCAAAGGGAAGAGGCCCACGGAGATATTTATCGTCCTCATTCAAAGCATTGACTGCATGTATGATACCCTTAGAATTTAACTTTCACATTTTTATGCCTTGTGTTTCTGAGCAAATTATAGGGCCGGGAATAATTCTTAAGCGTTGGTACTCCCACCGAGATGAGCAGAATTCTCCATCTTCCGACAGCTCTCAGTGATTGTGCTCAACGTCTAACAACATCAAATATTATCTAATTGGGAAAGGAGGGAATCAGAAGCAGGAACACTTCCACCACAACCTCCATGATCATCGTTTACTTGTACCTGTATTTTAATAACAAAGTGGAGGCATCTATATTTAAAGAAAAGTAATGTTTCAAAAATGGGCTTTGAATAGGAGAGGAAGGTTGAACTCATTCTTTTTAGGCAATAACAAAATATCATGTCCAAACCAAAAAAAAATTTATTTTTGACACATGAGGTCTCAACCATAGAACAAATATTGGGCACTTTGTCCACTACAGGATCCTGAAACTCCTTTGAGAGAGAAGCAACTGCTCCATTGGCCTCTTATTTCTGTGTTTGCCCAGGGTATAGACTCAAAGACCGAAAGGGACAATCTGATTTCAATTAGCTTTAGAAAAAAAAATTAAATCAGGATGGCACTCCTGTGGTATTCTGTGTCATGTAGTTAAAAAAGAAAAAGTGGCTCAAGGAGACAAAAGGAGAGGAATCTTGAGTACTCTGCCTGGGTAAAAAATGGTAGACTTGGTTTCAATCCATCTTTGATTAGGCAATATATTGGTGCATGCAGACCCATAACAAGAGTCTGTAATGTGAAACTGGAGTAGAACCGTTTCTCTAAGGATGACATAGAAATGGTCTGCAGGCATGCACACAGACGTGCATACACACACCCACACTCACAGACACACACACACACACAGTCCCTCAGCACCACTTCTCCTGCAAGTTACAACCAGAATGAAGTTGTACAGGAGAGGGAACATTCAATGCTGTTGCTAAGAATGAAAGTGGACATGGCCATTCTTGAAAAACGGTATGGCAGTTCCTGAGCAAGAACAGAGCGTCTTGATCCTACAGCCATTCTGCTGTGGGTGTGCACACGCAGGAAGTTTGAAATCAACGTGGTGGTATCTACATCCTCAATGCTCATGTCTAAGGTGAAATCAACCATAGTTGATTATTTCACAGTCTAGCGCAACGTAAGTCTCCAAGATGGAAGAGTGGATAAAGGAACTGTGATAGAAATGCCCAGAGAACGGTATTCCATCTTAACAAAGAAGGAAATACTTTCATCCGAGTTGATGTGAATAAAGCTGAAGATGGTAAAACAAGCCAGGCTGCAGAAACTCAATCGCTCCATGTCCCTAGTCAGGCGTGGATTGTAAAACAGACCAACCAATTGCAAGCAGAGAGAAAATGGCAGCTTCCTGGGTGAAGAGGGGAGAGAAATTGGGGGCTTATGGGGGAAAAAGGATCAATTTAAGTCAAGTAGGAGGGAAAATGCCAGGGCTACAACTAACAATGGTGCATTATATACCACAATGTATACATATGTCAGGCAATATCTACAGACCTTTGTGGACAGAATTTATGCCAGATACAATTCACCATAACAAAAATGCTTCTACACCCATTGAAGATGGGCTTGAGACGCAAGCATAAAAAGAACTCTGTGATAGATGGTGTTAGAATTGATCAAGAAAATGCAGATCAAAATAAGGGTGAGTGTCTCATTCATCAGCCTGCTGTTGAACTTGAATAAAATTCTCCTTTTGTTCAAAGGAATGTTGTCTTTCGAAGTGAAATATACATGAATGCATAACATCAAAACTACTGATAACCCAAATATGTGATCCTTGTTAGCTGGCCTAGAAAACTCCTTGTCATCAGCATGTAGAGCAAGAAACACTTAGCTTTACGTTTGAGACTTATTTTAAAATAACTCAATGCTGATACCTTGTTACTAAGTAAATGGGTAGCATTAAATCTGTATTATGGATGGTTTAAGGTCCAGTTGAATCAAAGGCTAATCATATCCATATATGTTTATATATGGAGAAAAAAGAACTATTTCAAGACATATGGCTAAATGATTAAAAACACATTCCTGAAAAAAGATATATATACATATATATATATAAACACAAATAATACTCAGATCTAAAATACATATTTCTCAAGTATGTGTTTAAGTTATTTTAAAATTAGAGTTGTAAAATCAACATTATGCCAACAGTTTCAGAAATCAAACAAGAAATTTCTTTTCCAGCCTGCTATATTTTAAGCAAATATTTTTATATATAATCTTTGTCTATATGATACAAAATTACCCACATGTAATTTCATGAGTCTGTAGCGTTTGTCATTTTAGCTGGGGCATGTTCATTGATTGAGATGATGAACACTGAGATTCTTTCCTAGCCTTGCTATTTTTTGAGCTCCTACTGTGGGTAAACTTCAGAAAGGCTAGGACCATGAAGACAATATGTCCAATTTAATCTATAATATTTTCACAAGAAAAGTTAAAGCTAGGAGTACTGGTCAAAACTATTGAACACTTTGCCGAGTGATAGTTAAGAAGCAATACAGCAAGGAATTCTTCCAGAAGTGATGAATGCATACAGGACCATTGATTTCAGTGTAGCCTGACCACGTTGTGTTTTTGGTTAACTTCTTAGAAGTTTTCCCCTTGGAAATTTCACTTCAAATCAAAATGGCCTCACATCCAGAAAGGAGAAAAAAATACAGCATCTTCGTTTCCCACATATTTTTTGTTAGAGAATTTGAATTTCATTTCATTATTCAAAGGAGGAAGATTTTGTAATATAATTAATGAGCAATATTCAGCAAAAGATGGATATAGGAAACAGATTTTATTTTTCTTAATTTTCCTGGAACTTCTTTCATTTAAATGCCTTTTTCCCCCTTACTACTTTTATCAGCTTCAATGAGTTGTACAAGGGGCTTTCATTTTGATAAGCCCCTACAGGCGCAAAATATACCTTGATTAGATTTACTTCATCACTCTCTCTGGAATATCTTTAGCATTAGTATCATGATATTTTCATAGGTATCACATTATTATTATTTTCTTTAGCTCCATCCTCTTTGTTCATTTTTATTGAGTGACACAACTACACATATAAAGCTATATACCCAGTATTCTTGCAATCCCAACACCACTGTGAAATCGACTTTCAAACCACAATTCAAGCATTGCCCCAACCGAATACCCTTCCCTTGTCTGGTCTGTTCTTGTCTGTGTTTGCGACGCTCATTGAGTTTATCCATTTAATAACTGCCTTGGTGCTCATTATGAATGAACTGCCCCTTGCAAGGAAAATATTCTGTTACTACTCAAATTTACTTTCCGCTGCGTTTTCTTTTTTTTAACATTCTTTTTTTAATGGTTTTTTGTTTTGTTGTTGTGGTTGTTGCCAGTCCTGGGCCTTGAACTCAGGGCCTGAGCACTGTCCCTGTCTTCTTTTTGCTCAAGGCTAGCACTCTACCACTTGAGCCACAGCACCACTTCTGGCTTTTCCTATATGTGGTGCTGAGGAATCGAACCCAGGGCTTCATGCATATGCAGTGAGGACTTTACCACTAGGTCATATTCCCAGCCCTTGTTAACATTCTTCACGGATCGGGCAAGTGTCTAAATAGATAAACTGGGTTATGTAGCTCAAGGAGTCAACTTCGATTCAAATACATTTACTAAATAAATACGGGCTTGGAAATAGTATAGACTACCAATCATCGCCGCGGACATCACTGTTGGTGGGGGAAGCGGTGAGGGTTTTTATGTTAAGGAATTGTTCTAAATCCTCCCCTAAGTCTCTGCGATTGGTGTCTTGTATCGTCCCTCGTCTCTGCCATCTTGTGCTCGCCAAGAGCCCGGCTCTCAAGGCTGCCCACGTTCTTACGGTAAATCTCCTTTGTGATCCGTGCATGATGCTGGTGCTCGTGCTCTAAGGAGGCATCAGTGTCTCTCTGCACAGCCTGGGGGCTGAGGTGGGTGGAGTCCTTGGGGCTTGTGTACACGTTGCTCTTGCTCGTTGGTTTGGCTCACAGGGTACTTTTCCTGATGCCTGGTTGCTTATGAGCAACTGGTTAAAGTGCGTTAGCACTGACACAGTGGAGGAGCAGAAGGGCTGGATGACCAAGTCTCACTTTCCAGTTGTGAGATCTTTTTTTTTTTTCCTTAAAAACAATGCCAACAGTATCTCAACACACCAGAGATGGAAACCATCCTATTGCTCAACATTGTTTTGTTCAAGATGCAGCAGCTGAGGTACTATGCCACATGCTATGTAGAATAGACTGCAATACGGGGTGACTTCCATAATTCAAGGAATCGCTTCTGGGGAAAACACTTTGTTTCACATCTTAGAATATCTGCCAAATCCTCTTCTCCTCTATGCCTCCCCTTTAAGTCCCTCCGGAGACCCAGAGATTTAGGGGCTTAACGTATTCTCAGTGAAAGTAGATTTAAATTACCCTCGGGTTAGAATCTCTGGCTTCCTTCCATAGCATGATACTGTGCAGGGGTCTCAGATCATACGTCAAATGTGTATGCATGTAGTCAATCTCCCAGCTACTTTCATTCCCCCATCCTCATTGTGTCTTTGCAACCTCTGTTCCTTCTTCATTGCCTCATAATTAGGAGGAAAATGTGTAGCTGTATTCCCGATGTTGTTTTCTTTTCATAATACGAGGTAGTGAAGAAATGTCTTCGACAGTTCTCCAGCAAGAGTTGCACATTATTCTCTCTTCCTTGTGTGTCTACCTATGTACCTCCCGTTTTCTAGGTGAGATCCAATTCTCGGCTTTTGTTTTATTCTGCTAAGAGGAATGCTGACATTTAGGCTTGTCCTTTCCTGCCTGAGCAATTGGATGATCAAATGAAGGAATGGCTTTTCAAAGTTCTCTCACCAAAGTAGAGAATTTGGTAAAATCTTGCCTGGTTCCTATCCAAGGGGCATAGGTACATACCTGAGCTACACTGCTAGGGGCATAGGTACATACCTGAGCTACACTGCTAGGGGCATAGGTACATACCTGAGCGAGTTACACTGCTAGGGGTATCTGTAGGTGTCAGTAATGGTAACACTCGCTTGGGTATAAAATTTGAGAAGTATGAATATTGCTTCCTTTTTTGTAATACTTGCCATGTCATTGAACTAAATTTCTCTAACTTTCTTCCACCATGATTCTCATCACTATACAATTGAATGTTCACCATAAAATTGAATTGAGTAGAATTTTTACTTGATGGAGTGAAAGGGAAATTGATATTTTGGTGATGTAAGGAGAACATGGTCAGCCAAAATCAGGTTGAAAAGCCAAATATGTATAACACACACACACACACACACACACACACAGATACACGTATCTAGATAGATAGATAGATAGATAGATAGATAGATAGATAGATAGATAGACAGATAGATATTCTGCCATTTCAACCAAACTTCAGGAATGGATCTCAAAAGGAAATTGTTAAAACACAAAATCAAAAGAATAAGATAGCATAATATGAAGAATGACACTGATCTTTCCCTAACTTAAATTTTCTTCATGAGGATTTGTGTAACTCACTCCGTGGTAAACGTAAGTGGCAACCAAGGACTGGTGCGTTCAGTGTTGATCTGGAGTGAGGGATGCCCAGGCGAAGCTGGCGATGAAAGTGTTCCCTTTCCTGGCCTGCTCCTTGGAAATGCCAGGCTATTTCTGTTCCTCCTCTTGACCACATTAAGAATAGAGACTCTGAGTACATCTCGGACCAATTTGCATTTGAGGCATTAGGTAAATTAACCTGAATATGAACTCTTATCAGTCGAGGTAATGATGGCAAAATTGCTCTTCCTATTATTTTATTTATACTCTGACATAGCAGCCTGGCTTTTACTTTTCTCTCTCTCTCTCTCTCTCTCTCTCTCTCTCTCTCTCTCTCTCTCTCTCTCTCTCTTTAAATCTAGTGTGAGATCAAGCCAGCCAAGTCAAAAATCAGATTGTAGAAAAATATTCTGTAGAGATGTAAACGGTGTGATGTGTTGGGCAGCTGTGTAATCATTCCACTCTCTGTGCAACACATTGACGAAATTAAGAAAAGCTCCTTGAAGATTCAATGGGTTGACAGAGCGCAGCCCTGTGCTTTCCACTGCAAAAGGCAAGGCTCAAAAATTAAAAGGAGGGCTGGGATGGAGCTCAGTGGCAAAGCGCTTTTCTAGCGAGTGCAACGTCCTAAGTTCGATCCCCAGTACCAAAAAAGAAAAAGACAACCAAAAATGTAAAAGGATTCATCCCAGGTTCCCCCTCACGCTCTTCATTCATCTTGAAGTTGGTTTTCCCGGTCCTTTCTGATCCCGCTAATCTGGAATGACAGAATGACAAGCAGGGAGGGAAACCGTCGTTGGACTGTGGAGTTGATCGTATGGGTTAGTTCCCTCATTTAGGGGCATTTTCAAGCAGAGGTTCTCGAGCCACCTTTCCCTACCCAGCTGGCATTGGAACCTAATAAACATCAAAGCCCCAGATGGAAAACTGACATCCAAAGAGACTGGCAGATAAGCACACCGTTTAAAAATTCAGCAAAAGAAGTCATGTTGTTCGTAAGATCTTTCTAGCACTTATTCACAGACTCTAGTCTCTGTGCTGTTGATTTTTTTTTTTAATGAAAAGGAAGAAAGAAAAACTAGGATGGGACTGAGGCTCATGAAGCATCCTAAGTGGTTTTCAAGAGGTTTAAACTATCTGCAGAAAATATTTTGCCTATCCATAAGAAGTAGCTGTTATAGAGTCTCTTGGACCTGTGATTCAGCGACTGTCCATAAAGACCACACCTGCATGAATGCAAGGCCTTTTTTCCCCCCGTTAATGTCCAAAGAGGTCCTGTAGACAGTGAAGTTGTATTTTGGAGAAACCCTGACTTGATTTCATAAAGGCTATTGGGCCAATCGCTCATGACTGGCTATTAGTTGAACTACTGACCTTAACAGTTGATGCAGCTTTCAGAAGTGCTTAACTTAGTTGCTGAGAGTAGCGTGCCCCCTGGTGAAATCAGGATCGATACTTATTAAATACTTCATGAACTCTATTCATTTCCAAAACAGCCACTTGTCTGCCCTTCCTGTCATGTTCTGAATTAATTTGATATGTGATACAATTCTTACATTTTATATTAGGTTACTTAGATGCTGAGAGGGAAAAGCAAAAGGGATGACTTAGGAGATGGTCTCTGTGTTGGATTGCTACTTCACTTTCTCCTCTCATTTCTTATAACTACTTTCTAGAACATTTCCTCTTACTTTCCCTCTTTCCTTTCATTAACTTATTTTTCAAACCAACTACTACCCATGGAAAAAAAATGTATTGTCTAATTTTATCTCAGTTCTTGGAGGGGAAGAAGGAGATGAAAAAATCTTTTTTTGCCAACAGAAATTAGTAATATTTCTAAAATACCCCATCACCAGTCTAGAATCAATGTGGCAAAATACAGAACGTCATTATAGTTACAAGTGTATTTGCTCAAATTGTTTTCATGTTTTCTTTAATCTTCGATTTCATTGGGAAAACGTCAGCAATACAAAATATATAATCAAGGCAAGAACATTTAGGTTTTCCTAGCTTTGATCGATAAAATGTTCATCATTAGATTTCATGCAGGAGTTTTCTGAAATCCTTTCTTTTTATATTTTAGTTAAATACGGTCCCACGGTTCATTTCAGTATCTTTACCTTGGAAATAGTTGGCATGTTGAAACTATTTCCTCTATTGACAAAATGAGCAAGATCTTTTTCTCCCCAGTGGTTCAAGATGGGAACATTCTCGAAGGATGTGATTTTGTTTGGCTGATGCTGGCTGAAGCTTTTCTATATGCTTTACTATTTTAAAAAGTGATTGTTTACTTTAGTCTTACCATAAAAGAGATTTGCACAGGGATTACAATGACATCAACCAAGAAATAAGTACATTCTCTTTTCTAGTGTGTTTCCTCCCACCACTATCTTCCAGACCCTCCTTCCTGTCTTTCACACTTGTGGGTGGCCATAAGTATCTAGTTCACTTTCATCTGTGTCCAGTGAGCTCTACTGCTGTGATTTTTCCACCCTTTCCCCCTCAAAGTCTCTACCCTCCTCTCATTCCCTAAGATAACATATGCAAATGCACTATATATTAAGTAAGAAGACAGATCATCAAAAAATAAAAACATCTCTTGTTTCTGTATCTTAGAGTTTGTTTCAATATGTACATATATACACACATAAGGTAGTGTGTATATATATACATATATAATATATACAAGTATTATACATATATGCATACATATATAATAATATATACATATATAATATAAATATATGTGCATATATATTACTTTAAGCATAGAGAGGCACGCTACACTATTTTGAAATGTGTGTTCTGTTATCCTTGATCTTTCCCTCTTCTTGCAACATTGAGATGAGTTTTACTTTTTCCAAAGTTGGGAAATCTGGCACCCAAAGAGAAGTAAAGCAGCACCTAACAGTCTAAAAACCAATCAACGCCACACCGCAAACCAGAGTGCAAACAAGAGTTAAACTACCCTTACATCTGCAGAACAAGGCATAGCTTGGAGTGCCCGCATCAGCTAAATATTAAATATTAAAGAGCAGATCCTTAATAGGGGAAAAAAAGGCCATTGTTTTCAATCTCACATTGATATGTTCTACAAAAATCATCTTCTCTTTAAATCTACATTTCTTGCTGCTATTTCTTTTCTTTAGACTGTTGCATGAACCAATCGTATAGTATGCATTTAGTTGTACTCATTGTATACACATTTCCACATGTGCCTCAGATGCACTTTTCCTTCAACTCCCTCCTTTTAAAAAATAACTACTGCTTTCTGAAATGCATGCTTAGCCTCATTCATAATTTTCAAACAGTTTGCAATATTTGTTTCCTAGTAAATCAAGTCTGCCTGGACCGTCTGAGTGAGATAAAAAACGATTTCTTCTGTGTAGCTTTCTAGCCAATGGCATCCCTCATACATCCCCACCTCCTACGAACTGCCTTCAAAACAACCATTTCCTTGGTGTTTTTTATGTCCTGAGCACCTTCTCCTGTGCATCCAAGGAGATTCTCCTCCAATTCTGCAAAACCCTGTAAGATAAGCAACCATTTTGTCTTCATCTGAATGGGGAACTCCATGGCTGGAGATAGAATCACGTGCTGAAGGTTGTACATCTTTTTTTTTTCCTTATTTATTGTCAAAGTGATGCACAGAGAGGTTACAGTTTCATACGTTAGGCCTTGGGTACATTTCTTGTACTGTTTGTACATCTTGCAGGTAGTAGAACTGCCGGGCTAGATTCACCTCCCCTGGTGCGGGGATGCTAAGCTTACTCCCTTATCAGTGCTCCCCTTTTCACCCTCTCCCCTGGGCACCCGACCCGCGGGTGGCCAAGGTGGAGCAAAGGGACACGGGCAAGCCTAAAGTGCACGCGGGCCGAACGAGATCCCCTTTTCCTCCCTCCTTACCCATCAAGGAAGTCAGGCGCAGACAGATCTCGGAGACGCTTCAGAGAGCAATCCAGTTTATTTGGGAGGGGCTCACAGTAATATAGTAGTGATGACGAGGATTGAGCATGAGCTGGCGATAGGCTGGCGAGCTTGTCCGTCCAAGAGCAGCTCCCAAGGACCTCCCTCATGGGCTAACGTCACTTCCCATAGTACCGCCCTCTGGGCAAAGCCCGAGGAAAGGGAGCTGGCGCAAGGTGGGGGATGGTCTCAAAGCTACGAGATAGGTGTGGCTCACTTCCACACTGCCCCAGGGCTGGGGGAAGGGCAGCGTCTCGGGAGCGCTCTCATAGCCCTTCCCCCCATGAAGGCCAAGCTGAGTCCCCAACACAGAACCTGCCTTCTTTGGCCGTAATAACTGCTGGGCTCGTTCATTACTACGCCTTCCCATTTGAGTCTGGAAGTATTAAGCATTTCTTTTGTTCCCCAGCATGGATCAATTCTTGAGGGCCAGTGACACAGCTTGAGCACCATTGAGTGTGAATGAGAGCTTGAGGCCCACACCGTAGGACCTTGGTAAAATTTCAGGGAAGGTGTTGAGGAAAATATACACGAGGAGATGGGTAACGATAAATCGAGAGGCTGGAAGGAGAGGTTGAGCTGCAACGTGCGTGGTCGATGAAGCGCTGCCTCTAATTGAATCGTGGTCTTCAAATGAGATGGTGAAAGCCAAAAAAAATGCACCTGTTAGCTGTGACGTCGATAAAACTCTTGTTTACAGATCCTTACATCTCCATTCCCCTGCTCCCTCTCAGGCTCATTGTTGGTTTGTTTTCGTGATTTTCTGCCATTCCCCACACGCTCTTTTCACCCGAGCTCATTTCATCGGTAGGATTATGGTAGCTTCCCATCCCAAGGCATCCTCCGGATACATTTCTTTTGGCTATTTCCAAAAGGACAAAAAATGTTTATTATCGGTATGAGTAAGGCCTGTGCGCCATTGCACTGTGTGCTGTGTGCAGTTATAAAGAAGCCTCTGCAAGCGTGGTCCCCCTCCCCCTGTGTTTTAAATCACGGCTACAGAAAGCCACGAGAAGGATCTCGTGGTGTGAATATCACAAGCTGTTCCCCGCACCTGCACACCGCAGCGCTCGTGCGTGGGCACAGAGTGCATGGCCGAGGAGCCCTGTGGACAATGGAGAGGCCTCCCTTCCCACAGGGGCCTTTCACCACCCTACCCCACACAGGCTCCCATGCACAAGCATCAGGCGTGCAAGGGAAGGTGAGGTGTGAAGGTTCAGGAGGGTTTGGAAAGCCACTCAATGTTGACACATAGAAAAGCCAGAGGAAGAAGGAGAAGGAGGAAGAAGGAGGAAGAAGGGCTGGGCAGAGAGCATGGGAGAGTGCTTGCATGCCTCCTGCTTGTGGACCAGATGTGGTCTGCACGAATGTCTGCTCTTCTCCGCCTGGAGCCTGAGTGAACCAGGGAAGGGAAGGGAAGGGAAGGGAAGGGAAGGGAAGGGAAGGGAAGGGAAGGGAAGGGAAGGGAAGGGAAGGGAAGGGAAGGGAAGGGAAGGGAAGGGAAGGGAAGGGAAGGGAAGGGAAGGGAAGGGAAGGGAAGGGAAGGGAAGGGAAGGGAGCGATCGCGTGCCTCTGACTCGCCCCTGGGGCCTCCTTTCACGGGGACAAACACAATGCCGCATGGATGTTTGATTGATTCCTTTTTACCAAATATTGGCTGTGAAAATATGAACCCAATGGGAGCAAATATCCATGCAGCGCAAGCTGGGAGGATTAAATCTAGGAAGGAGGAAATTGTACACCCTGCCCGCCCTTGTCTTTTGTGTAATTAGGTGTCTACTGGACTTGCAGGCAGCCTTGTTCTTTACAACCACAGCATTTACATCGAGGCCCGTACTTCCACATCTCTGGGTTTCTCTGAAGGCCCTTCTAAGAGCCAAGGACTTCATGATGCAATTTTGTTTCTTGTTTAAATGAGCACTTTGAGGGGATGTATCGTGTGCAATTATAAATATGGTCCTTCAGCACGGGAGACAGGCAGGATTCACTTGAGGGGTTTTTCTCTCTGGCCCTGGGCCCTTGCTCTCTAGACCAGGCAGGATGCTGAGCTTCCTCTTGTAATTCCTCTTTGCATAAAGGTTGTTGGAGTCAGAGAAGAAGAGAATCACATCACTGTTGACATGGAAGGAGCCAGAGCCGTGCCTGTCTGCGTTTGTGCTCTGAGCAGATGTTTGAGACACATTGCAGGGCAGAAGAGGAAAGCTGGAGGGAGGGCAGCTCCTGGGTGGGGGGCATGGGTGGGGGGCATGGGTGGGTGGAGACCCCAACAATGCGGAAACTAGTTAATGAGGGATAGAGCATGTGCATGGCTCGCTGCGGTGAGGTCCAGGTTGCACAACTTTGAGGGCTCTGAAATGGTGCCCCGTCTTTAAATCCTTTCTCATGAGGCTCTACAACCTCGCCATCTCTTGGGGTAGGACAGACCATGGGAACTTTCCAGCCTCCTGTGCTCAATATCTCCAAGCCTTGAACAGCCTGCCCCTGGCTTCATCAGACAGAACAACAATGCCTGTTCCCACCCCAGCTTGACAAGCATCTGCATCTGCCTTGCTTTTGTCCCACCGTTATAAGCCACAGTCTCAAGATAGTTCTAGCTACCACTGCCCTCCTTAAGTGAAAGCAGTGCGCATGGTCTCCTGCCCTGATAGTGTCAAGAAGCGTGATTCCTTCCTTGGAAAGTGGTTCTAATTGGATGCATCGGACCTTGACTGGTTTTTTCCTAGCTACGTTCAGGGTAAAGGTGAACATGCTGAGATGTTGGCTCAGGAAAAGAAGAATGGGATGTCTCTGATGAAGGCATTTTTAAGAGCACATATCCTCCAGCAATTATGTCCGTAATAAATTCTCCATGATCTGCCTTTTGTTATATTTGATCAACCACCAGAAAGAAAACAAAGCGGGGGAAAAAAAAGCCTATGAGGAATTCTTTGCATTCTGCATCTTATGCGCTTGCACTTATGTTTTTGTAAAATGTGCTCATACATTAATGTACAATTTGAAACATGTTAACAATGCTGTATTTTTCATTTTTTCACAGGTAGCCCTCTGCCATAAAAGTTCTTCAGCTTTTGGGAACTCGGTCAGGCTTCTGGGGGACTCACCTGAGCAGGCAGGAAGTCTTGAAGGTAAGTGCTTCCTCCTTTCTTCCTTATCTTATTTCTCAGGATGCCAGAATGATGATTTAATGTCTAATAGAATGTGCTTTCTGCTCAAATCTGGGCAATGTGTTAAGCTGTCATTTCAAATCACCACAGGGTGAAGTTTTCTTGATGAGTAGGAATTAATCCACATGCCACAGGCAAATTCCCAGAAAATCCTCATTGTTGGGAAAATTACTACTGTTTTGTGAGGTTTTATACCACACACAGGCACATACACGAATATGCACGGGTCAAGTAGTAATACTGAATAGCTTCACCAGAAGTTGTTGTCTGCCTGGGTTGCCAAGTGTGTCTGTGTTTTAAAAGCTACAACTATATTAATTTATTTAACTACCTTTTGATGCAAGGTAGTAGAACTAGGATGTTCCGATGTGTTCCCATAGTGTGGAAAGGAAGCTGGTGCTAAATTTCCATTAACGATAGACTTGTTCTTGGCCCACTTTCTAGGAGCCATAATGATATTTTAATAAGTAATGGAGTATAGTTTATCTCCTTATTCTTTTTCTGGGAAGTAGAAATGTGGTAGGGGAAGAAAGAAGGTCAAAGTAAGACTTAACAGAGTGACAAGTACTGAAGGAGAAGCATAGCTCCTTTATAAAAAATGCCCCGTTTTTCCAGAAAGACCCCCTCGGAAAGTGAGCCAATCCGTGCTGGTTCTACTAAAGGAAAGGTCTAAGAGTGAGGGTGCCTCTCACTTCTACCTTTCACATTAAAAATTCCGCCATTCACCTTTCTGGAACCCACCCTGTAACAAGCACGTTGACATGAAGTCCTTGTTCTGGAGAAATGGTCATCCTGGGGCTGGGCCTGCAGAGTGTGGGTTGGCAAGGGAAGGAAGGGCTCTTAGCATTCCGCACCCGGTTCCATCTTTCCGCACTGTGTTATTCTGAGCTGTGCTATTCTTCTGAATGAGTTGTTGGATGATCCAGACCCGAACATCCTCGAGTTTCAAAATGCTGTGCAGAAAGAGGACCCTCAGAGCAAGGGACGATCTTGAAGTAGACCAGCTTCAGAAAGTTCATTCATGGCTGGCACAAATCATGTCCTCGGGAGTCTACTGAGAAGCGCTGAACAAGGGGCTCCGTGCCCGTGGCTTAGACAACCCACACAGCTAAAAGGAAGGGCGGGTTTGTGGTGCTTGGGTAGTTTTTGCTTCCTGTCTAAAATACTCCCAGCTCCGGTAGAAAGGACACTAATGGTGCACCGAACTACGCCCCGTGTGCACTCTGTCTTGCTCCTTTGAAAGAGACTCAACTTCTTGGTAGATATGAAAACTCTGCTCTGGGTGGGAACCTTTCGACTTCCGACGTCCTAAACTCATAGGGAATCTCTTTTAACGGATCCGGTAGGCGCATCTCCAATAATGGGTGGGCCAGAAGGAAGGAGTGGGTAACTTTTCTATTTCCCACGGACCCGAAAATTTCCAAATTTTGTTCCCGTAATCTGTGATTAATGGCACCCTTAATTTTGATTTATATGACCCTATTATTCATTTAAAAAGTGGGGGGAAAGAAGTCACCTTTTTTTTTTTTCAATTCAATTTTAAAAAATTAAGGCTAGCGGTGATGGAATTTAAAATCAAATTATCCTGTCAGAGTGACAGATAAATCTCAGGAGTTTCTAATGAGATTTTTTTTTTCCCCCACTGTCTGGGTGCTGAAGTTCTCTCTTTCTCAGCCTGCCTGGGCCCAGGTTTCTGACAGTGAGTGACAGGGAACATCTGTGCTTGGAACTGTGTGGTGCTATTCCAGGTGCTTTGCTCTTATTTAGGAATGTGGGGGCGGCTTGCTTCCTTATTTTCCTAGGTTCCAGGAAGAAAGGCACACTACGTGGATGTACAGGTGCCATGTGGGTAATTCTTGCATAGGTAATTAATTACCCCACCCACACTTAGGTGTGGTTGAGTGTAGTCGGGTCACCAGCGCCCTTCCGCTTGAGCATGGTACTTTCCTAAAGAGACTTGCGGCGGCGTGGGGCAGATGTAAATACAACACCGTGGTCTTGCTACGATTCCATTTTTACTTCCCGCACGGAACAGGCCCAGCAGGCTCATGTGTTTTACAGTCCTGAGTAGAACTCAATCAGGTTTTTTTGTGGTTTTTTTTTTTTTCCCAATCTTTGTATTATCTTGAAGTCGTTGTACAAAGGAATCACCATCTAATGGAATAGTTGATAAATGAGAGGTGCCCTGATCAGGGTGGCCTGGTTCAATATTCTCACCACTACCCCCTTTTGGCCCACCCTTTCCATACTTTTCTTAATGTGATGGTCTCTACCATGAATTCCCGACTGTATTTTTAATTTTTGATAGTGAAATACATTGATTCTTTGCTGGTCCCCAATATGTTAAACCAGTATCAGTTCTTACATGGAATAAGGGATGCGCACTGTATTCATCTAATATATATGTTAAACATGCCATATCTTTAGAGATGCTCCCTAAGGTTACATAGGAGATCGTCTTGGTGTAAGAGACAACGTAACAGGGAGTGGATTCTACAGTTAGCCCAGATCATTAGCTCACAAAAATCCAGGAGCTCCCAGAACCATCCATGTACAGAATGAAAGAATTCATATTTCCTTTCTTTCTACATTCTTCTGTTCCTCCCTATCTGCCTTTTAATTACCCCAGAGAGAATTAAAACAAAACAAAACACCCTACGGCCCAGAAGTTTCTTCTTGGTGGTTCTGTTTTTGCCCGTTGGTTGGCTCAACCCCTCCAGTGAGGACACGATCTGATAATTGGCCCCTGAGAAGGCGGCTTTGGTTCCTCAATTATTACTTGAAAACTGGACATGGAGAGGCTATTAGGGTTATAACTCCAACAGCATTTGACACTCAGAAGAACATGTGGCGAGATGAACCTCGGAGCGGGCCCTGAAGAGCTGCACATCCTGTACATAGCTCAGTGTCTTTGTAGAAGAACAGAAGGAAGGGGGAATAACCGACAATGAAGAAAGAATGACTTAAGATTAAACAGTGACTCTTACAGGGAGAGGCCACACAGGGAGCTAATGGCAGGCATTTTCTACAGACAGATGGAGCGCTCTCGCCTCCCAACAGCATTGATGTGATGAAGTCTCAGTTCAAGATTCATTTTTTTCTCCCCCCAGAAACATTTGCATATAAATATAAACATCATTACTAGGGGCTAATTGCCCCGTAGGAACTAAAATGTGTGAATTAGCATCTTTAGTCATTCTTCTTCTTGTTTTTTTTTTTAAAGTATCTCTAACACGCATCATATTTGGTACTGCATGGCTGCCGCAGATAATTACCGCCATTAAGAATCTCCAACGCAACATCGAAACCATTTGCTTCCAGGGCAAGCCAGCACAGCCAGTAACCACCAAAATGAGTTTGGGAGGTTGACACTCATGCATATTCATAAGGGCACTTAATTCGACATTGATCGGAAGGGGGCCTATTGAGAGCTTGTCAAAAGAATGGTTCCCACCCCCCCACCCCCCAAAAAAGACCAGACGTCAAAGGTAGGAAGATGGGGACCTCTCAACTCCCTCCTACCTGCCATGGTCCCTGGAGAGAGGCCCTGCACCACACTCCCAGAGTTACTGATTCTAGCTCACACCACGTGACTTGCTCTTCCTGCCTTGATCACCTTATTATCCGGAAGGTCCCCAGTCTGAGGTATTCAAAGAATGGACCAGAGGCAAGGATTTGCCTGTAGATTTGCTTGTAGATCGGTGTGATGAATGTTCCTCTTTATAAAGACTGTGAGGGAGATGGAAGAGCATGTCTTAAACAGGAAGGAAAGAAGGAAGGGAGGGAGGGAGGGAGGGAGAGAGGGAGGGAGGGAGGGAGGGAGAGAGGGAGGGAGGGAGGGAGGGAGGGAGGGAGGGAAGGAAGGAAGAAACGAAGGAAGGAAGGAAGGAAGGAAGGAAGGAAGGAAGGAAGGAAGGAAGGAAGGAAAGGGGGGGAGGGAGGAAAGAAAGAAGGAAGGAAGGAAAGGAAGAAGGAAGGGAAGGAAGAAGGAAGGGAAGAAGGGAGGAAGGAAGGAAGGAAGGAAGGAAGGAAGGAAGGAAGGAAGGAAGGAAGGAAGGGAAAGACATGTGAGAAGACACAGCCATGGTGGACAGGCAGAGGGTGTGACCCCAAATCTGACCATTCCACAGATGACGGGGTGACCTGAACACTGGGACCGCCTGTGAACACAAGGCCATCTTGCCAACACTTCCATTCTTAAAAAGCCGTTTCCACTGGATTCAGCAAATGTTTATTCTGTTGGAACAAATCTGTTAAATTATAGATTAGAAACCTTTGCAAATGTTTCAGTTTCAGGTTTTGCACAAAGCAAACAGTATCGTATTTGAAAGCAGACCTCCTTGGTGGAATAAAACATCTACATCTCAGGGCACCGTGGTGCATTTTCTAATTCTTATCTTTTCTCTTGCCTCTGGAGGCAAGGATGCTTGAAGTTCTCGGGGAAATAAAGAAGACACAACATTAAAGAGGTAGCTCATCAGTGTAAGATACCAATCTTTAAAATCCATTCCTTCTCTCCTGCCCTGCATGCTGTTCCATTCTATGCCTGCAAGGAATGGTCTAAACCAGCCAAAATCATGGTTCATTTTCCATAACCATGGTGTCTTACTATTTAGTGAGCATTTATTTAGTGAGCGTTCAACCTCCCCTTAGTAACATTTAGTTAGTCATCATGTTGGAAAGACACTGTAGAATAATATATTTGCAGTTTCCAAAAAAAAATGCTGGAAATGAAAGCATCAACAAACTTCAACCGCTGGTTGTCAAGCTGTTAATTAAGCACAAGAACAATACAGTCATTCCTCTAAAGAGTTATCGCTATATCTGAATCAAAATGTGTAATGTTGATACACCAAGGAGCCACTGCTAGCAAAATCATATCATGAGGAACAGTGGAAATTCTTTTCTTGGGTACTAAAGTTAAAGGAGTTGTCACTTCTGTGGTGTGTATAATCATCAGTGATCAGTAGATTTCGAGTACAACCACTAGAGAGGAATAATAGTGCCCACCCATGCTTAACTCCTGTCGTAAGACAACAGGAAAGATGAAAGACACAGGAAACCTCCTTTGTGATTGTTGAATGTGTCTTCTGTCACATTTTGGTTTTAACACAACCAATATTTTCAAACTTACCCAAGAGGTTGAGACCTAAGGATTGCGGGTCAAAGCCAACTTAGTCAGGAAAGTCTGTGGTCCTCCTAGGTCCAATTAAGCAGGAAAAGCCAAAAGAGAACAAGAAGTGAAGGTCTGGGTCAATGGTGGAGCGCCATCCTCGAGCAGAAATGCTGAGAGAGCATGAGGTTGAGATCTTATCTTTAATCACTAGCACTACCAGTTCACCCAAACTATTAAAAAAGAAATAAAATCACAAATCACATCTGCGTAAGAAAGGAACACAGGCAGTGTCATGCACAAATAATGTGTGTGTAAATATATAAACAGAAACAAGACTAACTTGCCTTTCCTTCAGTGCAACCAGTTCTTGAACATCTCACAGGAAATAGACACTCTAGGTTCCTAATGTAAAAGTACTCTTTGTGTAAAAGGTCACAGTCTCAGAGAAGGCCTTACAGAAGGAAACTGTCATTTATGTTGAAGCAACTTTTAAAAATTTATTTGTCAAAGTGATGTACAGAGGAGCTACAGGTTCATCCTTAAGACAGTGAATACATTTCTTATCCACCTTGTCACCTCCTCCCTCATTTTTCTCCCCCCTCCCCAGTACCCTCCCCGCCATGAGTTGTACAGTTGGTTGACACCATATTGTCTTCTAATTATTGCCATTGCATTGATTTGCCTTTTACATTTTGTCTCTCCATTTTGATCTTCCCCTTCTCTTCCTTAGTTCCGATACTGGTACATACAATACCCAGGGTACCGAAATCAGTTCCAGAGGTAAATCCAGTTACAGGGGTAAATCCATGGTAGACAACATTTCTTATACAAGTTCCTCCTTTCAGATGAAATCATACCAGCCACGGGAAGTGTCCTCTTTTTGTTTCTACCCTGACTCCAAGGCGCTGGTGCCTGCCTTGATTTATATTCTTGCCTTCCGCTCTCAAGGTCTGTGTGTCACAGAGGTGCTGTTAGAAAAATGTCAGTGTTCTTCAAATCAGTCAATAGAGAGAGACAAGGTGCTTTCAGGTTTCTGTGCAGGGAGGAAATGGTGGAGGAGGCTGCAGGCCCCCAGCCCAAGTCTAGTACAATTGTCCACAAGTCTGTAATGCAGAAAAAAAAAAAAAAACACTGTTAGCAATTGAAATACTTACTTGTTCGGTTAGCCTGGATGTGCACCCTAGGAATAGAGGGATAAGGAACTTGGATGATGAAATGCTATCTCAAATGGGAGTGGTTCTGTCTGGAACCCTAAAGACTTAAATGGGAGACGGGAATAGGTATGTGCACATATAATATGGGGAATTTGGTACCAAGTAGGAATGCTTCATTCATTCCACACTCGGGAAACATTGTTTTTAATTGGCCTGTCTCTCTCCATGATTGTGATTTTTTTTTCTTAGATGATTAGTTCATTTATTTTCCCTCCTTAGGAAAAATCTACCGGTCTGTTGTCTATAATTATTTTTTGTGGGGGGGGGGGCTGAAGGTTTTGTGGCTTCTCTAACTTTGAGGGGTGGGAGTTTGCTGGAGATGCATGTGTGTGTGTGTGTGTGTGTGTATGAGTGTGTGTGTGTGTGAGTGTGTGAGCGTGTGTGTGTGCCTATTCTGGGTCTTGAGCTCAGCGCTGACATTGTTGAATTGCCTTTTCACTGGAGTCTGGTGCTCTAACCTCTGAGCCATACCTCTCCTTCAGGCTTTGGGCTACTTAATGGAAAATAGATGTTTCACAGACTTCTCTGCCCAGGCTGGCTTCTTTATCCTTTTGAGTCACTAACATGACAGGTGTGAGCCACCAACGCCCAGTTCTTGTGATTCTTTAACCCTGTGACCCCCCTTCTCGAAGGCTGGGCAGGTGACGTGGTAGTCATGTCCCACGTGTGGTCCTCAGATACCGGGACAGGCCATGCATGGCTGAGAGTCAGACATGAAGTTGGCATGAAGAGCACATTGACGATTCACACTTAGGGAACCACCAGTCGTGCCCCTCAATAATGTTTCAATGTGACTCTAGATGTGTTGAATTAAGACATAGGCATAAATAACACATATTAATCTAAAAAAAGCAATTGCCCCTGTCGTCCTGTTCTTGTGAGAATTAGGGAGCTTGGACTTTAAAGCGAGGTTGTGTAAACGTCTCTGTTGAATAGAGCTAATTAATGGATCCCATCTGTAAACATCAAAAGTCCATTTGTTTTCAGTTCTTTGGTTGTTTCTCTTTATTATTATTATTATTTTTTTTTACTTCAAGTGAGAATTTACACTCATGTTCCTTCCATACTTCACCCTTGATATATTTACTACATGAGGAAAGTTACGATCTCGTCCTGCCACGGGCCTCTGTGCTCTCTCCTTCCACCAAGCACTACTTAAAAATTCCTGGGATTCATTTCTTCCCATGAGCCAAGCCTGATTCAAACTGAGGCTCTGGATACGGTTTGTAGGGTCCAAACGTGGTTCAATAATGTGTACTCCTATCCATCTCCACAGGATTTTGACACCCCATCCCAGAAAAGGTGTGGAGGCGTAACCAGACAGTATAGACACATGGTGATGAAAGGCAAGAGTGGAGTGTAAACGGACCTGAAAAAAACCAACAACATACCAAACAAAACACAGGATATCCAATCAATGTGGATTTCAGATAAACACTGATTGTTAATATATTATTGATATTGTGATTTAGAAATCACCAAAGAAATCGCTCCTGGGACAGACTGATAATGAAGAGTTTGTATTTCCTGTTTACCTGGAATTAAAATTCAATAGAGCATTTTTGTTGTTTAATTGCACAGTCTGTCTACCTGATGGATTTGAAGATTGTATCCCCTGGCTTCCTCTTGGGTGGGATCCGAGAGTGATTGCATTTCATATGCATTAAGTTCAGGTAAATCATATTCATTTTCCAGCAGGAGGAGCCCATCGATCTATGAAAGGCCCATCTCTTGTTTTATTCATTGGACCATTCATTCATTCAGTTTTTATTGATTCCCCAATTCCATTTCCCCTCCTTGCCTCCCCTAGAGTTATGAATCTTAAATCACTGTGTGTGTGCATGAGCACCCGTGTGTGTGTGTGTGTGTATGTGTGTGTGTGTACACTGTGGCTTGAACTCAGAGTCTTACCCTTATCCTCCCCCATCCTCCAGGCTAACACTTTACCACTTGAACCACACCTCCACCGCCAGGTTTTTGCTCATTACTTGGAGATAGGGGTCTCCAGCACTATCCCTTGCCAGGCCGGTTTCAAACTGAGATTCTCAGATCTCAGTCTTTTGAGCATTGAGGATGACTGGCACCAGCCTGGTTGGAACCACTTTTAACGGATCTGGTTTCAGTCCCTGTGTTTTCTTTGCACAATAAATCTTCCCCTCTTTCAAATGTCTGAAATGGTTGTTCCGTTCGCCTGCTCGGCCTGACTCACGGGGAGGGCACGGATTGCGGATAGCATCTACCTCCCATGTCTCTCTTCTCTCGCCTTTGTCGCCGCTCCCTCTCCTTGCTCATCGGATTGTCCTTTGTGACTTGTCTGTCCTCAGAGAGTTGATACACAGCCAGTAATGAGCTCTTTTTTTTTTTTTCACTTAGATGTTCCTCCTCTCTTTCTCAGAATCATTCCAAGTGCCTAGAACGAAGCTGGTGGTAGAACAAGAAGATAGGAAGCGCAGGGAATCGACAAATACATGCTTGTAGGAGTATTTTGCAAAAACCAGTCTTGCAGTGATCTCATTTGCGACCGGCGTTGGTGTTATTATTTTTCTAACGTATTATGCCTCTGTGTCTTTGGCGGAGCATTCTCTTCCCATTTCCTTGTAATACTTCGCTTTTCTAGACGGATGGTCATAGGTGTGGGGACTGGTTTCTCATCAGCCTCTTTGGATTTTACACTTTTTTCTTTTACATGTTCTTGTATCCCCGTCTTCAAAACCACTGGGCTGTATCTTGAAGACAGTGTAAGCCAAGTAAGGGGGACTTTACAGAGTTCTTTTTCAGACCCTGCACTGTTGGCAACCTCTACTCATGAACCCTAGAGAATTGAATCCCTAAATTTTACTGATACCCTTATAAGATTCAAACCAAGAGAGACAAAAACGAAAGCACAACTGGCATATGAATTACAGGAGAGGCAGACGCGCACAGGTAGCCTTTCCTCGTGCAGTGCTTTGCATGGCGGGTCGCTTCTACCGTTGAGTACTGCACCATGGGAAGAATGCTTGCTGTGTCTCTTACGGGGACGGAGAGCTAATAGGCATTTAGAGGCACTTACGTACGATGGTTACAAGCTTTGTGCAGATATTCAGGTTTGTGGTCCAGAATTTTTCTGCTTCTTGAAATATTTTAGTAATACAATCTGAACTTGAGACTGCTGCCTGGTCCCTGAAATTTTCGTTTCATATCTTTGCCCATTTAGTGTAATGGTAAATGTAAAAATGTCCCATTTTTACATACATCGGTAATTATCACTCACTCTGAAGCTTAATCATCTATCATTAAACTATTTCAAAATAACTGTACCACGATCCAAAAGCAATAACTAGGTCCTATTACTCTTTTCCTATTTATTATATTTCTGACTGAGGCTCTGAACACTTAGTAGGTAATTTAAACGCTTATTTAATTTTCATGCATAGTTAACTGAAATGAAAAACAGTGAATGCATCGAGTTTGAAGTCAGAGTCAAAATTAGATACAATTCCTTTGGTTAAAAGGCCTGCGATTTCAATCTGTCGGATCTACTTCAGTTGTTTTTGTGTATTTTCACAAAAATCATGTTTCTAAGGGATCGTGAATAAGGTTGTCATTAAAAACACATTGAAGGAGCACATGTTTTCCTGCATGTAAAAGTACTAACACAAAACCTGGTACACAGGCTCTCAATAACGCTTCAGTACTATCTCCACGGGTGATATTTTTATTTTCTTATTTTTTTTCCAAATTAAGCTTCATACTATAAAGGAGAGAGAACTAAACTCCTTGAAGCATCTCCCATCTTTTACTTATTTATTTTTCTACGTGGTTAAAAATAATGTTGTGGATCGTAAGGGTGACTTATGTGTTCATCACTTATTATAAACATTACTGAACATCACATTGTATTTACTTGGATCAGCGTGGTGGATTCTGATTGCACTGTGTCAATAAAAGTATGCCCTCCCTCACCTCAGGCGACGCAATAATATTTGGGCCAGGCCCACAGTCAAGATTGACAGCCAAGAAATTGATGACTGTGTAGCTTTGCACCGCTTAAGTGGAAAAGTAAGAGAAACTACACGAGGTATTTTTAAAAAGGAACCGGTTTTGTGAACATCTAACTGCATGCTTAGGTAGCAAGCTCCGTTTAATAAATGAAGTGTATGCTTGTGAAATTAAAGGGCCGTGGACTCAGTGACTTAAAGCAGCTCTTTGAAACAATTGCCTCTCACCAAGTTTGCTCACCACCCATTCTGAACGATTCCTGGGAGAACTGGCACAGCCCAAACAGCTCCAAAGAAGGACTGGGGGCCGTATTCATTTCGAGTTCCTGTACGGACTATTTTATTATTTCTGTAGCTCATCATTTCAATAAGTAACTGCATTCTCCCTTTCTTTTGAAATGAAACAGAATTCCCCAGTGTCCTTGGGCTGGTTCATTCCCACACTGAATTGTGTGTTCTTCTACCTGTAAGTTAAATTATACGCTTAGAGATGCAATAGCCCTGGCTTTTATGGAGGGTTATTTATCTTTTATTTTTCTCTCTAAGGAATTTGACACGTTTCACACAGGACTTGGAGAAATGGGAAACGGACTCATTCTTGACCTACTGATTCACCGGGAAGGTCATCTACTTTTCCCGAATCTTTTCCTCAAAACCCTATTCTAAGAAATCTGTGGTGGTGGAAATATAGATATAATAGACTACAGCTGGCACCAAGTTAAACGTATTTGGCCAAAGCGTTTCTGATCTGAAGTGAGTGAAGGAACACCACCAAAATGTGAGGATGTGAGACACTGGTGCAAGAGTAGAGATGCGCAAGGAAAATAATCTTCCAGCCGGTAAATAGTTCCTATTTAAACAGATGGAGATTAGATTCAAACTGTCGTTTATGGTGTCTTTCTTCATTTCTGTGTACCCCCCCCCTTGCTTCCAAGTCCCTTTCTCAGCAGTAGTGAATTTTGTCCTTAAGTCCATCTTTTCCACATGTCAGTGATGGACCCAAGTCAAAGCGTGAGATGATCTATGAATGGGTGGGTAGAGTAATAGCTAGGGATAATAAACAGAGTACACATTATCATTCTTTTTTAAATTTTAAAAAATATTTGTTATTGTCTTTAAGTCATTGTACAAAGGAGTGGCCGTTCAACAACAGTTTGTGGACACAGTGCATCTTGGTCACACATGTAATCGTGTGTTGTCTGAGCCCTAGCACTTCCTGTACAACCGTAGGCTAACCCCTCCAGGGGGTCAGATTGCTCACACGCAACAGGACAGAACTGGTATTGCTCCCTGCATGAGTGCACAGTGAAGATCGCAGTGCGATCGTGACAGGGAATTTTAGGGCACCGTTGAGGGTTCAGAAGCTGTCATAAACCCCCAGTTCCTGCTTTGGAATGACTCCACCTGACCAGTCACTCCAGAAGCCCATTTCTGTGCCCTGCCTGACCGGTGACAGGAACAGATAGGACACTGTGATTCCACAGCCAGACTCTGCTCCTGGCAGCTAAATGCTTCATTTCTGTTCATCCCCACCTCTTGGGTAGTTGCCGGATCTCTCTAGACTTCAGTTTTCCTAACTGTACACCGGAAGTGTAATCAGAAACCCAGCATCTCCAGATGAAATGACTTAATACACGCCAAGCGTGAACAGCCATGCCCAACACGCCTGCGTCCTGTACATGTTCGTGATGTCTAGTTCCCATTCTTAAAACAAGGTGTGATTTGCTTCATTCCATTTTTCCAGTGGGATTCTCTCTCTCTCTCTCTCTCTCTCTCTCTCTCTCTCTCTCTCTTTCATTCAGCTTTTTCAGCTTCTCCATGAGGGCTGTCAGTCATCAGAACCTATGTCCTGTAGCTTAGTTTCATGAATTAGCAAATTCATTAATTTTTGTAAATTTTAATTTTCAGTTTGGACAAACGCCCGTCCATTTCGCTTTGGAACGCATACAGAATGCGAGGGGTGAGTTATCCTACCCTGCGTCTAATTTATCTTGATGAAATGATCCCGCCACGGTCACTGCCAAAATCTCCCAACAGTTGGATACAATACTGTAGTCTCTGCTTTGTTGCAGCATTTCTCCCTAAGTGGTCCCCTAAATCTCTGCCCATGTGTCATGATACTTCCTGTATGTACATCCCAGTGATGAAATTGAATTTGTAAGTTGATCGGTTGCACGAATGCCTCTTCTGTCTTAGCAGTAAGGAAAAACAATGAAAGATCAGGCTCGTGATTACTCCTAGGCATGAGGAAATATCAGAAATGTAGATTCTCAGCATGGATCATGAGAAAATACCCAGTGAGTAGATGCTCATCTGGTGTGTCAGGAAGCCCTAGGTGTTGAGGTATTTTCATTCTACTTTTGTGTCCTAGTATCAGAGAGACATAACTTACTAGCCATTCTACCCCTCCTCCACACTCTGTATTTGAATTCACTTCTGCACAGCAAGACTGAAAATAAGATTTTTGTGTTGCATCATGGTAAATGAATAAGTAGTTTTTCTATTCATTAGACTGGACATAATAGAATAATTATGTATTTGTGGTGGTCAGTTTTCTATAAATATTGAAATCTAGTAATTGCTATAAAACTGCCCATTATTTACTCATGAAATATGCATGGACTGTTTCTATATGTCAGAAATATACTGTGGATCTTTGGGTAATGAAAAGGAGTTTTGAAGAGGGTTTTGTTGCCATTACTGTGACTATCTGCTCCCTGGCCTTGACCTATCCCGTGTTTGGAGAAAAAATATTTACCTGTGTAGCTGGGCTTACAGGCATATCTCATTACCCCTTCTTCGCATTTCAGTTCTTGATGATATTATAAACGACACATTTGTTTTATTTTCGTTTTCAAAGGGCTTGTTTTCGGCATTTGAAAATACACTCTTCCACTCATGTCTGATGGGCTAGCCGCATGCGTGAGATGGGGGTGTTTTCTCCTCAGGACTCTGTGATCATTTCCTCTGGGTACCAGCCCAGAGTACTTCGTACTCATACTGTTAGTAGAAAGAGAATGATTTCTATGGCGCAACAATTTATACGTGGCAATTCTTCTCCATGGTTGCGCGGACCTACAGCTTCTTTCTTTTGGCCTTGGAAAGAAACATTTAATTGGGAAAAGCAGGGGCTATAAGCCTCTCTCTCATATCCTGATTTTATCAATCCTTTATCCTCCCCCCCCCCACCCCAATGCTAGCCCTAGTCCAATCTGAGGATAAGACTCTGCATAGGGCATAATCCCTCTGCCTAGTCCTTCCCAGGTCTATTTCACATGTTGCTAAACAGATTTTAGGGGAATTATCTCGCCTGCCTTCTTCTCTCTCAAGACAGTCCCCTGTTTCATCTTCACAGAGGATCTAATATTTGAAATGCAGAGAAATGAGATTACTTTGTGTAAGGATTCGTCCACTAGCCCTCAAGTTGACGCAGGCTGATAGGTGCTTTGGGTGTGTTTGTTCAGGAGAGTGGCTGCCATTTCAAAGGAGTGGAATCTTCATTCCAGGAATGTGAGGCGGCAACTCCCTTCATCTGAACTCGCGTCAAATGTGGAAGGCGTTTTCTAGCCATACATTGCTGTGGAACTCAGAAGTGGAGAAGAGTCATACTGTAATTATAGAAAGCTGAAGAGACACTCTCCCCAGGAAATTTGCAGCGAATGCTCAGTGTTACACAAGAAGAAATCCTTCTCTCAGGCAGCAGTCCCGAGTTGTTTGTACAGGGGCGCTGTGTTCATCCTCCAAGTTCATGAACTGTGTGGCCCTGTTTGGTTCCGTTTGCCTGTGGGTCGGAGTCACCCCTTGCCCAGTGTTCACGAGATTAGCGCAGAGTGTCGCAAACAGCAGCAAAACACACAGGTGATCTGTTTTCCGTGATTTCAGAGTATTGGGGGGCGGGGGGACACAGAAGGAAAGGCCATGACCCTCACGGTGCATAGAAACACGCTAGAACCAGAGAGATCTGGCGGCCATGGTTCCTAGTAGGGCGGGCTGTAGTTTGAGTTTGACATTTTCCTTTCAACATCCCCGAAAAGGCCGACCACAGTGAGCGCAACAGTCCTGGGTGCTACGCTTTGCCCTCTTTGACCCATATTCTGCAGATAACTTCTGATCACGGAGAAGATTTTCAGGAAATGAGGTGGTATTTCCTAGGACTTAGCATGGCCATCTATTGTATTGGTTCCAGAAAGATAGGTATTTGGAAGGAGTCTTTTGGTGGAGAGAGAACATCGTTCTCATTTAGTACTTTAGAAATATAAATAATAATGCTGCAGCTGGTAAGGAGTGCTCTGTATGTGTTGGTGTGACAGTCTTCACATGTAACTTTCATATAGACTGTCTCCCTGCAGAGTTCAGTTCTCGAAAACACTCCACAAGGCAGCTAATTGAAATGTCATCAAGCTTGATGGGATTGCCAGCCGTAGCGCTCTCGACAATTTCACCTATGTGTAGTCATTCAAAAATATTTTTATATGCAATCAAACCACAGTTCGTGATGGAGTGCACTGACTTCCTATATAGAATTTAGCAATGGCTCCAAGTAACATCAGTCCTTTTCCCTTGAAGTCACAGTGACAAAGCAGATTGGCACGATGTTAGGAGAAGTTAATCCTTTACAGGGAAAGTTCTGGAACGATAGCTTTCTGGTAAGGCACAGCAAACTCTATAAATAAATTTCCCCTGTGAAAAACTTTAATAGGTCCTCAATCCAAAGCTCCTCTTAGCTGAACTCCCAAGACACCAGGCTCAGAAGCAGGGTTAAGAAATCAAGGCTAAAAGAGACATTGTTGCTAGCCATTGTTCGAGGAAAATACCTTCCTTGCTCAAGTTTTATATGAATGCTTTTAATTTCCAAGTTACCAAGTTCAAAGGCACCTACGTCCTTCACAACTTGGATGGATGTTCATGTCTCTGATGTACCAATAAGAATAGTTCCTGAAATCTTTGGTTTATACCTTAATTATGATGTTTCTAAAAGTTGATGCTTTAATGTAGTCTACTGTTAGCCTCCATCAGTAGTGGCGCTTGAATGTGAGCTTATCTCCTAGAGAACTGATAACTGGAGAATCCCAGTTCAAGGATAGCCAGGGCTAAAAAGTCCATGAGACTTGATCTAATTTAAAAAAAAAAAAGCCCAGCAAAAAAGCAGGACTGGAAGTTGGCTCAGTAGGTAAAGCACCAGCCGTGAAACCAACCCCAAGTGAGCAGAAGATCCTGAGTTCAAACCCCAGCTCAACCAACCCTCCACCACCAGAAATTATTAAAGAAACTCAGTCTGAAATTTGAATCCGTCTAGCCACGGCGCAATTCATAAAAATGCGTAGCATTTCTGATCTAGATAACAAATCATGGTCCAGTCCTTCTTCTAAGCTTGCTCTCGCAGGACAGTGCATAAGTGCAGGGCCTTCCCCGTCGGGGAGCAGAAGACATTGAGCCTTCTGAATGGGATGAGCTATCATTAATGTAAGTGCGGGAGACTTAGCCTGCGCGCTGTTGTAGAGATGTTGTATCTGGAAGTGGAATAAGAGCTGCAAATTAGGTTTTTCTCTTGGTCTACTCCTTCTTTTCTCTTTATCTTCTCTCTCGTTTTATCTGCTACCTGTCCCGGTGTTCCCTTGCTAATTTATTTTCTCGGGCATGGCCTTAAATGAGAGGTAGTTTCTTTCATTTCAAGCTATCTCTTGGAACTGAAATTACATTGAAAAAGAAAACTATCCTGGGCTCAGAAATGCCATTGTTTATCACTTGTTTCCACTTGTATGATCTCTTCACAAAGCTCTAAAATGTGACTTCTTAAGTGATATTGAGGATCACATGTTTTCTTGGAGCTCTCCTAGTTCCCAATCTAATAAAAGTGCCAAAAATGAGAATGATAGCCAAGTCCTTGTTCATAGGTGACCCACTCATGCAGACAAAAATTTCTCCTGGTAAAGGTCCTGATAACTATTCGATCTTGCAGATAATTAGGACGCTGGGGTTGGTGCTGTGCTGAGCCTACCAGCAATGTGCTCAGGGCTTAATTTCTGTTTGCCACCAGTGTGGGCTCTACCTGTCAGCCGGTCATTGGAAACACACACACACACACACACACACACACACACACACACACACACACACACACACCTCTTGAGTAAAAAAAAAAAAAAAGGCCTGACCACCATAATTTGATTTGCAGTTTTGAGTGGAAAATTGAACTTTCCAAGTTAGAGAACGGGAAGCCCAATCATCAATTCCAGCCGTAGGTACTGACGTAACGGCACACAAGGCAGAAGTTATGACAGGGGTGGAGATGCAAGAGACAGTCTATATAAAGAAGTAGGGCGACTTAATAAATGCATCCCTTGGTGTTCAATCACACAACAGCATGTGCAAATGCCAAAGGCAGTTGAAACCAAGGCATAGGAAAGAGGAATCAGGGGAAAGTCATGGTTATTGAAGGAACCCGAGAGCGGACCGGCTGAACATTTCCTCCTGGCTTGAAGAATACGATGGCATTCAACTATGTGTCTGTCAGTCTCTCATCTTGCCTCTTTCACAAGCCCATTGTTTCCTTCTACATAATTATAACCCTTTTCTTTTTTCGCATTAGGAAAGGTGCTCAGGCAATGGTCGTGGTTTAAACAGAGGTGTCTACATTGCCCCGAAGTTTCATAAATGACTGATTTAAGTGCAATAGTTAAATATCAAGCGGCAGATCGTTTCGGTTATTAAATTTGCTGTGCTGAATACATTATGTAAATCAGATCAATTATATAATCACATGAGCCAATAAGATTGGGACTCATGTATCTATAGTGGTTTGGGAGGAAACTTTTAAACACTGTATGCATGTTCTTCTAAGATAGTCCCATATAATATGTCTGTAATGAAATGTATTCAAAGTCTTTCTGTTCTTTTTGACTAAAAAGAACTAATTTTAAATGTATGGTGATTACAGAAGGCTACAAATTGAAAGCTAGTTGGAAATGTTACCCTGAAAAGTTTCTGGTCTTTGCTAACTATTTCTATGTGGTTTCCACACAACTCCCTTTATTTCTGCCACAGTTGAATAAAATATCTGTCTAGATATTTCAGCTTCATAAAATGTCTGCTTCAATTTCCGTATTTATATTAAATCTTAGGGGTTTTTTGGTGGGGGATGTGATTGAACTGGAAGTTCAAACATGTGACTGTCGAGGAATAGGTTACTGGTTTATTAATACTTTAATATTTTCCTTAGGCAAACATGAAAGTTATTGCCATTAAGTAAAGGGATTTGGGAATAAACTGAGATTGGATACCAGAAATACCGTTGTCTTATAGGACAATCGCATTCATTTGAAAGGTTTTTGGCCATACTAATCATTATTTATCCTGTCAGGTCTTTTTTTCAGTCATACATGAATCCTAAAAGATTCAGAGTCTCTTTTATTGGAAAATCATAATATCTTGCTTATTTGCATTAAAGGAACATGAACATTCCAGGTAATGGTGTGTGTGTGTGTGTGTGTGTGTGTGCATGTGTGTGTGTTTGAATAAAAGTTGCACTTTTAGAACATTCTATAAAAATCAGTAAGAGCCTTTTGAAAGAAGCCACTGTCTGTTGTGAAAGCGATTCTGATGTTTGATTTGATGATTAAGAAGACTTACATAAAAGAGTGGAAGGTCCTGCCTTCCTTCCTGAAGATTGCCATTTAAGCTGTACATATCATACTAGTCCCTGGAATAGAACTAATAAATCAGTTAAATGCATTTATTGTATTAAGGCATATTAGTTATGTCTTAGCTAATTTTATTCCCTTTTTAATGGTATACATGAAAGTAATTTTCTCTTATGGGGAAATGATTGATTTTATTCTGTGTAGCTCCACGGTCTCTATGCCTGTGATAAAAACAAACGAAGAGCAATGAAGGGCTTGAAGATGGTTTATCAGCAGTAACTGCATATGTGTGAGTTTGGGCAGGCTCATTACACTTTCCATGTGTCTGTTTGCTTGTGAGTGAAACAGAGATCATAGTAGTACCTATAAATTATGATATTTACGAGGAGTCAAATTAGTGACATTTACAGATCATTATTAAAATTGCAGATTGCCATTATCACCTGCCAATTAAATGTACAGATTACAATATCTGTAAGTCACTTAGCCCTAACAGTACACATGGAGCTTTATAATCCAAAAAGTTGAATTAGGAAGTGCTTGAAACTCCAAACTTTTAAGTGCGAACACAATGCCATTTGTAGATAATTTCACACTGTGGAACTTTGCTTTGTACACAAAATTATTAAAATATTATAGGACTTTCCCTCGGGCTATGGATTTGGAATTGATTAAATAATTTAGGCATAAACTGCTACTGGATACTAGACATATTGTAATCAAGGACAAATGCATTATTTTGAAAGGTTTTTAGCCAAAGTACTCATTACTTATTTACGATTATTTATCATTATGCATTACTGCAGGGTATGTGTGTATGTGTATATAAAATAGAAATGAATTTTCATTTTAGAGTTGGGTCCCATCCCCGACATAAACCATTACAGAGGCAAATGTTCCAAACTCTGAAAATAATCAGGAAGTCAAAATGCATCTGCTCCTAAACATTTTGAAGTAGGAAGACTCCGTCAGCAGTACCCTATGGTAGAGGACAGAGAGGCTGGTTTCAGCATCTACTTAGAAGCCTTCTGATTTCAGTCCTATATATTTTTTTAATCCATTGAAAAACTCTGTAGTTAGGAATATAGACAATCTTAAGCAATGGCCAATTTTAATACTTTGTTTCCAATCAAAGCAAGATTCCCTTTACTTCCAAGTTGTTGCACTTGCTTGGTAGAAACTTTACAACTTAAACCATGCCCCCCAACTTTGTCTCATCCTTCCTTCCTTCCTTCCTTCCTTCCTTCCTTCCTTCCTTCCTTCCTTCCTTCCTTTGACTTCTTTTCCTTAATGGTTTGATTTTATTTCTCCTGGGTCTGGTATTGGGATTTGTGTCTTACCTCAAGCCACGATCATCTTGATCTCTCCCCCCCTTTCCAGTTATCTGGTACTATAGACATGAGCTCTTGTGGCCAGTCTGTAGTCATAGCATCTTAAAAATTCTTCTCCTTAATTTCTAAGTCTTTCTTGATGCCAGGGAATTGGGTGGCAGAATTAAGGACACGTGTGGGAGGTTGATGACCGTGTGGTATCGGGGGTCCTTTTGTCAGAAATCATCACTGTCCATTTGCATTCTCCTGCATGAGGGAGAAATCCGTCCTTATCTCATTGGAGAAACTCCATTCCAACTCTCGGTTTTAACATGATCCACTTGCAGCTGACACCAAAGTCATGAAAGTTGCAGAACAAGAATGGGAACTCCAGACTTTTATTTATTTTTTTTAATGTGAAAAGATATCATCGTAAGCATGTGCCATCATTCTTTGCCCAGCTTAACGAACTAGATAGAGAAGTTTGCTATGGAAAGCCACAAGGGGACTTCTGGCTGATAACTCTTGAAGGGCAGCAAAGACTGTTAAAATTTCTAGATGACCTGCTTTGGCCCTTTAAATAGGAAAAGCATTTCATTGACCCTGGCGATGGTCTGTTTAACATGTTATAACCAGAAGAAAAAATGGAAGTAGGGGTTCAGAGATGGTGAGTCGTAGAGCGCTGCGCTTCATCCTTCCGACTCCCACGTTGTGTGATTGTGTGTCCTGTTGTTCTGCAGCGAGCCTTTCCACGAGGTGAGTGTCACCTGCCAGTCACAGGTGAGACGCATAGGCAGGTGGGTTAACCACACGGTTAGTTCATCCAGGGACCAGCCAGGGTTCCCAGGAGGAAGTGACATCAGTGCAGACACTGGAAACCTTCATCTTCACACACGTGTGTGCACACACACACACACTCACTCACTATGGATCACTCTGGATTTGTGGAGTGATCCATAGTGAGCTCTCGGGGGGTGATAGGCTGGGTTTTGCTACGCTCTTCAAGACCAGAGTCTCGACCTGTGGAATCATGGGTAAATGCAACCGCAAAGCATATTCTTTTGCTAATTTATTCTGTTTTTACCAATGTTTTCCTTAGTGTTGCGCGCCATCCACTGCGGTCTCGGTCTCTTCCCCCTTCTTGGAGGGGCAGGATGAGCTGAGAACCCGGGCGTTTTCGTTACCTGCTCCTGGCTTCGGTTTCCTCTGTACAGATGTCATTTGGCAGCTGTTTTTGATGGTGAGCTGGTGCCGGCCACCCTGTCTAGCCTGTTGCACCCCCAAGGCCAAGGGCAGTGCCGTTGTGGCTCCTAGAGAGGCTCCGAATGTCCAGAATGAACCCCAGGAAGTTTTTGTTCAGAGGTCCCTGAGAAGCAAAGTGACTAAGTTGATAAGGACTTCTTTCCTTCCTTCCTTCCTTACTTGCCTTCCATTTTCTTCCTCCCTGCCTGCCTCCCTCTCTTCCTTCATCCTTCCCTTCCTCTCTTCCCTCCCTTCTTTCCTCCTCCCTTCTTTCTCTTCCTTCCTTCCCTTCCTTTCTTCATTTGCTTCCCTCTTCCTCCTTCTCCTCCTCTTCCTCCTTCTCCCTCTCTGCTCTCTCTCTCTCTCTCTCTCTCTCTCTCTCTCTCTCTCTCTCTCTCTGGGTTTCCCGCTCTTCCATTCTCCTCCTCCTGACTTTTCCCTTGATCACCGAGGCCAGTGAATTTCAAACCCTACTTTCTTTCCAGCAGCACTCCCCCACGGCCCCCCAGCGTCCCTCTCTCCACCCATTGGTCCCCTTCTCTGGCTGCACCGGTGTCAGCCGGTTTGACGTTCTGGGCCTGGTGCTGGGTCATGGGAGATCCCGTCAGTCACCTTCACAGCCTCCCTGGACAGCGTGGCGGACTTGAGCTCCAGACACACATGGCGGCCAGGGCAGCTCTGGCTTGCCCTGTGTCCCGAGAGCCAGTCGCCTTCCTGGCTGTCCCTCACAGTGTGGATCAGGAACGCACACAAGCCCCCGACTTGAGGAAAAATACCACCTAGGTGTGTTCATCATTCCCAGAGAAATGAAGTTTGTACAGTGGTTCTTTACTCCAAGTCAAGAACTTAGAATCTAAATATCATTTTCATAATTATAGGAAAATCTCCTATGCAAATGAGGAAGGCATCGTGCTGTGAAATTGGAAGCAAATTATAAATGGTCAGAGTGTGGAAGTGTCTTGCCTTTTCTTTTCTCATGAAATATGCAGCATGAAGTAGTCATGGCAAAGTTGATTCAAAAGCACCCAGATAATTTATTCTGAGTGAGAAGTGAAATCATTCAAGTACTCCGCTTATCAGAGTACAAGAGTCACAGGGGCCTGCCTGCCTTCCAATCAACACCGGGGCCCGGGGACTCCGAGCCAGGAGCTGCAAGCAGCCAACAATGCAGAAACCTGAAAGATTATTAAAGAAGAAGGAGGGAGGGAGGGAGGGAGGGAGGGAGGGAGGGAGGGAGGGAGGGAGGGAGGGAGGGAGGGAGGGAGGGAGGGAGGGAGGGAGGGAAGAAGGAAGGAAGGAAGGAAGGAAGGAAGGAAGGAAGGAAGGAAGGAAGGAAGGAAAGGGGGAGGGAGGGAGGAAAGAAGGAAGGAAGGAAGGAAAGGAAGAAGGAAGGAAGGAAAGAAGGAAGGAAGGAAGGAAGGAAGGAAAGAAAGGAACCTTTCCCTGGCTAATTAATTCCCCGTCCCATCATCTGACAACTTTATCATTTTCAACACAGAAACAATACCAGTTTAAACAAACCAACAAAAGGAACTTGAAATCATCCCAAACTCCGAAAGTCTGGGTCTGGTTTGCCATGCATGGAAAACAGCTGTGCTTCACCCACTGAGGAGTCTGTCCACGCGTGTGCATGTGTGCACGTGTAGGTACATGTGTTTGTATATGTGTGATGAGAAGGATGAGAAGGTCGCTATCACTTGTACCAGTAACAAAATAATTCTGCAAAATAAAACCGCCGCCGTGTGCCCACGGCTCGGTGTTGATGCTTGCCTTTTGCAACGTAGGAAAGGTTGCAGAAGAACGGCTAAGCTTGACTTTTGTGTGAAGCAAACGTAAGAAAGAAGAAACACGGGGTAAGAGCGGAAGATGAGGAAACAGAGATGGCAAGTGAAGGCGCTGCTAAGAGAGCCTGTCGAGGGGCTGATGCCAAGTAGCAAATGGTGCCTTACAGTAAGAGTGGGCGCTGATGGCCGGCCACGTGGGAGTTGTTGCCCCTCGGTCTCTGGGGCGGCTGCTATGTGATGGAATGTGCGGCTCCTCCCTTCTTTGGTGTCTGCGGCGCTGGTTCTGGCTGGTAGATTCTTGACCTTGCATGTCTGTTTGGCATCCTTGCCATCGCCTCCAAATCTCTACTTCCATATCTTCTCCTGCTGGCCTAGCTCAGTCCATCCTGCCCAGCTAGTTTAAAACTCCAACCTCAGCCCAACAGGGCGCGGGCTTGGAGTCTTCATAGGGAGAACTTGAGGCTGGAAGGGTCAGGGGTTCAAGGCCAGCCTGGATATCATGACGCCCCCCTCCCCCCGCCCCATGGACTTCTGCTTTCTAACGAGCCAGACAATCGTCATGAATAAATGGTGTCGGGGAGGTGGGGAATATTGGTTTAGTTTCTGAAAATATGGAGTCCATCCAAGTTGGTCTGTCCTGCCGGACACCCAGTTCGGCTCATGAGAAGAGAATGCATTTCCCAGGAGCCAAATCCTGCTGCCGGGTCTGTTCTCCTAGGCGACCATGGTGGGGCCGTGGTCCTTACAGGTGGAAATCCTCCTCCCGGCTCTCTGCTCTGCACCTGCTTGTTCATGGCCCATGCCACAGCTCCTGTTGGAGACAGCGACCCGCAGAACCTTCTAGTGGACTGGGCAGTGTGATCGCTGCTCTAGCCTGGAGTCAGCTTGAGATCACCCATCCTGACTTAGGTTCACTCCAAATACCGAGGACAGTCTGCTTGCTTTCGTGAAGTAACTGTGGGGCCGTTCATTGCTGGGTGTGTGAAGAACACTGGGAAGGCCTATCATTCACAACCAACGTGAAGACAATCCCAAGACCAGATCACCTCCCTGAAGGAGCACAATGGCTGCTTTCCAGAGCCCTTCCTTTGGCTGACTGAGATCTCGTCTTCCAGTCTTTACACCGTCTGCCCTTCGCCGCCTAACTTCACAGTCTCATGGAAATCCGCATGAGTCTTAGAAGACATGGTGGACATGGAAACGTATTCAATGAAATTCAGTCATTTTTCCCCCCTGATTTCCCAAAGTAGACACTCTGAGGATTTCATGTTTGTATTGACATCGTGGCCAATGAGCGTCTGACATAAATATTTGTGTTTTTTTAATTTATGGAAGTGCCTCTCAGCTTCCCTTCCCTTCAGAATTCATCCCCAGGCTCTCCTTCCTTGGTCTTCCATTTTCCTTTGGTGCCCCACAGTTAGAGTCCGCGACCCATGAGAAAAGAGCGTGGGATTGAGCGTGGGCTACTCAGAGGCAAGCTGTGCGCTCAAAATTCTGTTGTCAGAAAAGGACATTTTTCTCCCGTATGTAACCTTTATCCAAGTGGACACACCAACCTAAAGTGTAAGACACTAGTGTGGACAAAAAAACAAAAAAAGAAAGAAAACTTGGGGTTCAAGATGTGTGCTCAGTTGGTAGAACATTATCCAATGAGTCAAAGGGTCAGGTTCAGAGTTCCAGTCCTGGACACACACACACACACACACACACACACACACACACACACAGGAAACTCATTTTGTTCTTACTATGATGAAACAAATCCCCCTTTATATTTATCTGTAAATGAATATGAAAGGGAAAAAATAATAAGTGTTGGTAAAAAAATAAATACATAAAACAGGTAGGGGAAAGAAGATGGGAGAGACAGTGAAAACGTTATATTGTGACAGACGTTTAAATGAGTGGTTTTTTAAAATGTCATTCTGTTTAATGTGACTATGGAGGAGTAAACAAGATAATTAGTGTAGTTTCTTTCCTTCCTTCTCTTTTTTTTTCTCCTTTTGCTAAACCCAGGCAAAGTAAATGTGATTCCAAACACTGACATCAAGAAACAAAATTCATTGTATTCCCCCCTCAATCCAGCTCAGTTGTGTTTGTCGTTTGGTGTTCATTTGCACACGAGTGTGCTAGGCATCAAAGGCTTTTCACACTCAGATTAACCACCCTCTTGGCGTCTCACCTATTTTATTCTTTTAGTTTGAACCTCTGTGTCTCTTCCACTCACAGACCACTAATGAGAAAAACCCTCGCTTATGAATTCCGTTCAGAACGGAGCCGTTTTCCCTCCTCTCCTTTTGCATAATGTCTGCTTTGAAGTCAGGCAGTTCTCACCAAGTGATTGATCTCGCCCAAGTTCATAACTTTTTCAAAGTACTGCCGATATCATTAAATTTTAATTAACCCTTTGAGCTCCTCCTATGATGTAAAGATGTAGGGACATCAAAGGCTCCTGTGTTGGAGCACCAGTGCCGAATCTTTTGTACCCACTGAAGCTTTCCTGGAAGATATCTAGGATGCAAATATGTCAGTGGTTCTGGGGGTGAGGGGAGGGGGGAATCCAGCCTCTTATTTTCCTGTGTGTGACATTGTGAAGTTTGTGCAGGGGTAGAGCTAACATTCTGTTGTTAGTCTTTCAAAGCTGGTTATTTAAGTATTGCTGTGTGAAGGACTTAGCGTGCTTGTACCTTCCACACAAAGACTGGTAATCAAGCTGTCTGCTTAAAATGTCACTCCGGTTTGTACCATCTCCTGGCGTCCTTCACCGGCTCCCATTCATAATTCATCTCGCTCCTGTCTTCCTGTTTAATGGGACTTGATATTTTACATGTGGGCCTGGAGGGGAAAAAAAAAAAAAAAACAACTCATCGAGTCACGTTGAAACTAAGCCAGAACAGGAGGCATAAAATTTCTACAGGTGATGGGATTTGAGACTGCCAGTGATAGGTGGAAGGAAAGGAAGGGTTCTGGGAAGCAGGGAGCCAATGGAAAACCCTCCTTGAAATACGCACTGTGTTGGGCGTTGTGTAAGGTGGGGTGACTATGTTCTAGAACGCAAGACACGCAAACCAGGGTGTCCTTGTCTGTGTCTCTTAGTGCTGGCAACAGTCACCATCAAATCGTACGTTGTGCAGGCTTTAAAGTGATTACAAAATACGATGGTGAGGCTTCTTGACCCAGCGCACCTCGCAGACTATGAGGCAATGTTGTTTAGTAAAGGGGATCTGGAGTCCTGAATGGTTGGAAAGATCATTGGCCGTAAGGTATTTCCTGTGACTGTTGGAATTCGTGACCCCTCTATGGCTAAACAAATATAATTGTCTGTCTGGATTTTTTTTCCCACACTCCTACCCGTGTGCTCCACCTTCCTGTTGAAATTTAAATATGGTAATGTGCCTACGTATGTTTTGAAATATTATCATCTTATAGATTACTAAGTGAACAAACCAGCTGTGAGGTGTTGGGAAATTTAACAACAACAACAAAAAAGTTCCCATTCTTTCAGTGGCCTTTTTTTTTTTTTTTCTATCTTGCTGTTTCTACATGCAAATATCCAAGGATCACTGTTCTCTGTCTCTCCGGAGAATGGCGGGGTGGGGGAGAAGGGATAAAAGTCTTGATTGCTTGACTTCTTGAGACGTAATGATAAGCTCATTTCCAAAACTCGGAGGCACACCTGCCCTCTGGGGGTCACTTTAATCAAGACATTCTCGGAGATGATGCCTGTCTAGCAAGATGAGATTCTGAGGCTTGCTGGGATGAACACAGCCCTGGACGTGCATGGGGGGGGTGGGGTCTGACCTAGTGAGCCTGACGTTTATGAGATTTAAATTAAACCCACATGATGACTGGGAGAAAATGCAAAGATTCTGTCAATAATTCAAAAGAGGTCGATCTCTTTCCATGTAACTGGCGTTTGATCCAGTTGTAGTGATAGGAAGGAAGTCCTGGATGGTTGAGTGTCAGAATGGTTCTGGGATTTCTGGAAAACACAGATCCATACTTATCGAGACGTTGTGGTGCGCTAACCCTTGCGATCATCATACATTCATGCGGAGAACGACTGGCGTGCATTGCTTTTAGGATATCTTCTTGCATTTGGAAGAACAAACTAACAGTTACATTGGAGTAGGGCACAGAAGATAATTCGCATACAGTTTCACGTGTTTTTCCTCTATATACCACAAAATATTGAAAAATGTCCAATTTGCTATGTCACAATGCTATTCCGTGTATCACATCCTTTTTAAGCATTTTTCTTCAGGTTGTTTATCACAGGAAGTTGCTTATACATTGGTTCATGTGACAATAAATATAAAAGCCAGACACTAGTATCTCATGAGTATAATCCTAGCTATTCTAGAGGCTGAGATCTGAGGGTCACAATTTAAAACCAGCCCCAGCAGGAAAATCCATGAGACCCTTACATCCAATTAACCACCAGAAAACTGGAAGTGGCTCTGTCTCTCAAAGTGGTAGAACACTAGCATTGAATGTAAAAGCTCAGGAAGGGTGTCCATGTCCTGAGTTCAAGTCCCCCGACAGACAAAACAAATGAGTGAATATAAGAAGAATGAATTTCTTTGAGAACTGCTCCAGGTTGCTTTCAAAGAATCTCAAAATGAGTTGTCAATAAGAATAGGTTATCTAAGTTATTAAAAGTTATCAGTTAATACTAAAAATAAAAGCAAGACAATCAAATTAGACTTAGAGGTAGAAAAGGCTTACAATTCTTCACCGAAAAAGGACTTGGTAAAAACAATTGTATCACATAGATGGAATAACTTAGAGCATCTTGGACACTATGTTTGGAATTGTTTTTAAGCATTTGGGGAATGGTGACTTCAAGCACCTATTGTACCCATTCCCCCATGTTTGTCCCGGGCTTTTTGTTGACTTGAAAACCAGAAAAGATGATGGTGATTAAAGAGATTCTGATATGAAACAAATATCTGAAGGATGGATTATCCGCCTCAATTATTTTTGCACTTCATGACTTCCCAAATTCTCCGTGGTCACTCTAGGAAGATGGCGTGCTGTGGTTCACTTGGGGTACGCTCCTTAGGGGGCTGCACCTTGCTGTAAGAGAGGAGCCAAGGGGTCTCTTGTTCTGCATTGTTACAGGGGACAAGGGGGGGTTGCACTGTGGGGATTGCTTAGCTGGTGATGGTACTCTATCTCGTATGCAACTCTTCTCCAACCCCCCCATATATGTACCATAGATATGGTATTTATGTATATATATGTATATATACATATATATGTACCATAGAGGTCTATATATGTATATACATATGTGTTGAAATGTTTTCAGTGTATATGAATGTACATATATATAAGTATACACACATATATCCCTATACGTATATATAAAAGGACTTGGTATATACATATGTATATAATGTACACTATTTCCCCGTATCGGTTGCATTTCTTCTCCCGTCTTTGCTTGTCCTCCTCTTAGCTTTCCACTGGAAGCAGCCCTTTCTCGCGTTAGCCCGTGCTTCATACTGCGCAGCTGCCAATGGCCTGGCTCAAGCGGTCGAGCTCCTGCCTGGCAAGGCCGAGGCCTGTGTGCAAGCCCAAGGACCGCCCAAATACATAAACAGCACAGCGCATGGAAAGAAAAATAAAAAGGAACTGGGGCTGGGGATATAGCCTAGTGGCAAGAGTGCCTGCCTCGGATACACGAGGCCCTAGGTTCGATTCCCCAGTACCACATATACAGAAAACGGCCAGAAGTGGCGCTGTGGCTCAAGTGGCAGAGTGCTAGCCTTGAGCGGGAAGAAGCCAGGGACAGTGCTCAGGCCCTGAGTCCAAGGCCCAGGACTGGCCAAAAAAAAAAGGAACTGACTCGGAACAATGAAAACATGATGACAAAACAAAGGGGGGGAACAATAAAAGACGTGACTCAGGTCCGCAGTGGCAGAAGTAGCACTTGGTCTGCTGGTCTTCTCTCAAGGCCTTTTCGCATGGGCCTCCGTTGGCCTCCAGCTCATCCATAGCTCTCAGCCTGCCACCTCTCTCTCATGAGTGTAACTGCTTTAGGGACGAGCATCGAACGCAAACTGAATCCCCCAAGGTCTCCCCCCTACCCCCACCAGCCCATCGGCAGGAGGGTCTCTTTATCCCAACAGTCAGGAATCCCTCTCTTTTCTGGTAAGGTCGCACAACACATCCCCATCTTTCCTGAACTTCGAAATGTCCCCTCTGACTATTCATCTTCTTGGGGACAATCACAGAATTGGGAAAAGGAAAACAATCTCTGAGCTTAGCATGGAGACACTGGATTCAGGACACGAAACCACCCTGTCTTGATTTCTCCTCTCTTCATTTGGACCAATACTGCTACGGATAAACTCAGCCTTTGTGGATCATCTTGGTATCATTTTATAATTCCCAAGGAATTTCTAGTTCTAAGATGAGAGTTTGCGTTCATCTTTTTCCTGTGCAAAAGCTACTGACACTTGAGTCTGGCAGTTAGTCTCATTAAGCCTGGTTTCTTTAAATATAAAACACATTTACCAACAATAAGGGATGTTGAAAATGAGAAATGATACCTTTATCTCGTTCCCAATGCAGGGACATTGAGTATATCTGTTCTCTCTTGTCATCTCTAATAGTGAATGGATGAACAGCTCCTGTAAAACATCAATCTAGGGTGTAGTTCTGGACCAATTCTTTTAGACCCAAGTCATTCTTTGTACTGAAGTTCAAGTTCAATGTGGAACCTAGCCAACTGCCAATCTGGGCCTACTGGCTTCAAATTTTATCTAGATGGAAAATTCCCAATCATCACATCCTCTGCTTTCAATGACGGGTTTTACATTAAAGTTCAGTGAGCATCAGAGATAAGCTGTCTTGATTAAGATCATTAAGGAATTCTTTATCTTTCGTTCAGTGGTGTCTTGCCTACAGATTTATTAAGACTGCTTTGCTTTATAAAAAAAAAAAGTTGGTACACTGCCTATTTCAGGGAGAAAATTACTCTCACTACATACGGTCAGGACAGAGATGGAGCACAATTGCCAACAGCGCATAAGGACGGTGGGGCGTTTCCGTTACCAGAAGGGATCTGCAGAGTCTGATATTCAGTCAGGGGAAGAAACTTCAGCAACTCCTGAAACACGACCAGGTGTTAGCATCTCCTTTATAACACGAGGAGGCACTAGAAAGGTGGGTGTTTTGTTGCAGATAGCTTAAGGTGGGTTGTGGTCGGACCCCAGGGGTTACCCAAATATTCTAGCTTCTCTGGAGCTCTTGTTTATTCACAGGTTCTGGCTGGGCAACAAGAAATTGTTCCTTCCTACTGTGAGCTCGCAAAATGTGTCACCTAACCTGTGAGTCAACGTTTTTAACCTAATACTTCTAGGGGACTAAGGATTTGTTTTGCCAAGTACTGAAGAGAGACGAAGACATGGACAATAAAATGCATGGCCCAAGAGAAATCAAAATTTGGTTGAGCCAAGAAAGATTGGAATGAGGTTATAATTAGCCATATGAAGGAAAATTTGAACGTCTCCCAGTATTCCATTGACTGTGGTATCAAAATCAACTGATAAGTCTTATTAAAAATAATCTGTGATTTAAAAAAAATCAACTACTTTGTAATGAAAATAAAATGTCCTATAGGACAAAAATTTAGGCGGTATTCATCAAAAAGATGAGCAAAAGAGTAAGGACACTGTAATTTGAAGAAATGTCAAAATCAGCAGAGGTGATTGGGGAAGTAGTGATAGAAATATGAATAAGCAATTAGCTAGATTCATGAGTGGCCGAGAAAATAGCATCGAAATTCTGTGACATTAATAATAATGTTATTATAGATGGCATTTTCATCTTGTTTTATTGCCAAAATTATGGTCAAAGCAGAACTCCTGAAAAGCAGGGAACATTTTCTTTTCAGCACGCATGGTCATCATCTGTCTTTTCCTGAGTACACGTTAAAAGAAATTAGGGCTGAGTGATTACAGGCAGTCACATTTCTAAAAACCAAAGTGAACATAAATACATTGTAGTGCATATTATTCCAGGTTGCTTCCTTGGAATGATAAACAGATCCATGTCATTACCTGCCAGACAGTCCTTGAACACTGAGAGTTTAGGACATGGTTTTGAAAATAGACATGAGCGCAAGCTTATGTTCCTCTCGTTTCAGACCTGTTACCACTTTACATTTTATGAGTAAACCTTTATTTCAAGGAACCTCAGGGAATCACTTCCTGGAAAAGCACACTGAAGTGGAGAAGATATGAGCTTGGCCTTTTGTCTTTGTTTCATAATATTTGACTGGAGTAGGATGGTACATTCTGGAAACACATGGCTTACAATGTCCTGTGTGCTGCTGTGCTGGAAAAAGACCATTTGTAAAGTGCCTGGTATCCGAATTTGATTTTTATTTTTAGATGTGCCACACGTGTGCACTATGGAACTAATAAATGTGTGTAAATGTGTAAATAACAAATTCAGGTGAAAACAATTGTGATATCAAGCACACTTCTAGAAATCAAGTCCTTAGTTAATCATTTTATTATGATCCCAGATACATTAAATGAGGATAGAGTTTAGATTAGCTAGCTGTATGGATGGATGGATGGATGGATGGACGGCCAGATGGACAGACAGACAGATATAAACATGAATATTATTTCTCTAAACAAAAGCGATATTCTTAATCAGAAACATGTGCCTTCTGGTAGGTGATGGGTAGGTTTCTGGAAGTGCGTGTGTGGCTCAGCAAGAACACAGGCTCAAAGGAATAAGAAGGGAGAGAATTCCTTACTCTGTTGTGAATTGCACTTAAGTAACATTGGCCATAGACGGCTCCTTCTGAATCTGTGTACTGTCGCTCGTCCAATGAGGGTGGCCGGTCCTACTCAGCTTAGAAATCTTCCTCCTGTGCAGGCCTGAAGAATCGGCGGCAAACCTCGAGAAGAATGTTCTTAGCTGCATTGTTGTGAGCTTTGGGTCCGTTAGTAAGAAGTGTTAATAGATTTATTGCACTAGTCAGATTATTAACATGATCCAATGGCTTTATGCTGACCTCAAACCAGCCAACATCTTATTCTAGAGTTGTAGAGACTTATATCAGCATGCCATTGCTCCAATGAAAGAAAAATTTTAATACGCAACAAACTTAACGTTATTGCTAAAAATAAATGCGTAGATGTGAACATCCATCCAGTAAGTTCTGGGATGCTACTGTTCTAGTGTGAGCAAAACTGTGGCCCATTTGAGGATCAAGAAAATAAAGACTTACTCATATTATACAATGAAGACTAGGCCTTCAAGAGGTTAAGGGACTGGGCCCCGCATCTTGCAATCTGATGGCTGTATTTCTTTCTTGGCATCCTTTCGGTGGGTTGGGTGGGGGTTGTGAATGGGATGATGAAGGAAGAAGATGTGAGTGTATTGAAACCCAAGAAAGGGAGGGAAATGGACAGAGAAAATGCACATTCTAAATAAAAACATGTATTTAGACAGCAAGCAATCTCGCCCACTCTAGAGCACAGTGTTTAGCAAATCTCTTAGGAAAGCCAAGGAACTACCCTTGTTGACCATGTAAAATGGCAAGGCCGTCCAACACAACCACGCGAAAGCAATCAGAATACTTAAACCATAAAGTGCTCCGCTGTGAAACACAGCCAGCCTTCGACCACACAGCTAAGTATCCTCGCTGGACTAATTATTTTTAAAAGTTAGACAGAAAACCGTTATAGTTTTAGGCACTCTTGTTGGCAGAGAACTGAATAAAAGCACGTTTCTGCAGAGGCTGTGGTTCCAGAAGGCTGTATTCTTTTGCTCTTTCTTTCTTCCTTTTTTCTTACTGGAGGATGTGTTTATAATGCCCACCAAGCCAGCAGCTCGGTGCAACCGTATTTAGTGGTCCTGTCAGAGATGGAGTAGCACACACCACCTAATAAGCAAATAGGATTTCATCAATGTCCTCAAAGAGGCTGGCAGGGCTAAAAATTCCCAGACTGCAACTGCAAAGTAGGAGGATTGAGAGGTAGAAACTAAACTCTTTTATTTTATATCATAGACATGATCAATACTAAGAACTAACAGAGATCCTGGAAAAGAAAAATCTCAATTAGGTTGCTAATCATTTCTAAACCTGTCTAAAATTAATTAGTCGAAATGATTTTTTTTTTAAAGGAAGACTTAACTCATACAGCACTGGCACTCCAGGAGAACATTTTACTAAATTCAAGTTTGCTTCCTAGTGATGGATTCCAACCACTGACTGTGAAGCTATCTGTAGCCAACGGTAGACATCAGATTTCTTCCCATCCCTGTCTGTGCTTTGCTTTTGTTTCCTTTTCTTTAAAAAAAAAAAAATCAAAGTATCATAATGGTACCACGTCAACGGGTACATTTTGTAAAACTAACCCAGTTGGATCAGCTTCCCTTCATTTGTCCACAATGGAACTCCATTCATCTTTAAACTCTGTTCTGTTTGTGGGCAGAGAACAGGATTGTTTCTCGATCAATGGTTCTATTTTTCTCCAAATCCACTCCACCCTCCTTCTTCTCCCCTGCCCACATACCCACAGAAAGACCTGGAAAAATACATACAGCCTTTTCTTTTCCTCTGTCAGACGTGAGGTTTGGAGACCTCACCATTCAACCGTGGTCAGAGAGGAAAAGACGATTTTCTGAAATGCAAACATTTCTGAAAAAGCCCAGGGCCTGTTCAGGCAGGCTCCAGCTTCAAATGCCCTACCCACCGAGAACATCTCAGTGTGATATATTCCACTTCATAAAGGCTGATCCGGGATTTAGATTCCTACAGGGTCTTCATAAAATGGACATAAAATAATAACAGTAATAATAATGAAAGTAAGGCCAAAGCCGAAAGATTTAGCCTAAAGAACATTTATCTCTGATCTCCCCTTTTATTTTCCTTTGAGAAAGAAAAAAAAAAATTAAAAACGAGAAACCAAGCGACATGTTGATTCCCCTTTCCCAATGTCTTGTTTATGTCTGTCATTACCATCCAAAGAAGGGTTGCACTAAGCTCAGTGGGACAGGCATAATTGTGTTAATTTTCTTTATCTTTATTCCCCCAGTGAAACATTCGGAAGGGGATATTCAGACTAGCAGCCGGGGGGGGCGGGGCGGGGGTATTAGGGTCCACCTTCACTCATCCACTCCTCTGCAGTTCCATTGTTTCACCCTCAAGTTCATTGGGAAGCTAGGCGACCAGGGGCAGAACCCCTGGTACCCCCGCCGTGGATCTGTGTGGTGACAAAATGACCACAGCCACCTCGCGAAGCACGTGGACAGAACCTGGGGAATGGACGGTCGTGTACAAGGTGAGGTCGTTCTGGTGGTTTCCACCGAGTTTGAATGGCTGGAGCCTCCGGGCTGAGTGCTTCCCAGGCAGGTGTGGCGGAGTTTGTTCAGCATTACGTGGCCCCAGGCTGTCCACACCCACACCCCAGGTTTGACTTCAGAGGGTGAGCCCCGCCAGTAGAGAGCCCAGGCATGGCCCTGTTGTAGACATACACCTGTGGGCCACTCCGCTAGCTGGGCACCCCTTCCTCACATCTGCCAGTCGTTTCTGTGGGCTTCCTCTCCTGTGGCGTTCCTACCTCAGCGTAGAAGGAGGTTTCTTCTGATATTCTAGGATCGCTGATTGCTACGTTTAACGTCGGCATGCCTATGATTATTTTTATGATGCCTGTGATTGACCTGGGGAGTTCATTTCATTGTATTATTCCAAATATTTAGGATAGGCAGAAGCGATTGCTTTGGGGGGAAAAAAATATCCTGACTGACTTGCCACCATTTTGAAATGCTATGCTTGACATGTCATAGGTAGGTAGGTGGATAGATAGATTTGAATATATCTTCATTATATATAACATATATCTTGACTGTATTATATGTAATAATTATATCTTTATATATCTTTACTATATACCTTTATATGTCTTCATAATATCTACCATTATATATATAACAATATATGATATGTATCTTTACTACATTATATATCATATGATACATATATCTTTATATGTACCTTTGCTATATTGTATATATCTTTATATATGTCTCTCTATTATTATATACACCTTTATGTACCTTTATTACATCTTTACTATGTTATACACTTACTATCTTTACTATACTCTCTCTCCATATGTACGTGTGTGTGCACACATGCGTGCATGTGGATATCTTTACTCATATACTGTGAAATTGGTCCTTTCATATTTTTTGCTTTGATTTTTTTTCTGTGATACTAACCACTAAGCAACCACCAAGCTTTCTTAACTGATTCATAATATGGTATTTCTTTTGGAAGCCTTCCCTTCTCTTCCTATCATTTCCTTTTCTTCTCTATAGTTTTTCCATCGTGTGGAAGTAGTTCTACCTAACTCTTATTCCTATTTTTCAAGCTAAGATTAATTTTCCCGTCATTTTATGTTGTACAGATTTGGGATGGTTTTAGAGTCAAGATGTCCAGTGAATTTAAACACTTTTGGAGGCAAATGTTAAATCTCTGTAATAGAAATGAGCAGCTTGTGAGCAGTGTGCTTTTTTTTTTTTTTTTTTGTGGCCAGTCCTGGGGCTTGGACTCAGGGCCTGAGCACTGTCCCTGGCTTCTTCTTGCTCAAGGCTAGCACTCTGCCACTTGAGCCACAGCGTCACTTCTGGCCATTTTCTGTATATGTGGTGCTGGAGAATTGAACCCAGGGCTTCATGTATACGAGGCAAGCGCTCTTGCCACTAGGCCATATCCCCAGCCCCAGCAGTGTGCTTTTGTAGACTTTGTGTGCGTGTGATCAGATAATGACATGTGATAATTCTGGGAGATGTTAACCCATGAGAACATGCTAGGCTATCCTCGACTCTGTCATTCTACACCTAGGGCTCACCTTCCAGAAATGTCTCCCAAACTCCATGAAGGGATTCTATTCTGCATTTTGACAGATGTATCACTTCCAGTGTTGCAAACTGGAAACAACCTAAATGTGAGTTAGTGAGAGAAAGTCGAAACACAACACAGTTCTTATTCTATGTATTAGAATTTCTGCTCCTTGCAAAGCCTTACAGGTATATTTCTCCCATGTTGATATCCAAAGCTGTATTATTAAATTATATATATGTGCATATACAGACCATGTATATAACACAGAATCCTATGTTTATTACGGTACTACCTGCCTAATCTTTTTCAGATTTACAAAAGGATAATTAGGATATTTCCCTAGCCATTTTTCCTAGCCTGTACAAAAGTTACATTAGATGGATATATAATAATATCTTAAGCCAGGCATGGTGTTTTATGCCTCTAACCCCAGAAGAAAGAGGACTGTGACTTTTAAGGCCAGAGAATGCTACATCATGTGGAACTGCTTTTTTAAAAAGATGGGTAAAGTTGTGTGTTATTAGAGCTGTCTCTTACTGCGTGAGAGGGAGGTCCAGGATTCCATGTTTAGCACTGCACAAAAAGGTGGAAAGTAATTCCTTGATACTTTCTTCCTGCAATTTTCTAGGCTAGGGCAAAGGGAACTGTCTTAAACTATCATCTGAAAAACAAAAACAAAAAAAAATCTGCTAAAGTGGGAAGCCATGTGGATTTTAGGTTTGTTTAGTAGAGCATGTAGTAGTGTCTTCTCAACGCTGATCACCAAAACTTCTTGTGTGGTGGCGGCCAGTTCTTGTTCTAAAATGTCCTTCTCTATCTCTGAGCAGTGTTTGCCTGCCAGATCTCTTCCCGTGTTCCTGGTCCAGGTGACAACTCGCCTGTCCTCCCCCTGCACAGGACAAGAACTTGCTATGATGACAGAACACTTGTTTTCTTATGGCCCCTGTTTATGTCCTACTATATTTTATATTGCGCAGCACCTAATAGGTCTACATCTCCCTTAGCAATGAGGATAATACCTAATCCATGTCAATAGCATGCACAGAGAAAAAGGTGACAGAGTTGCCACATTGTTACCAGTACTGATATCTACTCACGGGTATACCAATTTATAACTCCTGCTCATAAGTGGCCGTAGCATATGTAATGACTTAGCCAGCAATCACATGCGCTGCTACAAAGTGGTTTCACGTTAGCACCTTTTAAACAATCACGAGGAGAAAATGTGACCATTTGGCAAATGGATTGCATTTTTTTTTTTTTGAGAGGGGGGCAGAACCGTAACTGCTCAGTGGCATCCTGACATGGGTAGTTGTTGTGACAAACTTCGGAGGTGAATCTTCGGCGAGGAGTTTAAGCCATACTCCCTCCCGCTTTAGAAACGCTTAGCGTTTTGCAGTTGGGAAAATCCTAGGGTCAGCAGTACGCGGGCTGCGTGGTCCCCAGGAAAGGCTCAGCACGCGGCCCCCAAAGTGCACTTCTTATCCCTTATCGCAAGAGGCAGCCCATTAAGTGGATAGGGTAGTAAATTTAAAATTCCCCCCGAAGAAAAGGTTGACAAAATTGAATTAGGAAGAAGAGCCAAAGAAGATTAAATTACCAGAGGAAGAGCAAAAGTCTTGCGAGTGAAACTTCCTAGCAAACCTCAGGCCCGGGAAGTTTTATTAAGTAGGGAGTTAGAAGGACACAATAAGATAACATTGCTGAATTTGCAAATGTGTCGGGGGTGGTGATCTGCACGTAATGTCTGAAGGGAGTCCACCGTGCGGGCCATGGGACGATAAGGGGGATTTGTAAAATAAATAAAAAAAAATAAAATTGGGTATTAGGGAGACTTAAGATGAGCGTGTCCCCCATTCTGGAGCCAGAGGGCCACCAGGGCCCTCAGGAATCCTCCTGAAGTGCTCGGGTGGCGATCTACGCACAGCTCTGACACGCACGTCAAGTCAGCTCCCGTGGCGTTCTCTCTTCTGCCAGCCCCAGGAGCGTCCCTGGGGAGTGACTTCTACACGCCAGCCTCCCCCTCACTGAAATAGAGCTGGGGGGCCCATTCCATCTCACTCTGCCTGTTTCAGGGGTGCGGAGGTGAGCAGACAGATCACCCCTGTGTCCCTGCATTCTGCTGGTCCCTCTCCTCAGGGGTATCAGCATTGACAATTCGCCCGCCTGGCCCCCTCCCACCGCCCACCCACCCCTCCATTCAGGCCATTCCGTTACTCACGCAGGCCAGGAGATGGCCACTCTCGAATTGTCTCTCCATAATTAAAGGATGTGTGTGTGTGTGTGCACACGCGCACACTCATGAACTGCATGAATGAAATAGACCTTTTATCTTGAGTCTCATGTTGTCCATGGGCTAGGTTTCATTCTGTAACTACTGATACAATTAGACTCTAGATTCATGTTATAAAACAATAATAGTGCTGTCCTCAAGAAAGGCGTGGTGATAGAAATTCACTTAGCAATAGTCTATGATATAAATTTTCCGCATTTGGGAATTGCTAATAGTCATGTTGAAATACTATGGTTTTAAGGGCCTGGCATTTTTTCTTACAACAACAGAACAGTCATCTCATATGGGATCCATGTAAAAATGCAAAGCCAGAAAACGAACCTTTGTTTCCCAGAAATGGACCGAAGTTTACCAAGCTGAAGCCTTACAGCTAGGTTTTCTCTCTGAGTCTGAGAACACATAATCCCACTTGATTCCATTTACTCATTCATAAACCCTGGCTGTCAAGGGTTATTATTGACGATAATAAAATTGATGAGAAGAAAGTGAGTGCCTAGATATCAGACATACACTCTTTCCTGGAGTGGGGAATAAAAGCTTCACTTACCTGTGGCATTAGAGTCAAGACCCGAACTAAGAACAAGGAAGTTGTGCAGGGACTTAGGGGTAGGGGAACCGATCCAGAAAAGAGAGAGCATTAAAAATACCCTGGCTCAGGGGCCGTACAGCAGCCGATTGGGGAAATCATCCAAAGTGAAGTCAAATAGGACAAAGCTGAGGCTCCGGTTATTCTGGTTTTGTGATGGTTGTGAAGTTCTCTGGCTTTATCTTAGAGCAAGTGGCGGCGGTACTGGAGGGTGGGAAGGTGACTTGTGGAAGAGTCAATGGGACAGGGAAGACCTAAATTCCTGATTCAGAAGGATTTAAATCCTTCCACAAGGTGGTAAGCGTGTAGTCCAGGAAGAAGATGAGGTCAGTGTCAAGGGGACCTGAAGGTCACGGACGGGTGGAAGGGAATGGACAGATGGCTAGCAAAGAAGCCAGTATTGGCGGAAATGCCACTGCAAATTGTGTCCTGGAAGGTGGAGTGAGTGTTGGAATTTCTAGTACTCTTGTGTTCCCTTAATTCGCACCATCTCTCCTTAGCTAATTCAAACCCTAGCTTCCATTCTCCTCATGCTTTTCCAGAAAAATTCCTCTTCCTAAGCGGAATAGTTCAAATTGCCTGCCAAATAGTTCTCCACCTTTCTTTCCAAGTCTGGTTTTCGTAGTAATTTCACTAGTTCCATCGCTGAACTTCCCATGTACCATGGTCTTATCCCCGACCTTCTTCACCTTCTCTGGGAACTTACTCCAGACATAGAAATCCCGACAGAAGCTAAATCCGACCTAGAGGAGAACAATGTGCCTTTCAGAGCGTTAAAAGGTTGAAAATCTCATCACACAGGGGCTCGTTGGAATATTCATGTGAATGAATGGTGGGTGTCAGAAGAGTTTAAGAAGTGCAAAAAAATAAAATGAAATGAAAATTCTCAGTCCTCTTTACCTCTTTCTCTCTCTCTCAATTAGTTGGAGGTTGTAGAGTTTAGGGTGGCAAGAAGAGAGATAGATTCATCTTTAACCTTGTCACCTAATTGATTGTCTGCTACTACCTAGTTCACCCCTAGACCTTTCCCCTTTGATGCAGCTAGCACTCTTGAAAGCAGCAGACCACATCTTCTGTAGACCTGTAAATAACTTTCTTGTTCACTGTATGTTGTTCTCCCATTGCTCATCATAATTATGACCAGGATAACATAAAGTAATATGAATATTGTATAAGAAGGAATAAATATAAGGGGTGATATATATCAAGATGCATTGTATGCATGAACTGACTCCTTCCTACCACTTCTTAACAGTTAAGAAATAAGAGGACTAAATAAATTAAAAATAATCCTATTTGCCCCCGCTAGATGTTCTTTCTACATCTGCTTTTTATTTATCCCCATAATTATTATTTATTCCCTCTAGTTCTTTCCTTTCCTTGCTCAGATATTTTGGTAACATTGGTAACTTTCCAAAGAGAAAATGGCTTTGCCTTTTTCAACCATCTCTCTCTCTCTCCCTCTCTCAGCATTCAGTTATATTGTGACTTTTAATCATCTGTTTTGGCCGCTCTGTTTGTTTTTTGTTATCTTTTCAGTCTTTCGAGACGTGAGTGTTTTCCCTCCCCACAGGTTAGTGGATCCCTCCCTCCACCCCAGCATCTATACTGAAACCCCTCGGCTTTTTGTGCATCTTACAGAGTGCCTTTAGCATCTTTTATTTGTCCGATGTCTGAATCATCGTTGCTGCCATAAGCAAAGGTTGCTTGGGGGTTTCTTTCAAGCTTTCTAAGTGTGTAGATGGAGTTTTTACTGTTTGGTCCAAAGTATTTATCACTAATTGCTATTTTTATTACACTCCTTTCTGATAATGTCGCCTTTATGGTCTCTGCTCTTTAGAGTTTCTTAACATGCTCCTTTGTGGTTTAACCCATCCTTCACTTCTATGACTTTTATTGCAGAGGCACTTGAACGAGTTAGCTTCATAGCTTCCCCATCCTCGGTGTACATGCAGGCCCTCCACGCCAGAATGAGACGGGATGTGTGTTAGGTTGCGGCCTTGAGCCCAGCAGGATGCAAGACATCTGAAAGCTACTGCAGTGAATAAAACCAAGCTGCTGTGCTGACTGGGGGGTCGTCTGGAAGTGCGCAGTGAGCACGTCAGTGTGCCGTGTGTCCAGTGTGGCGTAAGAGAGGTGTGAAGTCAAGGGCCAGAGGCAGAGAGAGAGCTCTGACCACACCCAGCAGGCAGAGCCTGGCACAAAGTGACAACTGAGGCAGGCCCTCCAAGTGGCGGGCAGGGCTATGGGACTCAGTGCTCCTTCTGAGGTAGACGGGAATGTTCTGGATGTAGTGGAGAAATGGACAGGAGACCAGAGCACCCAGAGGCCCCTGAGGAAGGACCGGTATCGGCTGGGGGACCTCGCTCATGGGTGGAAGACCAGGGAAAGAAAGGTTTGGGCAGATTTGAACATTACAGAGAAAAGTGGTTGAATTCCCCAAATACAGTTGTGTCAATAGACCAGGTGTGGAGGGGATGGGGGAGAAAAGGAGGAAGAAGGGGGGGGGGAGAGGGAAGGGAAGAGAGAAAGGAGGAGGGGGAGGGAGAGAGGGATTGAGGGAGAGGAAGAGAGGAGGGAGGGAGGGAGGGAGAAAGGGAGAGAGGAAGGGAGGGAGAGAGAGAGGGAAAGAGGAAGGAAAGGAGAGAAAGAAGGGGGCAGAGAGGGAGGGAAGGGAATGGGGGCAGGTGGAGCAAGTTTGCCTCTATCAGCCTAGGGTCATGATCCACTCACTCACCAAAGCCTCCTCACAGCTGGGATACTGGGCACTTATTTGCCCATCACAGCCGCTTATGTTTGGAGATGAGGCCCAGAGGCTTCCTGAGCCTCCTTGCCTGGCGGGATTGGTCAGTTCTACAGTGCTTCTTTTAGAGAGGGCTGATTCTTTCTACCAAGTCTCTGTCTTTCCCCCCACTCCGCTGGGAACCTCTGACTGAATTCACAAGTTATATTTTTGTGCAATGGCCGTGTACTATTTTGTACACGGCAAGGAAAAAAAATGCTTATTTTCGGTAATGCCTAAACGTTAGAATTATTATATTCAGGAAGACCCTATAGCAGAGTCTGGTATAAAGTTAAGAACAGCTACTTAGAGAGTATACTTTTTTTTTTTAAAGGAATCTGCTCTATTCAGAGACCCTACTCTCCCAGAACACTCAGTATAAGAATAATAACGACCTCAGGTTTGGTTAGGCGGGGTTATGGGATAACTAATGAGTCTCTTGAAGACCTTTTCGAGGTTGTAACTTGCATAGCAGGTGTTCCATTCCTGCCATTAAAAAATCAACAATAACAACAACAACAAAAAAAAACACCTGCAACAGGAACACTTATGTCATGATACAAATGTTGTAATTAATCTAGGTCCCCCAAAACTAAACATTGCCCCAGTGTATTTAAAACTTGGCAACCACGCTTGTTGTTTACATTTTTCACCAATCTCCCTCTCCGCCCAGAGTCAATTGATAGATTAAATATAGTTCTGATTCTTCTAATTTCAAGATTCTTGGGCTTTATTTTTTCCTCCCCAGTCCTGGGGCTTGAGCTCAGGGCCTGGGTGCTGTCCCTGAACTTGTGTGCTCAAGGCTAGCACCCTACCACTTCAGCCACAGCACCTCTTCTGATTTTTCTGGTGGTGAATTAGGGATCCAAGCCTCATGGAATTTCTTGCCCAGGCTGGCTTTGAACTGCGATCCTCAGATCTCAGCCTCCTTCGCAGGTAGACTTGTAAGCTCACATAATTCCTTCTAAATGACTCGCTCAGGAGAAGGAGGGAGGAGGGTGGCAGGGGAAGGTTTGTGAGAAAAACTAAAAAAAAAAATGGGAATACCAGACGCAGATCCCATTACACAATATGTAATGAGCAATAAAACGCTCCCAGAGCTATTGCGGCTGACACACCGAACGGTCTGGGAAGAAAGAATACGAGCCGGGAACTCCTCTCGAGAATGCTGCACAGAAAGCGAGGACCAGTCCCTTGCCTCTCTTGCTGGTGTTTTTCCCTTGATCTATGGGGGAAGAGGAATTGTAGCCAGGAGCTAGTGCCTGATGCCTGTAATCCTGGATACTCTGGAGGCTAAGACTTGAAGGATTGTAGTTCAAAGCCAGCTTGGGCAGGAAAGTCTAAGAGACTACAAAGTAGAGCTGGAGGCGTGGCTCAAATGGTGGGGCACCAGCCTGGGAGCCAGAGAGCCGAGCCAGAATCCAAGGAACATGGACACAAGAATGGGAAGAGTGCGTTGGGGTTCGTGATGATAGTTTTCCAAAAGTAATTATTTCAAGAGAAAAATTAGGACCTCCTATTTTGTAAAAGGAGAAGAAATGCTCTTATTTGACAAGTTGAAAGACTGTTTCCCCGTGAAAGATTTATTATGTATATAACAACAGGAAAGGCACAACACATAAAAGCACATTCCTTCCAGAGACTTCTCTAGGTTTTCATTCATCAACCTCATAGCGTATTTCAGCCCGCGCGTCTATGTATGTATGTGTATAGGTGTTATCCTAATTATGTATAATTGATACATTTGCACTTGAATAGCATACTTGGTATATACAAATTCCTATTTGCATTTCATTTAATATATAATTAATAGAGAACTTATTAAGGTAATGTGTCTATTAATATCATAATGCAATGGCTGTTTTCTACTGGGCCATACAGGCATGGTTTTATAGATTAAAGAGGGAGGAAACATAAAACAAGTGTCACCTGCTAGAACTTCCATGGTATTTTAAAGAGAAAAATTATATAGAAATTTATTATTTTAAAGTAAGAATCGAGGCGACGCTTTGTTTGTGGAAGTGAAAGCCAGCGGCTTTGGGACAAAGAAGGAGCCCTGGGCAAAAAGAAATTTCAGGCAAAATCTCAGCCCCAGCTTAGTTTTCTCTCAGATGCGTTTAGCCCCCCCCCCCCCCCACCCCGGGAGCCAGTGGAAGAACAAATCTCTTGGGTTCCTACTGGGCTTGGCGATCCTGGTCCCAACAACATGAAGTGAAGCCCGAAGGCCCTGGGAGCGACGTGCAGGGGAGAGTCCGTGGGGTTTGCAGGGGTGTGGGCCAGGCCTGGGCACCGCACAGGACAAGCAGGAATGGGGCTGAGTCGCTGGAGGCCACACCACGTGGCAAGGACTCCCCTGCCCAGGAGCCGAGGATGACACACCGGCTTTCACGTGGCTGGATCTCTCTTACACAGAGAACCCTTATTCCTCCCCACTCCCCTGGCCAGTTCCGGTGCGGGGCGGGGGGGGTGGGGTGGGGAAGTAATCACATCTCTTAGAGATGTCCAAGGAGGAAGAATTGTCAACCAAGGGAAGACACAGACAGGGCGCAATGAGAAAGCCGACTCAGCCTGGAAATTCAGGTGAGAGTCGGTTGATTGACTCTCAGTCTTCCCAGGGGAAGCAAGCAGGCCCCATACACAGGTAGGGTCTCTGTGTGAGTCTTGAGGGAGAATTCCACCTTGCGTGGTTTATATAGTTCTTGCTCTTCAGACTTGGAACTGATTCAGGGAGGCCTCACCCATGTCCTGGAGGCTGTTAGCTTGGCATAAGATGGACCGCTCCCTTAGTGGTAAGGCGGGAATGGTGGAAAGGTTTGCTTCCTCTTGCTCCCAGGAAAATTAATTAAATGCATAGATATATTTATATATTTACAGAACTGAATATATATATATATATATATATATATAATCTTTCATTCTTTTGCCAAATGGCAGGTTTCATGAACACAGGAGCTCCTATTTTCCAGAACCTTTCTTTTTTTTTCTTTTTACCCCTAGAACTTAATATAGTCCCTGATTCATACATATTTCATTGACCAAACAGGAAATCCTCACTAGTATGATACCTGACATTATTTCCCGCTTGCTTTTCCACCTCCTCTAATTCTGCAACTTTAAGTTTTATTTAAGGCTTAAGACCCTCAAGAGTAAAGACAGAATGCTAGCGTGAAGTATACACAGCTGGTATTTAATGTACGTAATAATAGCTGAGTCTATTTTATATATTTATTGTCCTTCAGGGCTGTGCCCACTGCTTATTAGCCTTTAGGGAAATGTCTTAAGTGCGAGCGAAAATAGGAGACATACGGAGGGCAGGTATTTGCTGAGCTGTTCAGTGAACTACATTATTGAAAGGATGCCAGACGCCAGAGCTATGGGGAGAATTCTTAATCAGTCTGCATGTTCTATTCTCATCTGCAGAGTTATGGGCCACGTACCACGACGATGAGCTCTGTCGTGGGATTGCTGAGCGCGTGCTCAAACGGCCCTCCTCTCCCGGAACCGTGAGCTTCTCTCGTGACAAGCACAGGGCCATCCTAGGAAAAGAGGCAGCACCACCCACGTCCCATCATTCATTTGCTCACCCTTTTATTCGTTCTTTACTCTTCAGTGGGTGACCCCGCCCCCCCTCGTTCTACTGGGCACTGAGATCTGCTCTGGGACCGAACAGACCTGAAAGAAAAGTCATAAAAAAATAGGAGGTTTCTAGCTTAATAGAAGGTAGGCATGAGTTTTCTTCCATGCACCAAGTCATGGAAACAATATTTGTATCCAAATAAAGCATTCCAGCAGGTTCTTTCCATGCTTTTGCCTATCAGGAACTACTATGCTGGCTTCTTGCACCCTGAATTAGATTGACTTGTGAGGAGACATTTACGTAGATCATTTTGATAGCGCTCAAATGTCAACGAAGCTGCTTTGTGGAACAAGATAGGCAGGACGCCTTCGGAGAGGTATGCCATGTCAGTAGTAACTAAATGATGTAGGCAACAGCCTGTGAGAAATCCCAGCTGTACGGTTAGGGCGTGGGTCCATTGGTAGGGTGCCTACCTGTAAGTTAGAGAGAAGAAAGGAAGAAAGAGGGAAAGAGAGAGAGAAAGAGAGTGAGATACAGAAGACAGAAGGAAGGAGGATGAACGTGGACAAGGAAGACCGAGGGAGATACAAAGAAATAATAATGGAGGAGAGAAAGCAAGCAGGAGAAAAAGACGGTAGGAAGCAAAGGAGAGGAAGAGAAGTACCACACGGAGTGGTGGCCATGCTTCAGGTGTAGCTTCAGTTGTACCCATTTCATTCTTGCACGTGCGATTAAAAAAAAAAAAACACCGGGGCTGGGGATATGGCCTAGTGGCAAGAGTGCCTGCCTCATATACATGAGGCCCTGGGTTTGATTCCCCAGCACCACATATACAGAAAATGGCCAGAAGTGGCGCTGTGGCTCAAGTGGCAGAGTGCTAGCCTTGAGCAAGAAGAAGTCAGGGACAGTGCTCAGGCCCTGAGTCCAAGCCCCAGGACTGGCAAAAAAAAAAAAAAAAAAAAAAAAAAAAAAACACCAAGGAGAAAAAAGGGTCCCTCGCTGGTGTCACTAATTCCATCGCCCCTTGAGTGGCAGCTGGGTGGCCTGGCCATACAAGGCAGCCTGGGTGTGACGGGCTGCCAGGAGGAACCCCAAGGCAAGGAGGGGGGGTGTCTGGGGGCTGAGCTTCCGGCCATAACACGGGTGTTGTAAGATGCAAGGGCAAAGCGCAACCAGGCCCAGCTGGATGCCTTGATCAACACCACCCCTCAGCTTTCGGCCTCCTCTGTGAGGACATGCTCTTAGCTCCTCACTTGACAACACTCTAGAGGTTAGGACAGGATGTTCACAGGTTCAAGTCCAGTCTGGGCTACATAGCCAGCCCCTGTCTCATAAAAGGTAAACTAAAAAATAATAATAATAATTTTAAAAAAGAAGCACCGCTTGGAGCAACTATCTCATAGAATTCTTGGATGTGGTTAAAAAAAAAAACACACAACACACAACAAAGAGCTAGAGTATCTCAACTCTGCCTTGACCCTTTAATTCAACATTTGTCTTCCCTTGTTAAAATGATACCAATACCCAGAAGGAGGAAGACTTCACCTATAAGAAATATTTAGCAATTATGTGGTGTAGACAGTGTAATTTCTTGTGCGAGCTAGGTGATTTATATAGTCCAGGATGACTTTGTATCCTCTTGTTGCTTACTCCATGCATGGCTGGTGCTTAATTTGTGCGTGTCTGGTACTTGCTTTGTTCTTGGTACAGGCGCTCGGAAATGCACAGGAAAAATACACTTGACGCAAGAGCATTGCGCATCACTTTATTATACGTTGAGAGTAAGAGCAAAACTCAGAGTCCATGTTGGATGTTTCTGCATCTGGCCAGCATGTCAAGATGAAATTTGAAGAATGGTTTCTATACCTCTTTTCATTTAGTTCGGATAACTGTTCATTGGGGGGAAGGGGGGCTTACAAAACCTCAGAGAGTCGGTTTACTTTCAAACCAAAGAATTCTCAGACGGTGCCATTTCTACAAATCCTAGCTTTATGGCAAATGAAAAACCTCTGTACCCCTTACGTGGCTAATTGATTTCATGCCTAAAATAAAAGCTACCCTAATAATAGAAGGCCCAAGCTAACTGCATTACCATTGTGTAGTTCTTTTTTTAAAATTACACGATGTTTAGAACCTGTGCTATGACCAGACTATTTCGATGGCTAGCGATCCGTCATCAAGGTAAGAGGTGGTGACCATGGGCCTGTCCTGTGTCACTTGTGTACCTGAGGAAAGGAAGGCACATTCGCACACTGACATTCCCACTCTCCCTGCAGTTCTGGGGATAACGAGCAAACTCTTGTCACACAGGAACAAAAGCACGGGTGCTTGGCTCGATCTCCTGTGTCAACCCTTGACCTCAACTTCGACTTTACTTCCTGCACAATGATGTGCAGAGCCTCGTAGCTGAGAGAAGATAGTCCGTGTATATTTTAAGGCTGGATGGAAATCTGTACCTCCAACCCTTATAACAGGATGGGCAACTTTACCTCCCATTTCCTAACACTTGTATTTGTTTCTACATTTCCCCTCCTTCACTTGACATCATTCCTTTACTCCTTTCCATTCAGATTCACAAGTCATTGTTCATGTCACAGTCTTAGCCTCTATAGAACAGTGAAGAACGATAACTAATTCTAACTAAATCCAATCCAACATCTTTATTTTCTGCTTAAGAGAATCAGTCTCAAACATAGCCACCCACCTGTTTGGGGTTTTTTGTTTGTTTGTTTGGAGGTGAGGGAGAGGTCTTTGATGTTGTTGTTTTCCCCATAATCCAGCCATATCCTCAGAGGTAGGTGGTTAATGCAGCGCTCGTGGACCATTGGAGTTAGGATGGGCGGGTCACCTGCAGGTATTATCTGCGGCAGTGGTTATTCTCGGCGCCGTAGTGGAAATAAATGCGAGTGAGTGGCAGAGTTAAGATTCTTACCACCCTGGATCCAAACGCTGGGGACAGTGATTCACAGCCCACGAGACAGGCGGGGTCTGGATTTGCCGTTGAAGGCTTCAAAGGGGTCAGCAAGTAACAACATAGAAAACTATTCTTAGATTAATTATGTCCCCTGTTTCACAACAGACTGGGCTTCACTGGATATCCCACATCTATGTCGACTGCTTGTTGGAAAAGTATGAAATGTCTATGTCTATGTGTGAATGTACATCTAGCTACACACACACACACACACACACACACATTTACTGTGTGTGGTGTTTAATCCCTATCTGGACACAATAGTGAGGTCGCAAAGTCCCTTTTCTGTTAAAACTACTGAAGCTTGATTTCCCACACCTGGCTATCTTATCTTCCTTCCCTTCAATCTCTCAGTTAATAGGATTTCTATAAACCAGCACAGCACCGGGCTTGGTAGCCCGGCGGATTAGGCTGTGCGCTTTCACCCTTGGATCCTGGTTCAAACTCAGTCCCAACAACACGTCCAATAATCCCCCGTGGTCGGCTTGCTCTCCAAAGGGCATGAAGCCGACTTTATCTTTCAACCTGATTTGAAGCTGGGGTTCTTCCCATCTCTCTTTTATAACTTCTTAACGAGTTTTCCCCGTAGGCGACGGGCTCGTTTGCCTTCCACAAATATCTCTAGGAGATCAGCGCAGTTCCCATCCTCCTCTCCTGAACCATCAAAATGCTAGAAATATCTAGAAGTAGAGGGGGATATGACACTGAGCAAAGCATTTCTCAACTAAATCTCTGGATGTGTTGGGATGTTATTAATGTCTTTGTTCTGCATAACCCTGACATCATAAGTTAAGGACAGCATACACATAGGGAAGAAAGTGTTGTCCACAGTTACTAGGTTTAAGCAGACCTAAGTGGTAGAAGAACTGTGGTGGAGAGCAGATTTCCCATTCACAGTCAACTGAGTCTTGAAAAATCTCTCTTCACAAATGCAAGGGGAGGAGCCTAGAAATGGATGAAAAAAAATGTAACCTCAAATAAACCTTATTTTGTTCAGCATACGAGGGTGGTCATTGTCTGTTGAGACATTGGGTTAGAATGACTCTGTCAGCCATTTTTGTTCAGAAACTCTGATAATGAAGTTTGTCCTTCCGTATCGTTAATTCATTCACCTCAATAAGAGAAGTAGTGAATGGGAACTTTCCAGTCACTTCTATTTTTATTCGTGAGGTAGCAGTGTGATAAAACACCTGGTTGACATGCGAACGTTGGGATTAAAATACCAGACAAGAAAATAATAGCTGGACAGGACTACCAGAAAGAAATCGTTCACCCTGGACCTCAAGAATATTCAGGAATGTTTGTTTTTTTCCTTTTCCCTAGCTATGTTCTTCTCATTTTATCAACACCACCGTTATACTCAATCAAGTGAAGTGAAACACTGTGACAAAATAATCGTCTGAAATTTTGAAACTGCATTCAAATCTTGGCCACTCTTGTAAGCGATGGAGAAAAGAAAATTTCCTTCACATCCATGTCTCCACTTGCTTATTTCAGAATCTAAACAGTACATACTAGGCTTCCTAATAGAGTTTCTGGAAGGCTTAAGCAAAATCCTGCATGGTGACATTATCTGCATAGCTCATGCATAATACATATTTAATAAAAAGCGTATGTTCAATTCACAGATGGAAGGTAGACATAGCAGCTAATATCTCCATGGCATAGTTGAGGTAAATGTCAATTCTTCAATAGAAAAAAAAATAGTTGGAGAATAGTAGGATTATGGAGAAGAATTTGTTTTGTATGCTTTTTTTTAAAATAACACACTGGCATTTCAATAATCTATGCTAAAATTTTGCTTAGGTCCAGGCCTCTTATCTTTGGAGGCTGAGTTCTAGACAGTAGTGATTCGAATCCAATGCAGGGCAGAGAAGTCCAACTGACTCCACCTACAAAATAACCAGCAAAAAGCCAGACTGGGGGGGGGGGTTGCTTCAGAAGATTGACAGCTAAGCAAGGAAGCCCAGGGAGAGATCAGGACGCAGAGTTCAAATCATAGCAATGCCCCCCCACCAAAAAAAAATGGTTAAGGACTGATTGTGTTCTCGAACTCAGAGTCCATTTTATTCCACCTTCTTCTGCTCTATTTTGTACAATTAACATATGTCTCCTTTTGCGGGGAAGGAAGATAGTTTATATAAAATGCACGGGGACACAATTACCATGGGCCCCCTGCTTCCCCATTCCCCACATAATCTGTGGACCTAGAATCTGGATGAAGGAGGTTTCCTTAATGACTTCCTTTGGGTAGGTTTTTCTGCTCCGTACTTTTTTCTTGCGACAGAAGCTTCAACCCACATACGTACCAATGATGGCTTTCCATGGAGCTATGTAACCAGCATGTGGCTAAACAAAAGGCATACCAACAACACTGAAAATAAGCTTCCTCCTCATTTCTATGGGTCTGCTACTCTCCCCGAGTGCTTGGTGAACTCCATGGTTTGGGTATCGTTGCCTGCTTCTGTTGGTCGAGTTTTGCTGGGCCACAGGCACAGAGAACAGCAAGGAAGCTGGGGAGAAACTCTAGCATGCTTATACAAGCTAAGCATTAAGTTTTTTTGACCATTAGTAACATGGGCCATCCGGGAAAGCCTTCCTGAGAAGGGTATATTGAATCATGACGGTGAAGAGCGAGGCAGATGAGTAAGGAGAGAGAGCAATGCCATGGTTAAACAGGAGATCCTTCTTGAGGTCTTGGTGTCTGTTTGGTGTACCTAAGAAAGGGAAAGATGACCGGTGCTTATCATAGAGACGTAACTGAGAGAACTCAGGCTCAGGATCTCCAAAGGCCTTGTCAGCCCTGTGCCAAGTTTGAGTATGATTCAATAGGCAGTCCTGGGTGCTTTTCAACACAGGACCTCATCTCATTTGTGTTATAAAAGAACCACGTTGCCACCTGAGCGGAGACCGGATTGAAGAATTTGTCTATGTCAAGAAAACCCAGATGAAATTCTCCTCCTTTTATTGTGAATTTCTTTTGGCTGAACATCTCATTTATAGATACTGAAGAATTTAAATTAAATATTTTGCCAGGGAAGGTCATAAAACAGTTATAAGAATTAATAAAAAAAATTACTCTATTACAGAGATTAAGACATATACATGCACTGAAGTTATTGCCTTGAAAAATGTCACCTCGTAGGAGTCACCAGCTCCCCAGCCAGTCGCTGTTCATAAAGATGACATGCCAGCAGCAGACGGAGATTAATGATGAAAAGCCTTATCAGGAAGTTCTTTTGTTTTCCCTACTCCAAAATACAGCTATAGAACCACTTCATACTGTAGAGTCCTATTTTCATTCTCTCTCTCTCTCTCTCTCTCTCTCTCTCTCTCTCTCTCTCTCTCTCTCTCTCTCTTCCCCTCCCCACCCTCAGATGTCAAACAGATTTTTAATTTTTTGGTATGCATTAAAGAGATTTTTATGAAACCAGAAAATTTCCATTTTTTTTTGTTTGACGTTTAAGGTATACGTTTTGCAACTACTAGATAATAAATCACAGCATGCTGAATAATGCATGGCATGTTATAAATTTAATTTTGATGTTCTCATGACTAGCGAAACAACATAATTCACCCACAGTGTAATCACACCTTTTATAACAATTCTTCCATACATATATCAGGTTAATTATAGGCTGTGTCGCTGACAGGAGTCTTATGAAAGCTGAAAACAGTTTTCATTTCTCTTTGGAAGTAGGTGATACCTTTTGTTCTTTTGCAGCTCATCTTATCAGTTGCATTCAGTGCAAACTGTTGAGAGAGAAATCTCTCGGCAACGTACGCATGGCTCCGGTTCCTAGAGGGCTATGTTGCCGGAGTTCTTTTTCCCAAGTAAATTAAAGCCTGAGCCTTATCAACATATACTCTGGTCTCCCAGGCACTTCCTACAGGGGGGTTATGGTTCAATCAGGAAAAACAGTCAGGAAGTTCTATGTCCAGTGTTACTTCAATATTATATAGCCAATCTGCTTCCTCTTCCTCCCTAATCAGAATTCATGGATGGTTACCGGGTCAGAATTGGGACAACAAACAAATATAGAACTTGCCTTCAAATCCCATGTGAAATCATTTCCAAATGTATCTTCTCCAAATAGGAACGAATGCTGGATGAGTTTGTTTGTTTGTTTGTTTGTTTGTCAGTCGTGGGGCTCGAACTCAGGGCCTGGGCGCTGTCCCTGACCTCTTTTTGCTCAAGGCTAGCGCTGTACACTTTGAGCCACAGCGCCACTTCTGTGGGGTATTTTTTTTTTTTTGAGTAGTTAATTAGAGATAAGAGTCTTAGGGAGACTTTTCTTCCCGGGCGGACTTCCATCTGCGATTCTCAGGTCTCAGCTTCCCTCTGAGTAGCTGGGATTGCAGACATGAGCTACCAGCCCCTGGGTGAGTTACTTTTTAAAACCGTAAAATTGCCAAGCTTAAGAATAGATATTGGACTTATCTAGAAACACACACACAAGCCTAGGAGTTGTAGTTATCTGAAAGAGTGTGGTGCTGGTATCCCAGAAAAACCTTCATTCTAAAGTTTGTCTTGTTGGGCTTCAAAGTTATATTTAATTTGGCTTTCGATTGAGTTTAAATTGTTTCTTACTAGGATCCACCTTGCGACCTTAACCAGCACTAGGAAAGATTTAACATTTCCATTCAAGGGAATTCTTCAAAACGGGGGTGGGGGGGTGGATAAAAGACATGCGTCTTTTAGGGCTGGGGATATAGCCTAGTGGCAAGAGTGCCTGCCTCGGATACACGAGGCCCTAGGTTTGATTCCCCAGCACCACATATACAGAAAACGGCCAGAAGCGGCGCTGTGGCTCAAGTGGCAGAGTGCTAGCCTTGAGCGGGAAGAAGCCAGGGACAGTGCTCAGGCCCTGAGTCCAAGGCCCAGGATTGGCCAAAAAAAAAAAAAAAAAAAAAAAAAAAGACGCATCTTTTAAACCACTCGCAATGCTTTCTTTCTGTTCCAGTTCTCCGGTTTAAGCATATTTTCTTTTTGTTGTTTATCCTATGAGAAATGGATTTTCAACTTGTGCTCTGCCTTTGCTTTGTGCCATTTGCCAAGCTGGTGTTTTTGGTATTTGGAGCCGTAAGTGAATCTTTCAGGACAGAAGAGAAGGTAGCTGCACAAACCTCTTCCATTCTCTCAAACCCCCATTTTAATTCCTAAGCATTACACTTGACTTTTAGCTGCTTCTATTTATTAACTATTTGCTGTCTAAACCCCCACCACAATCCTCTTTAAAGTTAATTTTGCTACATGTTTAAGAGAAAATAGTGCTGCCCCTGAGACACAAACACAAACACGTTAACGGAAGCCCACAGTTCGTACCTGAATCTCCTCTACTTTCCTTGATGTGTGAACTCGATCCCACCTTTGGTTTTCCTTAGCCCCATCTGTTCCTAAAAGGGGTTGCCAATGAGACTCAAAGCTTACCTTATTGACTTCAGCAAAAGACATGCTCAATTCCCGTATATTCAAAGAATCATTAGGTCAGGATTTTGACTGTTATTTTTATTATAATTCTCTCTTGACCCAAATTAAAGACTTATTTTAATTAAAATGAAATCTACCAGACAGAGTTTACTGTGTAAAATGGTCTCATCCGTCATTCTTAGTGTGTGCTGTCTCTTCATCATTTCCCTATAGGCAAGCTCATTATTATCTTTTTTGGTTTTTGTCAAGAGCCACGTAACATGGGCCCACATGACTGAAAGGAGGGGATGGCTCCCAGACTGACATATCAGAAAGAATAATCATGTAATCACAGGATCACTCCATTAAACTCCCATTAGGCTTCTTGTAGGCTGGTTTGTTCCTGCAGTACAGAAACTTCATTTCCTTGTCCCTGACAGGCACACCCCAAATGAAGTGAGACTAAGTTTAAACATTGGCTCTGCACAATATGCCTAGATTCGTCTTTCTTTTACCTGTATGATCTTGAGCAAGTGCTTAAGCTTTGCTGTTTCATCCAAAGAGAAAAAAAGGAAAACAAAAACAAACCCAGAGTGTTGTGCTTTTGAAGGGCGATGATATTCTAGTGAGTAGAGACATAGCACCACAAATAAAAGCAATGTCTGGTGGGATGGACAGGCGTGAGCGGCCTGAAGAGAGTAAGAAAGGTTCGGTAAACTCACAGTAGGTACAGAGGGCACACAGGGAAGGCACCTTCGGAACGCGAAGAAAGCCTTGCCATGTTTGTAAGAGTGTGCGCGAAGAAGAAAACAGCTGCCGCAGTGGGAATCATCTGAGACAGAGAAAAGAAAGGATCTAAGGTGTCCGACCTGTGTCCTCTCAATGACATCGAAGGCCTTGCCATTTGCTGGTCCAAAAGGCCCCACCAAGTGTGGCTTGCACTGGGGGGTGATGTTTTGTCAGTAGACCCACGTGGAAGCAGGATGAAAATGAGACAAGCAGTTCAAGTACTATTTTAGTGTGTCAGAAACCATGATTGCAGTGTATTGGTACTGACTGAAACAGGACCAATCACAAAAGGTAATATGAGTGTGTGTGTGTGTGTGTGTGTGTGTGTGTGTGTGTGTGTGTGCATGTACTCTGAAGGTAATGACAGCAGAATTTGGTCACAAATATCATGAGTGTGGAAGATGAACACATAGGTCCACATGGTTCAGTGTGTGTTGACCTGAGCCAGTGAAATAATAAATTCGGTAGCTGTAGTTCAACAGCAAAGAACTAAGATGGCACAAGGAAAAGGTTGTGCTTAGATGGCTTTTCCGCTTCTAGAAACTTCCTTTCTATCCAGATGAGCCACACTGACCAAGGAAATCTATACCACAATTCTCTGCTAGAGACCTATTTCTTTAACAAGCAAAAGTCCATGGACTCCTTGACAACCCACTAAGAATCTTTGAATTGTGTTACTGATAGGGATCTAACCTTTGGAGTTGAAAAACCTGCACTTCTATTATATACATGAATTATGGTAGGATACATATATATGCATATGATCACATAGAGTAACACATACATCTATGAAGTACATAAATATATGTGAATAAATGTGTGATGTGGAATATATAACTGATATATTTATATATGGATGTATATACACATATATGTGAATATATCTATGTATATATACACATATGTATATGGAGAGAGAGAGACACACACAGACACACAGAAGGCAGGTAGGTATGTAGATAGATAGACCTCAGATATTTGAGATTCATTATCTGGATCTCAGTTTTCCAGTCTCATGGAAAAGATTGTTTGTTTTTTTTTGCTTTCAATTAAGTAATTAAGTAAGCACATGTGAGCACTATAGTTTCTTAGCACACAGTAGATTCTTAGTCGAAGCTGTTCTGCCTCGTTATTATCATCACTATTATAAACCTTGTCATCGGGCACTCCCTCTTGTCTATCAGCAAAGCCATTTTAAAGAATATTAAAATAACAGTTGGCTGTTTGTATAATTAATATGTAACTGGTGACGAATCCATCAACTTTTTTCCCCCCACTTTTTAAGTAGAAAACTAGAAGCAACAGATAATTACCACACTGTGTTCTTGCTTTGTTGGTGAAGTCAAACCCATTTGGGGGTGGTGTTAACTCAATATGAGGGACCTGGATATTACACACGAGTCATAAAGAAACTACATCTTTCAGCACTAATTATATAAATGATTAGCAGCTTTCGGTGCCTTCCTAGCTGTACCTTACCAACTAAATCTAGACAGAATGGGCTGTCATTAAGTAATTTTACAGAAGTAATTGCTTGTATTAAAAATCCATCTTCAGTCTTCCCATCTCGTTGAAGACTTTCCTACTGATGAACAGAATATTTTCAGTCCTGGTTTGCTAGTGCCAAGGCGTACAGAATAGAATGAGTGTTTCTCTTATAATCCAGAGTACAATTTATATGCAGTTTTCTCTTTGGCCCTCAATCATCTATGTGTCCTTGGCACTCACAAAAGAGACTATGCCTTGTTACATCGCTCAGGGTCTGCTCAGTATTTTTATCCTGTTTCCCTACAATGGGGTGGGTGACATAGCTTCTGTCTTCTGCTTTCAATATTTCCAAAGCAGTGAAATCATAAGGATATTGTATGTCACGATCACAAAAAATTGTATATTCAAGAAATAGCCTGGATTTTTGGAGGCTTCGAATCCTTCCTTGGGTGCAACAATTCTCCAAAGAAGCAACACAGCATTTTGGCATTCCACCACATAGTTGAGCAGTCTAGTCTTCCTCTAGTCTTCCTCTCTAGTCTTCCTTAACCAAGAGAGGCTATCCTGTTCAACTAACCACTGGAGAATATTATCTGGCACATAGGAATTTCATCAGGATGTAATGACTGCATGCTCCCAGCAATTACAACCTCAGGATCAAGAACGGCCTTTGAAATAGCTGATCAATGGAACTTGGAGAAGCATCCTGTTGATGCTTGAAGGGCATCTGAAGATCGTTTGAGCGCTGCATGCTGTCTACTGGTTAAGCCATTAAGTTCAGAAAGCTGCCCTGATCATCTTCCTGCCCATAGGCAGGCAGCCATTTTATCAAAGCTGTGCATCATGGGTCCTGGGTGTTGCAGAGTTCCTCTGTGATAGACATGGTTAGCATTCTCCCTCTTCCCTTTATCTTTGCTTGTACCACTGGATTCGTTAAGATATCCTCAAAAGGGAACATGTTACAATCTGTCAACCATGTTCCCTCAAACAGCATCCATTTACTCTGCTAATTCTCAGAGTAGCGCGGTGTTGTGGGCATTGTGGGCAAGAGGATGGAGAAAGAACAGGAGAGGACAGAACGCCACCTACTCTCTTGGAGCGTATGGAATGGTAGAGCAGCCCAGCGAGTTACAAGATGGATACACCAATATCAACTAGAACGCTGGGAAGCACACGTGTATGTGTAAACACAGAGCGGTTGAAGAACGCAGATAATGTGTTTGGGTAGGCCTCTCTGGAGGGAGCGGTCTCAGAGACGTGTGTGTGTGTGGGGGGGGGGGGGGGGGGGTTGGGCAGCACACTTGTGTAGTCGGTCCACAAAGAAATGTAGAAAACAAGACAGAGAAGAGCAATCCTGGAGAAGAGAGCAAGTGAGTTCTCTTTGAAAGGGATCATTTGTTATGCACATGACTTAGATGCGTGGCAATCCAAATTACACCGATGAGTTATTTGTTTCTAGACTTATTACCTGATGTATGTAAAGGTAACCCTGCTGTGTACTACCTCTAAAGCAGCAATAAAGTAATTTTTTTTTAAATGCTAGTTCACTGAGGTCTGTTTTATTATTCATGGGGCTTCTTTCTACCTTGGTGAACCCTTACGTAAATAATCTGACTCTTCTCCCCGCACCTAGAAGAAGAAACTCCTCCACAGAATTTTCTCACGTGCTTAGTACTTTACACGCCATGCATGACTATGAGGAGAAAATTAGGAGCCAAATAATCCACTCGGGGTGGATTACAAATTCAGGAGCAATTCTGAAGTCTCACAGAACAGTGCAGTCTGGGTGGTTTCTCTGTACAGAAAAAAAAAGACTAGACAATGAATTCACAGGGTAGTAACTTTGCATGGGCTTTGCCATGTTGTTAGTAGCCAGGGTGACCAACCTCCCCCTGGGAATGTGGTCCGTGGAAAGGACATACATCCTCAGTGGAATGTGAGACTACGGACACAGAACCATGGTAAACATCTCTGTGCACAGCCCTCTCTAGCTTGCTAGTCAAAGTTGAAGGAAAGCCCTGAGAAAGAGAAGGAAGGGCTGGCGACGAATGCAAATGTGCGCATTGCTTTCCTCCAGGGATATGAATCAAACCCTCATTGTATAATTTGATTTGGTTCCTCATTGTTTCTAATTAGAAATAATCACATTTACATGATTTTCCCTCCTTTTTAGTTTCTCACCAAAATTGCCTTGCTCAATTATGCCACTTTATGGTTTCATATAATTTGTATCTCTTGACTCAACAGACTCCCCCCCCCCACACACACACACAACACAATATTATTTGGAATGTGTTTTATTTATTTATTTTTATAAGACATAAGAGTTTGAGAGCCATTCTCCAACTGATCACCAACAAAAGTAGTTCCAGGAAGCTCAGAAGCCCTCTAATAACAAACAGAGGGAGGAATGCTCGCAAGTTCAAAACCAGGATGAGGCTTAGCCTTGACAATATGTGAAATTAATTAAAGACTTAATTTTTTTTTCGGGAGAAATAAATTGGCAGTTGCTCCCTTTTCAGTCATTAAGAACATGGCTATTGCTCTAGGGCTTTGAGTTCCTGTACAAAAAAAAAATAGATTACACAGCTTTGATGTTGCAAGTTATTTTTTTATTAGAAATTCAATTTAAATATGAGCCGCTGTATTTGCTTTATATCTCAAATGTGCCAATCTATTTCCTACATAAAGAGAAAAAAAAAGATACGTGCAAATGGGTACAACCACCAAGATATTTTAATAATGGAAGGTGATCCCCCCTCTCGTTTTTGTCAGAAAGCATGGCATTAAGAGTTTAGAACATTTTCCAGACTCATTTAGAAATAAGAAATCTGAGAGCTAAATGTATGAAGGCCCCCAAAAGTGGGGTAGCTGAAGATAGAGTCCTCAGGACACATTTTCGAGGATGGGACAGTTTCTGTGACCTACACTTCCAGTGTACAGGAACTGGGAAGGAATTTCACTGTCGTATCAAGGGCATCAGTACTGCTATCTGTCAGGATCTTTGCATGTACAGAGTAACAGCTATATACAACTGATCAGAGCAATGCCATTCCCTCCCACCAACAATTTGCAGCACAAAATGCCAATTAAAAAAAGAAGATTTTGATGGGACACATGCCCAGTATTTGTCCGTTTTGCGCCAATAGCCAGTCCACATCCTGCTACTATCATTGCGTACTTCCTCTGTACATCGAGCTGGGGATTTATTCTCTCCTTTACTTGGCATTTCAGGGTTTTGAATTCAGGGCTGGGTAGGTCCACCCCGATTGGAGCCCCAGCTTCCGTACAAATCAGAAGTACACTTACATCCTGAAGATGGCCGTGGGGATATAAAGAGTAAAAGTAAAAAAGTGATTCATTAGGAGGTTTACCACGCAAATGGAGAGACAATTTTTTTTAAAGAAAGGAAGAATGTGGTCATGACAAATCAAATATCTGGAAAGCCAAAGGAGCTTGGGACTGGAGTCCCGGGGCCAATCTGTGTGACTTAGTGCAAAAGTCCAGCCCATTTGAAGGGATGCCCTGCACACTACGGTGCTTGGGCTTCCTGAGTGCAATGTGTCTATGACGTGTTTAGGATGTGGAAGACCAGAAAGGCCTCCCTCGTCGTCCCGCTGAGGACGACGCCTAGGAAAGTCACGGATGCCTCCTGTTCCTCCCGCCACCCTCCCCTTGTTGTCCGGCGATTTTCTTTATCTTCTGCACTGGAGTGCCCAGGTTTCGCTCGCTTGACAGTTGAGATGGTGGGAGGATTAACGCCCTGAATGGCAGGTTGACTTCCATCGCCGCTCTTTCCCTGTGTAGCTTTTTCTTAGTGTGCTTAAAAAAACGCAGCCCAGCCCGGACGAGATGACAAAGAGGAAGAAAGCTGATCTCTTTCTGTCAAGGGAACACACCAAACACACATGCCTTAAAGAAGAGAGAGAGAGAGAGAGAGAGAGAGAGAGAGAGAGAGATCAAGAAGTTTGGACTCAAATTCCTATGCTTGTCCTTTCTGTTGTGAGAGAGACGTCTTCCTCCTGTATCCAAGAAATGAGCAAAGCCCTAAGGAGGAAAATGCAGACTTCATTCAGTGGTAGTCTTTCCATTCTGTGCCCACCAAGATTAGCCCAATCTGCTCTTGCTGATGACTTACAGTGACGTGACCTTGGCTTCTGCGTTTATTGCTGTTTGTCTCTGTATAAGGTGTTGAGGAAGCATCCTACTCTGTCCTTAGGAAAAGTCTCGTTCGTTTTCGACATAGTATGTAATGAGAACCACCACTGCATTTGTACACCCTTTGTCCCTCCATTTCCAGGCTGAGCCATTACCCTTCCAAAGACAGATCAATGAACAAACAACACCTAAAGAAAAGACAACAACAACAAAGATAAAAGCTATTGTTTCCACTTCCTGGAGATCCTTTCGGTAAATATTATTTTATAGGATGAGATGCACCGAGGTATCGTGCCTTTATGTTCCTCCCCTAAGAGCCTCCTCCTTTGGTGTCGCTGTGCGTGAATGTCTAGAGACCTGCATCATTTAGGATGTCTCATTGTATCTTAGATCTAGCTTCACATGTGAAAAAAGACATTCACCATTTGTCTCTCTGAGCTTGGCTTCCCTCACTTGACATGATTTGTTCTATGTCCATCCATTTGCCTGCAGATGACATGGGATTCTTCCTAATGGCTGTGTAAAATCCCATTGTGTATGGGTACCACATTTTGGGGGGGATCCACTCATCTAATGTAGGGCTTTGGAGGAGGTTTCTATAACTTGGCTATTGTACCACAAATGTTCTTTAAGGTCTGTGGGACCTTTTATTCCGTCTAGAGGGTAGTTTGCTTGCAATTTTGATAGCAATCAGTTATGAGTTGTGTTGCTTCCCTTTTTTCTTAGTGATGGCTGTTCTATATAGATATTAAAGGGGACCATCATTATTTCTGATTTAACCTGGATGGTACAGTGTCAAAGTAATTTCTTTCATTCCTATTATTTTGGTGTCTGTTCAGTTACACTACTGACAAAAGAGCTCAACGTCTCAATGTCTTGCTGAAGTAAACGTTTATTTTTTATTAGCATTGTGTTGGTTGTCAAAAGGTCTGCGGTCTTATGATGTATGCATATAATAATGCTTTGGTCACATTCACTCTTCTGGTACTCTTTGTAATACCCTCCTCCTTTGATGAATGTTCATTCTCTCTGAAATAAGAGTCTACCGTGGAATTAAGTCTGTCATGGACCTAAGAGTCTTTCACAATTTGGGGGATAGATTGAACCATTTTCTTTATCTTGAGATCCTGGGGCCTAGGCATTTCCTATGTCGTGGCTCAATTCTCTGATGTGTGACTTACAATTCCACTCTGTGGATTCATTTCTCTTTTAGCCATAGGAAAAGCAAAGGCATTTCTATATGAAAAGCATATGTGATAAATAAAGTAAAATCTGTGCAACAAGTCTGGGAGCAGATGGGCTGAGGGAGAATGTGATTACACATTAAATCGTAATACCCTCGTACAAACTTTTGAAGTCCAGGAAAGAATAGGTTAAAGATGAAGCTCTATTCAAAGAAAATGATTTTATGAATGTGCCATGTTGAAAAGTCAAAGGTAAGCATTGCTCCTTGTGCTGTAAAGAGAAATATAGGTTTGGAAAGATAGGAGGTCAGGAAAACAGCCAATTGCTTGATAGTAAGAAATTTAAAAAAAGAGGCCGGGAATGTGGCTTCTTGGTAGAGTGCTTCCCTAGCATGCACGACGTCCTAGGTTTGATTCCTCAGCACCACATACACAGAGAAAGCCCAGAAGTACTGTGTGGCTCAAGTGGTAGAGTGCTAGCCTTGAGCAAAAGAAGCTTAGGGACAGTGACCAGCCCTGAGTTCAAGTCCCAGGGCTACCAAAAAAGTTATATCTATATCTATATCTTTATCTATATCTATCTATCTATCTATATACATATACATATATATATATATATATATATATATGTCTGTCTATCAACCAATCTATCTATGAGAAGTTGTCATGGTCTGAGGTTCGGTTAAATTTGCATCACTTTAAAGATAACTTACAGAGCTGGCTCCAGAGGCTCATACCTGTATCCTAGCTACTCAAAAGGCTGAGATCTGAGAGTCATAGTTCAAAGCCAGCCCAGGCAGGAAAGTCTGTGAGACTCTTATCTCTAATAAATTACCAACAAACCTGGAGGTGAAGCTGTAACTCAAGTGGTAGAGTGCCAGCCTTGAGCACAAAACAAAGCTCAGGGTCAGCTCCCAGATCCTGAGTTCAAGCCCTAAGACTAGCACAGACAACAGCAATAATAATGAGTAGTAGTAATAATCATCTAGAAGCTATGTAGCCTACTTACCATATATGTGCGTGTGTGTGCACGTATACACAGTGAATTGTCCTTTGACTTTCTTCCCTGAATGTGTGCATGGCACTTTTTCTTCTTTTTGGCATGTAGAAACAAGTTGATTGACTGCTGAAATACAGGAATGAGGGTGAGGGAAAACAAATTGGTGGACATTTTCAATAAAAGTATACAAAAAAAATACCCAGAACGAAATACTTCCAGAGAGGTAGGCAATTACAACTTTGCATATCTCTTTGAAGAAGTAAAGATTATTTTTTCCCCAGTTGCTTTATCATGCTCTAGATTGTGAGATTTGAGCTGAAATGGGGGAATGGTTTGCTGGGTGCAGACTTTAAATAAGCTGAACTTTGGTGATGTTGTAAGGTTCCTTTCTGATAATTTTGCTAATAAAATTGCTAGGGGAAAAGTTTCAGTACTGTGTTCTCCCTATGGGAAGGATTATTGCCTTTCTAAAATATTCCACCAAGGAACAAAAATATGAGTACTTAGAATAGAATGAAATGTGTGTGAGGCCCAAACTTAGATTAGCTGAGTTGTTTTGAAGAGGCATCAAATAATTGATCGGGAAGTAAAACTGTGATTATAGAATAAAATCACAGTTGAATTGTAGCCAATAATTGCAAAAATAATTAAAGTCACAAATCCTCCCTGAAACAATGTGAAACAAATTCTCTCTAGCACTCCGTAGGGATGGGGCTTGCTGGCTTTGATTGGGATTAAACCTAGAGGTAAAAGTTACAGAAGTGTGGTCCGGAAGAAATCACACTGACATTGGATCATCTGTCGGGGAAAAAAAAATAATCAAAAAGTTAAAGAAGAAAAAGCTTCCTAAAGAAATGAATGTCGAAGTTTTGTGATTTCCATTTCAAAGCATGCAATTTATTCCAGTTCCTTTCGTGACTTTTAAAGAAGTCTGTGCTCTTTCCTACACAGGCAGGTTTGTGGCTCTCAGTGTACTTCTTTTATGCTGTGGTAAAATAGAGAGCTATGCTGTTGCACATTTAGAAGGGAAGGAATGGGAATTTAAGGATGATCTTCCCACCCATGCATTAGGCATGTGATTCCGATGAGAATATGTTGATGCCAGAGGAGGGAAAGAATCATTCTTTGTGTTTAGCACGTATACAATGTACCAATCCATTCACTACTGGATGAAACCTGGAAGGAACGATGCCTAAAAATGTATCTCCCATCCTTTAAAATGTTATGGAGTTAGCCAGGCACCCGGAGAAAGTCAGGACCCTGAGATCTGAGCTCTGAGACAGTGCCTAGGCCCCGAGTTCAAGCTTCAGGACTGGCGTGCACGCGCGCACACACACAATTATAAAATAACAGAAGTTCCTTTTGACACACACAGGTTGACTGCATTCTGCCTGGCCTTCCTGCCAGCCCTTCAGCCTTCCCTTTGATGTATATGTTATGATCTGAGTATAAATATCTACCCAACCTGGGGAGTCTCACATTTCTTTGAAATGTAACACGTAGAATTGCCCGAGCCCAGGACAAGCCATACAGAAAACCTGAAAAGAGAAAGTAATGATATAAAATCCACTCTTGAATTTAAAGCACTCCGTTCTAAACAGAAAGCTTAGCTCCTCAGGCCAAGAACCCCCAGTGTTTTAAATCCAATCCTTTGTTACCTTGCAAGTATCTGCTGAGACCCTGACACTGAATATTTTGTATGTGGAATCTTTTAATACGTAAGGGATTTCTAATGTATAGGGAAAATAGCCTCTGCACAAAACAACTCCTGGAAATCATAAGACAGGGTGCTATATCATTCTACAAGTAAGTATAATACCTGAGCTCTCGTGGCTCATGCCTGTAATCCTAGCTACTCAGGGGCTGAGCCAAGCTAGGCAGGAAAGTCTGTGAGACTCTTATCTCCAGTTAACTACCAAAAAAGAAAATCTAGCCCTGAGTCATGGCTCACGTGGTAGAGCCCCAGATTTGAGCAAAAGATACCAAGTGAGTCCACAAGGCCCTGAATTCAAGCCCCAACACAGACATACACACACAGTGTAATTCACCCAGTAGTGTAAGTCCAAATTAAGATCTCTTCTTTAATTAGGTACGTTCTATCCCTGTCAAATGGTCATTTCAAATGACACACAGACACTATCTGTATTTTTAATAAGCAAGTGTCAATTCGACGTTGACTTACTGTATCGTGAGATCAGTCTGCAATAAGTAATAAATGTTAAAAAGCAGATGAGTGTTCACGGTCTGGAAGTCACGCAGTAGAGCAACAAACAGGTAATTAGAAAACGGTGATAAATAATCTAAAGTTCACCGTCTATAGAGCGCTTCCCTCAGGTTGGAGGGTCAGGACTGACGTGTGAATGTAAATTAAGCAAATAAAGAAGGGAGGCCAGAAAGGTCCTCGGAGAGAAAACAAGTAACGCACACCCAAGTGTACAGAGGCAGAAAAGGGGAAGGCCAGAAGAGAGTCAGAGAGGAGAGAGAGACGCGTTAGACATCAGGAAAACATCGCTGGGGTGATCTCAAAGAAAGTATACACAGCAGTGGCCTGGACAAGAAAAATAATATCAGGAATTATAAGTAACACGCACATATACGTATGTGCACACTCACAAGGCACGAATCCCTTCTCCTCATGACTGAAGGATTTCAGACATTCTGCTTGGAATGGTTGGCACAGAGTATGATGGATCCTTCTAGGGCCTTCTTCTTCTTGAGACAGGGTTAGATTGTCCCAGTGGGTCCCTGTTCAGGAACCCTTCACACTCTGCTGAGGGGTGCCTTGCGTCTCATTAAACAGTATTTGTCATCCCCATACCGCGCAACTTTAAGAGGCGAGTATTCGGGTTCACCCCACCCCTGTAAATAAGCATCCATTAGCGACATAAAGAGGCTCTCTCTTCAGGCAGACAACCTGCCATTTCCCATCTATCCTCTGTCTCTCAAGCCAAGCGTCACTCTTGCAATGGTCACACAGGTAGGCGAAGTAGTCGCCTCCCCCTTGGCCTTCCCTTTGCCAACAACCCCACCCCAGAAAGCGCCTGGATCACGACCCAGCCACTCATTTGAAAAGAAAGAAAAAAATACATGCTAATTGTTCAAAAGGGTTTCACTGCGGTATTTCGTACAGGCGTATAAAGTACTTTAATTAGATTTTTAATGAGTTTGACCCTTTCACTCTGGCTTCCCTGTTTTTGTGGGTGTTTTTATTTCCCCCCATAGCTCTTAGTATTTCAACAGCTCTCAGTGAGTCTGTTCTTGACGTCTTCATTCACAGAGGCAATGCGTTCCACAAGTGCTCAACCCTCAGACATTTCCTTTCCCTCTCCCCTTCCCTGCGCTAGTGTTCTTGGACACCCACCCATGGACCATTGAGACTAAGTCCCTGCGTCTTTGGGTAGGAGTATAACAAATGAGAGGTGATCGCTCTCCCCAGACTCCTGGCTCTACTGCGTGTTTTCTTCCTTCAGCTCAGCACCATTGTAGACTTGCTTCCCCTGAGCTCAGTTGAACATTTTTGTGCTAAAACAAAAAAACCAAAGAAGAAGAAGAGAAATAAAAAGCAATTTGGACAGTCATAGTCTTCTAAGCCCAGCATTTTGTTTCTTTCAGCCTGTGTTTCCCAAATGATATTCCAACAATCATACGTAATTTAGCGTGTTATGTTCTTGATTCTGGTGGACTGCGAGCGATTATAGGAGAAAATAAGGTGTATTGTCCTGATGGACTGCACACCAGCCCGACACCACCACCAGCTGACAGTAATCAGGCGAGGGGGAGCAATTAGACAGAAATTGCCCCCCAAGTTTGCCTGAGCTTGGCGGAGACAGGGAGATGACGACCGCAAGTGGTTTGGTCAGCGGGCTGGGCGTTGGGAGGCTGAGAAGGGTCCCTTTGGATAGACATAGTGTCCGAAATGGAAAGCATGGCTCTCGTCTGGGGGTACCCGTCCAGCAATGGGGATCCTTTTGTTACCAATGTGAGTTACCACATCTTCCTCGTGTGACGAAGAAGGCCATTCGCCCATTGCTACTTGATAGGGAAAAGTGTTGGGCAGATTTAGAGAGATTTCCTACCCCGTGTTCTTCTTCGTTGTGGGTTTCATCCTCGTGTCCTCTCTCTGGGATTGCCATTGGCTTTCTTCCTAGTGTTTTATTCCTGTCATTTCAGGACCTTCTCAGCCATGCCTTCTGTGATTCCACTCGTTATTTTTGTTGATGGGGTGGCGCTGGCATTTGCACTCAGAGTCTAACTCTGAATCAACTTGCTCACTTGGCTGGTGCTCTACCGTTTGAGCCACGTTGCCAGCCCCGCTTATTTCCTGGTTATTTTGGAGACGAGTCTCTCACCGACGTCCCTGCCTGACTGGCTTTGAACTATCATATCTCAGTTTCCAGGGGAGCTGGGATTACGGGTATGAGCCACAGGGCCCTGGCTTATTTCTATTTCCTTAGAATTAGGCATGCGAACGGATAGAAACCAGTCAATACCGGCTCCCATTCCTGTGATGTTTCTGACTTGGTTTTCAAAACTCTCTGTGAGGTCATTCTTGTTTGCTGAATAATAAATTGGCCCAGACTAAAATGGCTTAAAAAACAATAACTGTGCTCGCTTCTGGTGCTCACCTAGGAATGGTTTTCCCTATACAATGACCTCTGGAGCGAACAGCCTCTTTGCACTTGGTCTCTCCGTGTCCTCATGTGTTCACGATTGCTTCAACGCCAGTTTTAACCTCCCTGATGCCACCATCTGCACAAAGCAAGACATTTAGATTTTCAACGTTAACCCAGTAGGAGTAATTCTCCAGCAGAGGCAAAGGGGAGGTTTCTGTTACATTGAGAATTAAATAATTTCCCCCAGATCATCATTAAAAAAAAAATCTGTTCCCTGTCTTCCTTGGTAGCTTCATGTCCCAATCAGTATTTCTGCATCCTGCTCAGTAAATGATCTTGGGGAGCACGAATGAGCTTAGAAATTTGTGCTGGCTCAAAAAATCTTCTTTAGACATCCTTATCCAATTGGACCTTGAAATAGATGGGGGTGAAAGTTCTAATATTCTTCACAGGAAACTCTCCCAGATCATTTGTCAAATCTTTGTGGTGGTTCTTCTTCAGATAGATACATAGATAGATAGATAGATAGATAGATAGATAGATAGATAGATAGACAGACATAGATACAGATATATGCCTCTGTGTCACCTTTCTTTTTGCCAGTCCTGGGGCTTGAACTTGGGGCCTGGGCACTGTCCCTGACCTTCATACCTGAGCCACAGCACAACTTCCTGCTTTTTCTGTTTTTGTGGTGCTGAGGAATTGAACCCACAGCTTCATGCATGCTAGGCAAGCACTCTACCACTAAGCCATATTCCCAGCCCTGTGTGTCACATTTCTGAGAACAATTACCATCTCACAATTCAAAAGTACTCCTATATTTGTTTTAGTCTATTGATTGATTTATTTTGTTCTGATCCTAGGTTTGGACTCAGGGCCTGGGTGCTGTCCCTGATCTTTTCTGCTCAAGGTTAGCATTCTACCACTTGAGTCACAGCGCCATTTGCAGCTTTCTGTTGGTTTATTGGAGATAAGAGTTTCACACAGTTGATGTTGATAAATATTATTTTAAATGATCATTTAAATGATCATTACATAAATGATCATTGCTTGTGTTGCGTGTAAGTTTATCTGTTTGGGGGAGGGCCGGGGGGGCCCAGAAAGCGTGGGACAAAGGATGAACGAATACCGCAGTAGTACTCACTATGGGTGACATTATCCAAAAAGAAATGCACCCATTGCCTGACTTAGGTAACTGTAACTCCTCTGTATATTACCTTTAAGATAAATATATATATATACGTGTGTGTGTATATATATACATATATATATATATATATACATATATGGAGTCTTATGGATATTGGTGCTTAGATTGGCTTCAAACTGTGATCTCAGCCTCCAGTGCTGAGAAACTAGGATCATAGGTGTGAGCTACCAGCTCCTGCCTTCAACAATGTCTTCATCAGTCAGAGCAGCCATGAAGACGGTCTATGTTTCTGACATCATCATGGTTCTTTCATGAGTTCTTCCTTCTGGTAAGTGCCGGCCCTCCGGTAGTCTTCAGGAGTATATGGGGTCGGGGTGAGCATGCTTTCTGGCAACGTGGCCAGTGCCAGCCTTTCTCTAATGAAGGGACACAGTTTTGTCTGGCCAGCGTGCCAGCGAGGACTATCAATGCGAAGATGCGTAGCGTAACACGTAAGGACATCCGCAGTCATCAGGTCCCTGTCTCCAGGGGAATATATGTAAACTCAGCAGGCAGATTTTTTTTATGTGTGGCAGATTTTCAAAGCTAATTGTTAGTTAACCATGACTCCATGAGAAACCTCTAAAGGACAATAAACTTCTCTAGTCTTAAAAGACTGTAAAATAAAATTCAGCCAGTGTGTGATAGAGTCGAAGGGAACTGGTAGGGAAGAGATCAGAAGTAGCATGCAATATGCCATTGAGTAGGGCAATGTCTTAAATACAGACAATAGGGCGGGACGAAACTTGGAGCAAAGGAAAAGGCTTAACTAAAAATAAAATTCATGGAATGGACTTGTTCCATTTCCGTTATACTTTCCTCCTTTTGGTGGTTGAGGAAATGCAAGTATAGGTATGCGTGTGTGTGTGTGTGTGTGTGTGTGTGTGTGTGTGTGTGTGTGTGTGTGTGTGCGCGCGCGCATTTTAGAAATTATGAGGGCAAGATCTCAATTAGCTAAACAGGATTAAGACTGACTCTTAATGTATTAGGAAAAGAGTTAAAAACATCCAGACCATATAATCTCCTGTCTTACACATCATCAAAAACAATAACCCCATTCTCTCATGATCCTGTTGTCTTTGCTAGCAGAGAAAAGCCCTAAGTATTACCTAGTCTCGGTGATTTTTTTAAATTAAGAATCTGAAAATTAGACATTGCTAAATGTCACATAATGACAAATGCCTTGCGACCACAACATTCATTAGGTGACACACAGAGCTATTGGAGATACATTCCCAAAATAATTGTGTAATATACATCATTAGATAGAGCTCAACATAGACTCATGAGGAATAAATCATCTTAGTCATTACTTTTTGAATTAACTGGATTTAGAGAGTGAGGGTTGTTTTCAGTTTTGTTTCCCCATCCTTTTATAAATTTGAATTCCGTGCAGTATTATAAACTTCTAAAATATGAGAAAATCCACAACCTTTTTAGAGCTCATATGAATTTTCTCTGTATATAAAACCCCCTAAAGCTCCATATACTTGAAGATGGAAGTTCAGGAGACTGCTCCTTGTAGTAAATTGCATTAGCACATTGTTTACATAAATATTGCCGGGTTTATAGTGGAAAATAAAGTATAATGAAATGACTGCAACAACTCTACCACCACCACCAACACAAAAAAATCAGGTTGTTTTGTCGAAAGTCCTTTGCTACAGGGTTCAGGGGTGGGATATGAAATTTAATGAGCGGAAATGTCAAGGCATACATGCTCTGGGAGAGAAGCAAGGGAAGTTCAACTTAAATGGCAGTGAATTAGTTAACGGGGGGAAAGAGATAAGGGAAAATAACGAGTTCCAACTGAACTCCCATTGCCTTAAACAGGAACCCGGAAAGCTATTAAGAGGCTGTCTTTTCCTTAGATTGACATGTTATCCTGACAATATTGTACAAGCTCACCTCATAGGATTTTTCCCAAATCTGAGCTTGATTGTGAAGTGTTGATCCTGTTTTGTTGTGGTGGTGGTGGTTGTTTCAGAAATACATAGTTGAGTTTAAAAGATCTACTGGGCTGGGTGCTTATAGCTCATGCCTGTAATCCTACCTGCCCAGGAGACTGAGATCTGAGAATCACAGCTTGAAGCCAGCTAGACAGCAAAGTCCACGAAGCCCTTGTTTCCAACGGGCCACCTAAGGAAACAGAAGTGGAGCTGTGGCTCAAAGCCATCAATTGCTAGCCTTGCGCGAAAGTGCTCAGGGAAAGCAACCAGGCCATGAGTTTAGGCTCCACAAATGACCAAAAAAAAAAAAACAAATTTTTTTTTTTAAGTTCTGTTTTGACACATGATCAAGTGCAGCTTTACATGTAACAAAATTATATCTCAAAGACATGCTTCGGTAAGGGTTTAACTCTAAAAACTATAAAATTAATCAAAGACAAGAAAGACTACATACACAAACGTAGAGCAATATATCATGGTGATAATAATTGAACTATATTTAATTTCTGCCTACGTGTTGCATGCATCAGTTTCGTACAGATTAAATACTTGCCTGCGATCCATTTGACTCCACTTGTCATGTCTGGATGGTCCTGCCTCAAGGCCAGATTAACCCAGAGGGAAGATTGCAAGTTGTGTTTGGTGAGGACCTACCTACCTTCTTTTACATCTTCCTTGGATAAGATATTAGCTACAGAGTGGCAGAACTTCCTTGAGTTTGTCACGTTCTTGCAACTTTGCCTGACACAGAGTTCATTCATTCGCCCCATGAATGAACCATTCCTTGCATGAAGAAATGAGTGAATGAATGAATGACTCCAAGACGGTGGGCCCTGCTTCGCTTGGCGCCTTCCATTTCTGTCTGTCGATCGAGGTGTGCATTTCCCTTCGAGGAGCGTCAGAAGGGAAGGTGTACGCCACTCCTCTGGTAGGGCAGGGGGGTGGTTAGCAATTGGACATGGGGTAGGTTTTAGGAGCCAGCCTTTAGCTGCTGCTCCACTGTGTTGTGCTTTGTAGACTCTTGAGGTCTTGGAATTCCTTTCACAATTTGACGCCACCAGGTGCACCCTTGTCTAGCCCGGTAATGGACCACGCTAGGGTCCCCATCTGATGGCTTCCCCGGGTCTTCCTTTCTTTCTTTTTTGTTAATGGCCTCGACATGGTTTAAGTCAGTAATCAAGTGATCACTTCCTGCACACACACCATGCTGAAGCTAAACAATGCAGAACAAAATGAACCTTCAAAAGTAACCCGTTTCCTTCTCTCTCAGTCACAACGACTGAAAAGGTTGCATTGGAGGCTAAGAAGGTGGCTATAGTCTTTGCCACTATTTACTGGCTCTTAAGTTTTGGTTGCACGCTCCTAATTGGACCCATAAATCCCCCCTGTAGACAGAGGCCATCTTTATTATTTCCTCTTGAAAACACGAAGAACTGACCCCTTAGAATAAGGGATTGCTGATAGTGTGGACAGGCATGAATCGAGTAGCCTGGTGCAGTGAAATGTCTCTCTACTATCTATTGTTGTTCTGTTTATCCCAAGTGATTTCCTACTCCCTTGTTTTCTTTTGGCATTTGAGCTTTATTATTTAAAAAAAAAAAGAAATATGTCAAGAAAACATTTTATCAGACCGAAAGAGCTCTTGTTAGGTAGATATATAAATAAGAGTGATCAATTGTTTTGAACCTCTATTTTTCCATTCCCTAAAATGGACTTTCCACCTGAGACACAGTAGCTTGAGGTGTTCAGAAAAATCTCATTTCCTTGCAAACAGCGAACCCTGCCGAAATGCCGTGAGAGAAAAGGAGAGTAGAGGTCTGATTTCCAGGTCTCTCGGACTTAGCACTATGCCTTGTCTTTGCAATCTGCCTTTGGGGTAACAGAATCTAGCATGTGGGAATGCATTATGTTGTTTAAGATGCCTCCTTTTTTATATGCATTTGGATGGGCTATGATGATGTTTCCAAATGTACATTCTGTGAAGAGTTACATTTCTCCGCCATCACTACAGAGTGGACAAATAACTGAAATCTCTTTCAACACCGGATGCAACCTTTAACTACTTATTAATTTTAAATTGGTGTCTTTTTCTTTCTATAAAATCCCTATGACTATCCCTGGACTGGACCTGTCTATATCTATCTAACCCTCTAAATGTAACCCTCTAAATTAAAAAAAATAATCTACCCCTATGTCTAGAATATATTTCTTAGAAGGAGTTTTAGTTCTTAAGTGGTTAAGTTGCAGGCCTAGTTCCTCACAGAACATTATCAGTCATCTCCTGTCAAGAAAAACATAATGTCTAATCTTTGACAGAAACGAATTACTTCATAGGGGACAGGTACATTTGGGCTGATACTTGTTGTCAGTTTTCCCTGGGAAATGAGGAACCTAAGAAATAGATTTCATCAAATTCTGAGATGGGAGGAAATGAAATCTTAGTAAAGAAAACAAGTTATGTCTCCGAAATGAATGGTACGAGCGGGAAGATAGATCAGGTAAAAAGCGAATGTTAAAATCATTTGGCAACAGATGACATCAAACATTTCGGACAGGTAGTTGAGGACAGATTAAAAAGAAAAAGTCCCGACATCACCAGCGTTACGGGGTCCGGGGGAGGTACCCCAAGTGGGACTCAAACTCACACCCCTCCTGAGTCCACCACGCAGAGACAGTCTCAAGCAAAGATGGATTTACTGAGGAAGAAAGAAAGTGAACTCACTGGCCAGGGACTCAGCACAGACTCGGGAGCTGAAACTGTGACCCCTAACCGTCCTCGAGCTGGGGGTTCCAGAGGCCATCCGTGCATTTCTTTTGCATTCACTGGGGTCATTTTTTTTTTTTAATTTCTGAATCGTGTACAGATCTCGTGTGAGTTTGGGGCTCAAGGTGCATTGGGTCGTAGCCAGTAAAATAAGAGGTGTGGGGTACACACATTCTTGAGACTTGGCCTTAGCTGATGAAGGTTGCGACGGACTGATTTCCATCCTTCCCAGTTCCTACTCCCATGCACAGGGAGGCGCCGGGAAGGAGGGAAATGAAATGCAAGGCCTCAGTGACCCAGCAGTGTGAGGGGGGAGGGAAAAGACAGCGCGTTGCTTCCGAGAAACAGCGCGTTCTATTTACGGCTCCATGACATTATAAATCTGGACTGATGGTTGAGCTCTTTCTGCAGTTTCTATGCCTTTGCCTATTACATGAGAACCACGATGCCCAAGCAATCCCCATCCCCCATTTTGAGGGGCGACAGCAGAACTCAAACTCAGGGCATCATACTTTCCAACCAGGCGCTCTTCCACTTGAGCCACGCCTCCAGCCCTGGGTTTTGCTGGTGAGTTTGGAAGGAGGAAATCTCTGGACTTTTCTACCCTCTGGCTGTTTTCAAACTCTCATCAGTCTCCTGAGTAGCTGGGGTTGTGGATGTGAGCCACCAGGGCCTGGCACATGCCAGGGAGATGGCTGGGCAGAGCAGTCTTTTCTCCCCATCGCCAGCTTGCATGGTGGCCAGCTCTGCCGGTGAGCGGGAGGACACGCCTCTTCTTCGGCTTTGCCACAGTCAGCCTGATAACCAGCATGACATGGAGGAAGACAAGGTGGCGAGAGTCCATGTCCATTTGGGTCACCGTCTCCTCCATCAAAATGTCCCTGTCGCTCTCTTTCGATCCAGGCAACGCGGGCTCGGTGGGTTCTGAGCCAATATCGTTGGGAGGTTTCAATATCATTGGGAGAGCTCGGGTTTCATCTCTCATGTTGCACTGATGAGAAATACAATCACGGGGCCGTCCAGCGCTCCACGAAGCAGCAGGGTAAAATGGGAGAAGACGGGGATGAAGAAATTTGATCTCTCACCTTCTCTTTCAAGATGTTTTTTTGGGAACCCTCCCCTCTTCTCCCCGAACCCAGGGGTCGGGGTTGGGATGCACAGTGCAGAGACAGTATTCTGTGAAGGGGAACAAAAGAGCCTGTTTCGACGAAAGTCCTTGATCCCGGGTGTTCGGTTGTGCCCATTGTAAGTGAATGGGCAAACTGCTTAATGGCAGAAATGTCACCTCCAGAACTTTCCAGAGGTTAATCAATACCGGGCCTCAATCAAAAAAAAATAAATTTGCCATTATGTCTCCAAACACTGGGTGGAGTGGGGGGGGGGGGTGTCCTCCAAGGAGAGATGTTTACGTATTCACTGAAATACTTGGAGAGCAGGGAGGTCGGGGTCTTTCAATTGTTCCGGAGTTGTCAGCCATCCCTCTGGTCCCTGCAAGAGGATAAACAAGGAGCAGAGCCACTGTCCTCCTGCTTCGTACTTGTTTTCCCAGAAGAGGGCTGGGACTGCTGGCTGAAATGTCAGAATAAAACAAGGCTCGCCTATTTTTAGCCTCGGCTCATACGGTCTCCCTCCTCTTTAATCATACATCAGGTTTTCAGAGCATCCACCTTTTGCAAGCTTTCCAGTTAAGCAGAGCTCAAGTCAATAAATACAAGGAGAAACTTCCAGGCGAGTGACAGCAATATAGAGCTACAGGATGGTGTTTTATTATTAGAGACATCCAATTTTGTGTTGGCTCTTTGTTGGTGGGGGGGAGGGGGGGCGTTGGGATGGGCAGTCCGTTTGGATTGTCCTAATCAGAGAATAACCAGATCTTCAGGCATAAGACTGAATGCCATGGCCGGGGCTCCCAAGGGGATTTAAATGCGGGCACACAAATGAAGATGTCACGCTGGGTAGGTGTAGCAAGTTCATTGCATCACAGAACTGGGGGACAGAACTGGGGCTGGCGTCTACCTTCAGACAAGATTTGGGGTTGGAGTTGATGGGAGCTGGCACCATTTCAACTGTGTTGAGAGTGAGTGGGGGTGAACTTGGGAAAATAAATCTTTGGAATGGCAGGTGATCTGGGAGAGGTTGAAGGAGAGAGAGAGAGAGAGAGAGCTGGCATTAGAGGCCTGTTTGGAAAAGTGGATACTTTCATTCATTCGTTATGTGCCCATTTGTTCTGGCCTATTCTGTGCCTATATACAGTCGTGGAAACCAGATGACTACCAAATCATATTCAGCGTCATTCAGCAGCGACAGCTCTGGGAGCGAAGGCTGGATGAAGGTGATTTTAGCTCCAGGAGAGTCGTCGTCACGGAAGCCATGTTCACTGACATTTAGCAGGGAGTGAAAGCAAGCGGGGCAGAGCCGTGTGGTTCCATCTGGGGAAAGACTGCTTCCATCAAGGGTCAAAGACACACGAGGGGGAGGAACCCGGGTCCATGCCCAGAGGAATTCAGAAGCCAGGGACTCAAGACATGAGGAAGGAAACAATCAAAAAAAGTGGCCGCCTATGAAGTACGAGGTGGGAAGGGCCATTTCACAGCGGGAGGTGTAGCAAGTGTTGTTGGAGTTTACTCAGTGACATGGTAAGAGTGTGGACCATGGCCATTCGTGCTTAGACCTGGGTTTTATAAAGATCCTACAAGACGTCCTTATGAAATCAGGTGTGTTGAAGACCAGCTGGGAAGTATTTGTGGGCTAGTTTAGGCCACACTTGGTGATGATGTACAAGAAAGCCACGAGTGGCTGGGTGAAGCTCGATTCCCGGAAATAATGAAAAGATGTAGGACAGGACTTAGGAAAGAGATGGGAAGGCTTCTGGTATACAAAGTCATTGGACAGGGTTCTTATTTTCCAGATTGGAACTAGATTGCCAGATTCAGGAAGCACAGAAGTGAATTTTGACTTGTGGGATAAAAATAATAATAATAATAAAAATAAAAATAACTAAATAAAAAAAAATAAATAATAATAAAAAATAAAAATAAGGAGATACCAACTGGGTACTTAAAAAACACTTGTAGAGTTCAGAAAGTGGATCGAGACTATTTTTTTTATAAACAACTTATCTGCTTTCCATAGATTTGAATTGATCCAGCTAAAAAATAAGCAACAATTAGGTTAAGTTAATACATTCATAAATCATAGGCTACCCCTCAGATCTTTTTGGCCCTGTGATTCCTTGAAATCTAATTTAGCAGCAACAACAAAGATTCAGTCAGTGCCATCAATTCCAGATGCGTTCGTAACAGATCCTAGTGCAACTGTCTTGGTAGCTGTCTATTGTGGTTCATCAGAATTCAGGCAATGAGTTATAGCACTGTTATCTGGACTTTACAAGAGACCTGGTAAGAGCATTTTTCATTTAGTCTTGTGTACACAAGTTGAACATTGTCTTTTGTTCCTCGTTCCTAACCCCCCTTCGGTGGTGTGACATTCTTTCATCCATTCTCACGAGATTGGTTATGAGATAGTGCCCAGCATTCCCCCGGAAAAGCTGATTAATTTGTGTAAGTATTTTCTAGGGTTGATAAATCGATGTACAAAGCAAAATACAACACTTCATTTTAAAAGGAAGCGAATAGTCTTCGTGTTTTCTTTTTAAAGTACTTTCTAAATAGTGTTTAATCCAAGACATGTAAATGTGGAAAGCAGTAGACAAAGCAGATTCCGGAAACACAGGACTTTTGCGGGGCATCCACAAACTGATGAGTTTTGTTATGACAAAAAATGTCATTCTTCTTATCCTTCATTAGTCTTAGAATCTTCTTTTAATTCACAGCCTATCTTACTCTAGTATCCTAAGAAATAGTTTGTCCTGGGGACTATGAACATAGTACTGTTGATTTTTTTTTTTAATTTTAGGAAATGAAAGCAATCCAAAATGGAAGACTTGGCCCTGTGCTCTGTATAAAATCGCCACATTCTTTAATATAAAAAGCATCCCCAAATTAACCCATGTGACGGATGGAGAAATGCATGAAAGGGAGGTGTTACACTTCACCCAAGGACACAGAATTTATGGGCAAAACGTTGTCATTCAGTCTTCAATCCTTTAATGTCAGAACCTGGTCTCCCCATGGGTGATTCACAAAAGTGTGGCCCCCTGACACAGAAGTTGAGGAATTACCTGGGGAATGACTGGAGACACAGTTGGTTCTATGAAACAATTACTCGCCTCTCCAGGCACTAAGACGTTTCCCCCAGAATCAGCTAGAGGCAGACTACCTCTGTTTGTAGTTGAACTTCTATGACTTCTCCTATATCTTTACTTTTCTTAATCTTTATCTCACGTATGTCTTTTTTTTAAAAAAAATATACCAATTCAGACATTTGCATCTGCATTTTGAAACACATAGAATATTTGGTTTATCTCTATCAGTGCCGGAAGCTTCCATGCTACAGTGAATCGGTGCAGACAGCATCTGGCCTTGAGGATCACACACACTTCTTTAAATAGAATTAAATAAGAATTCCCCGTTCCACACAGCGCTCTGCGGCCCTGTTTAATGCGGTCCTTTTGAGAAGCACCAGATTTTCTCCTTTTAGATCCATAGGTCCTTTCTAAGGTTGGTATAGTACCACGGAAAGGGCATTCTTGGTCATATTCCATCTTTTTCTCCTTTCTAAGACTCGTTGAGAGCCCTTTCACTGGCTTTACCTAAATTCTACAAGTCACCCTTATGGCAAGCTGATAAATGTCTGTATGTTAATATCGGGCTTAAAGTCTTGGAAATAGAATTAGTTAGAGGAAGTCCTGGGCTATTTTAAGACATTTAGTAAAAAAAAAAATTTTTTTTTAATATTCTGAAATCTCATCTCCCTAAGCTTCTAAGACTTCCCTAAGAATTTTAGCTATGCAGAATGAGTTTCAAATCCTATCCTGGAAAGTAAGATTTGAAATGACCCCAGCAGGTGACAAAACGCCCACAAATCCCTCTTATACACTTACATATGTGTATTCATTCTGTGAGCAGAGACATACTCCGTTCTATTTTATTTCATTCTAACTTAATACTCTTGGACATCGTTAGAACTACTTAGCTTTCCATGCTAGAAACATTTCAGATAAGCAATTTAAATCATGATTTCTCAAATTATACTTCATAAGCCAGACTCTATTTATCACTCCAGTCAGTTTCAGTGAATACATCAAAACATTATTTGATCCTCTTGAAAAGAGAATGCAGTAAGTTTAAGTAAGCTCAAACACTAATTGAAGAGTATTTTAAAGTGGACTTTCAATTAAGTTCCCTATCTTTTACCATGAAGATGATATAAATTATATTATTTGGTATAACCATTTTATTTTTAAGTTTCTTTAAGTGCCACCACTTAACTAAATAGTAAGACAGTTCCGCTAAATACTTTTTCATTCAAATTAAAATGCTTTTCGGGGGACGGGGGGCGGTTAGGGTAGGAGTGTGGACGTGCCAAATGCCGTTAAAAAAAAATCCAGGTTATATTATATTCTTCAAAATGAAGCTCCGTGTACCCTTCCATGAAACGACATCTAAGCTTCCTTTCAATCTCCTCCTACTTCTCGAATGTGAACTTCTTTTAATTCCAGAAGTCCTGTGATTTAACCCCGGGTGGTAACTTGAAAAATAACCCCGTCCTACCGGTTGGTTTCCAAATCCTCAACTCACCGTGTGTCTCTGTTCCAAATAGGGTCTTGGCAGATAGAATCACACTCTCCCTTTTCAGGTTTCGGACAACCCTCCATCTCAAGATTGCCCGAAAGAGGGAGCGAGTGTGCGAGGGTTTACAGCCTCCCCTCCCCTCCTCCAGTGAGGATGAGAGATGAGAGGCCATGTAGAGACAATGGCAGAGGTTTGGTCCGCCCAGGTAGTCAGGGAGAGACTCCTAGAAGCCACGGGAAGTTGAAACAGGTGGTCAAAGATTCTCTACAGGGCCTTCGAGGCAGCCCAAAGCCAGGCACTTCTTGATCCCGCCCTTGTCATTTCCAGAGCCGTGAAAGGATACGGTTTTCATTCCTTCACATTGAGGTAATTTGTTTGTATGTCTCTGTGTGTGTGTGTATGCCAGGCCAAGGGCTTGAACTCGGGGCCTGAACACTGTCCCTGGACTTGGGTTGCTCAAGGCCACTTGAGCCACCGCACCAATTCCATCTGGCCGTTGCTGAGTTCACTGGAGATGAGAGTCTCACATACTTCTTTGCCCGAGTGGGCTTCCAACCGCCATCCTTAGAGCTCAGCTTCCTAAGTAGCTGGGCCACGAGTAGCCTAAGCCACCCGTGCTTGGCCATGTTGTGGTACTTGGTTAGAATTTATTCCATGCCTCCTTTTCCCCCTCCCTTCTTCCTTACCTTCGCTTACAGTCCCAATGCACATAAAGACATTAAATGGTCCATGGTCTTTCCTACATGTTTTAGGCTTCTACCTGCCTTGCGGTGCTGCTTAGCTTTCTCCTGGTTGTAAGATTAACAGGTGACCCAAACTCCTTGATTAACAAGCCCTCTCCCCTCCCCCCATCAAAGAAATAGTTTTCCCCTCGGTCTTATTTATTTCACTCTGGGTCACCAGGATTCCCCCTAAAGTTTTCTAGAGAAACCTGCTCTCATTCTTCATTTCCTTCTGTCATCTTATCTCAGCTCCCTGATTCCCTGGTGTCCTATACCTGATCTGTCAGTGACCTTGTGATGGATAGCTTACAAACATGTCTGTGATCATCATTTACCCCCATCTCCTGTTTCTGCAGGACTCTACCCCCTCTTATTTGTCTCCTGGTTTCTTATCCTCCTACAAACTCTTGTATACATAGGAATCAAAGAGGCAATGCTTCGAAAATGTAAATCATGTCCTAATTTCCTTTCTGTTTTACTTACTTCACCATCTAAGGTCCTTACTGCTATACCATGAGGTCTTGTGTGTAGCAAGGTCCTGGCAGGCTTCTCTGTCAGTGATTTATCAACCTCTACTCCTGTGACTCTGCTTTAACTTGATGGGTTCTGTATAGAACTAATCTTACCAACATCCCTATGTTTCAAATGTCCATTGTCCCCTCTCTGCCTATAAAACCTTACACTCATGAAATTCCACTTTCCTCAGTACTCAGTACTGTTTACTTCACCAACGAATGCCTAGAATTGTACCTTTGGTTGTTTTATAGTTTGGAGGGACAAAATAGAGAGAGAGGGAAAAAAATAGAAATATCCTCATTGTATTCTCAATAAGACCTTTTGATTCCAGAGCTTAAAAAAAAAGACATAACAATCTTAGTAGCTCCTTACGGTGACTAGCCTTCATTTTATTGGCATTTGCAATTTACCACTGCATGTTCCTATGTAAGTGCGCTCCTACTTACTAAAGTGAGGTTCACTCTAAAACCGTATGCTGAGTTCCACAAGCAGCAGCCTAACACCGAATGCTTACAGAGTCTGTTGTGTCCAGAGGTCGGAGTGACTGACCCAGTCCATCTGAGTTCCTGAAGATACACCCTGATGTTCACATAATCACAAAACGATCTTACCATGCCTTCTCAGAAAACATTCTCGGTGGTAACTGACACATGCCTCGACACCCCTCATGACCAAAGGAAAGTGGCAAAGTTTGAATACTACTGAGTTCTGTACTGGCTGTTATTCCAGCCAGTTATTCCAGCTCTTATGCATTGATTAATGTTGGAGATCAGCTACTGTAGATGGTGCTACTTCGTTATTTGGTTAAGTAATCTAGATATTGTTGACCAGGATTATGGGGTGGAGGGCGGGGGGTGGGGGGGCTGTGGGACTTGAACTCAGGGCCTGGGCACCTGGCCCTAGCTTTTTCATTCCAGGCTAGTGCTCTACCACTTTGAGTCGCAGTGCCATTTCTGGTTTTCTGGTGGCTCATTGGAGATAAGAGCCTCACCACCTTTCCTGCCTGGACTGGCTTTGAACTGGGATCCTCAGATCCCAGCCCCCTGAGTAGCTAAGATTGCAGGCATCAGTCACCGGGACCTGGTGACCACGATTTTTTTTTTTTAATGTGCTGAGGACAGACAGACTTTACAGTTCCAATATGTGAGTCTGCTTTGCCCAATTAGTTGAAGGCATTCATAGAAAAGGCCAAGATCCAGGGAGAAGGAAAATATTCAGAATCTGGTGTGCCCTGGGACTCAAGACCAGCTCACCATTCCCTTCCTCTGGATTTCCAGAACCCCCTCCACCCCCCCCCCCCCGCAGATTTCACACGCAGAAAGCCCCTACCGCCATGGGAATCAGACTCTGAAACTGCAATCTTCCCTTAGTCTATCTCCAGCCACCCCCGGTGGGATGACACTCTGTCACAGAAGGAAGCAAGTGTCTCATCACTGCACCGGCCTTTTGATTTTGTGTGATCAAGCTATCACAAAGGCACAGTGAGTTTCCAGAACAGGAAAAACAAAACAGAACAAAAAATCCACCTTTGCATGGGGAGCGTCAAGGCCCCCGCAGATCGTTGTTGACGGTTCCCATACCGGCGACATTGCCAAGGTCATGCTTCAAAATGCACGTAGGCACCGGCCACACAGTGCCATTGGTGATGGTTACCTTGACCGGGACACATTAACAACACGGTTTCAAGGTTTTTTGTGTTTTTTTATTTCCCATTATCCTGTTACTTATGCCACATGCTTTAAAATGCGTTTGTTCTCCTCAAAGAAAATTTCATGCTCGTTGTAAAGGCTATGTTTATTGATATTTTGCATCTTGGGTGTCACGTATCACTTATATCAGGGCCACTTAGCATTTAAATTGTATCTTATACCTTTGTGTTACGTTGCCACAGGTCATACTAGTTACAAGAAATATATATATGTGTGCGTGTATATATATATATATATACACACATATATATATATGGAATTTTATTCATGGTTTAAACCACCATCTGTTAGTGGGACAGTGGGAAGTTATTTTATCTCTTTATGCTTGTAAAACGGGCATGGAATAAGAGTATCCGTGTGTGATATTATTCTAAAAATATTGAGAGAATGTTGATAAATACCTTCCCATGGCAGTACCTACCATTTTCGGATCATTTTTCTGAATCTGTAGCATGATTTACGTCTCATCAGTGAAAACTCTTATTATCTTCACTCCACAGATAAGAAGGTTGAAACCTGTATTGTTCATATGGCTTTGTTATGACACAAAATCTCTTCAAAGAAAGCTAAACCTTAACTCGGTGACACCCATGCCTGTGTCTCTTTGTGTTTTCAGTTCTCTGCCTCGCATTGTGTCTTCCCTATTGTAAGTGAATAAGTCTTGTTACATTAATGAATATTCAATTAAGCTGTGTTGAAAGGATTCCATTCAAATCCTATGAAAGACAAATTGCACCTCAGAAAGGTCAGTGTACACACGCGTGTGACTTTGTGTGTTCTGCAGGTTTCATTGGCGGGTTGAGATGGGCCTTCACAGAAACCTTGTTGGTCATGGTACCTGGTAAGAGTCAAGAAATGAAATTCACTAGACACTAGAAACCAATTCTGAGGTCCCAGGGTGCTTCAGAGCAATAATCATTTTATACCAGACTTGGGTTTGGTAGTACATGATATCATAGGACAGCCTAAACTTAGTCATCGTTGTATTTTACACGTTAATACTTCTACTGTGGACAGCTCTGTATACATTCTCTTATGTTAGATTTAAACGACTGGCTTTTTTGATAGTTATTTTTAAGTGGATTTCATTACAGCATTTAAAGACACGCACACAGTGTGCTTCAAATACAGCATATCTGTTCTCGCCCAATTCTCCAACCCATAAGCCTAAGTTCAGGGTGCTAACAGAATTCTGCTACTGCCAAAGGCAACAGCTTTGATGCCCTGCTCCTGATCTCACCATCAGTCTCTTGGCCTGTGGTAGCACAAGATGTCCACCCCTCTACCCCCGACTCGGGCCCGACATGTTTCATGAGCTTAAGGACTGACCGAAAAATCCTTGCAGGTGCCAAGGAAAAATTTCCTTCCTGTGCTGATAGAAAGAAAGGCCTCTTCCGTTTGCTCCTCCTTTGGTGGGCAGATCACAGTAGGGCAGGTAATGCTGGGAATGTGTCCCACAGATCTATGACAGTGGAAGATGAGGCCCGGGAGAGTAGAGGAGGAGACTGTGCACCCTTCCCCAAACTGCCTTTCCCCGTCCTTCCACATGAGACATGTACCATTTGTCTCATGGGAAAATCTTGTCTGCTCCTTAAAAGCTAAAGTCCTCCTCCCTGGAAGATGATCTTTCATCCTCTATAATTGTGTGTACATACATATATGTGTGTGTGTATGTATATGTGTACATATGTATATATGTGTGTGTGTACATACATATATGTGTATATATGTGTACATATATATGAGTGTGTGTGTGTGTGTACCCAAAATAACATTGTGGTCTTTGATATAAACACTCACATTTACACATTCAGAGATGAAAGGAAATTGTTTCCTGCTAGAATCAGGAACTTGTGGGCTAACACAAGACCTTTCTTTACGCGTCTCACTTCCTTTTCAATAATTGAGTAACATTGATTGTGCTTTTATTGTGGGAAGAAAATTAAATCCTAGAGGCATTAAAGTTTCATTCTTTGTTTTTCTTTTTCTTCTTCTTTTTTGTGTTCTCTGAGAGTGATAACAGCCACTATTTGGCCCACACATACTTTTCTCTCTCTTTTTTTTTTTGATATGTGAGACAATGTTCAGAACTGTCACATTATCATAGCTACCTGACAGATTTTTTTCCCTGCCAAGTAACAATGTTGACAGAAAGAGTTGACACACAACATCTAAAATATAAACCTTTCTTCATACTGTTGACTTATGACTCCGAGAAGAACAGCCTGGAGGAACCCTGACAATCACACACTTGCTCTTGAAAAAAGTACACTTAAATGGCGGCCTGTGCTTCTCTGGAGAGTATGGGAGGTTTCCCTCGTGCTGGTGGTTAGTCTGGGCACAGAGGGTTGTGTATTTCACAGTTCCTTGGAGACCTTTTCTGGTGTTGTCTGTACACTCAGATTTTTCAGTGAACTCTACCCAGAACATTTAGAAAACACACCGCCCAACCGTTGACCCCATTCTTTATGGCTATTCTTTATTATTTTGGTGTCAATGAGACTTATCACAACATTGCCCAAAGAGTTGGGGTGAATTAGAACCTTTTCCTCAGTAATTATCATATGAGAGAGGAAAAATGTTAGCAGAGAGGATAGAGAGAAGTGATACCATACCAGTATTCTCTGAGTGTTGATGGTGATCCTTTTGGTTTAGCAATTATTTATGTTGCATTCACTTTGTTAGGATGTTCATCTAACAATTAACAACTCTCATGAACTGTCAAGATAAGGCTAATGAGACCTATCTATTGGCCATAAAACTTCCTATATTGCCAATGCAAATAGGCTATTTATCAGTGTGTATTCTGAACACCCCTTTAACATATTTTGGTACACCTATTTATGCATAGAAATGCAGTTGTAAGTGTGTTTGCAATATGCCATGTTATTGCTCAGAGATTCTGTCCTATGAATTCTTGTGTGTAGTTTTGGCTAACTACCAGATGAATGGATAATGCATGGGTTTAAGGGAAGAGAACGTATCTGTTCAATCGCATTTATTTGCAGGCTGCTTCTCCTCAGAGAATATTTCCAAATGTGAGAAATGTTGTTTAAATTCTCTTATCCTAACAATGCTGATCTCCAGTATTACACACACACACACACACACACACACACACACACACACACACACACACATTTACTGAGGAATGAAACTAGGTTGAGATGCAATATGGGCCTTGGAACGCAAAGCCTCAGTTTTCCAGTGTGTATATGTATATTTATGTGTATATATGTGCATATGTGTATGGCATTTAGAAAGACTTATTTGACATTTCTTACCCTCAGGTCCTCATAACTGAAATTGATTTCACTTCTCCCCATAGCTGTCCCTATTTAACTGTTACATTCTGGCACTTTTTTAAAAAATCAGAATTCATGAGATCTCACAGAATACACTTTCTATCTCTGCTTTTTCTGGAGAGAAGCTTTTCTTTTTGCAGCCTGTCTATTAGAGAGTCAGATGGGTTCTGAGACAATGTTTTCAACCTCATCTTTCCCCACAAAAAAAGCTGAAATGTGTATGTGCAGTTCCTCTATCCTCAAAACTATGCCCTCTGTCCTGTAATTTAGCCATAAGTTTTTCTCTAAACTATTTAGGTAGCTCATCGTCGACGTAACACTGTGCCATGCTAGGAAAAACCCTGTGTAAGGCGATAGTCCTTTGGAAGACTATTGAAGGCTCATTAGAAGGACAGGATTGCTGGATGGTGGACCAAACAACCAGTTAATGTTTAGAAATCCCTTATGCGAAGTCGTCATTTCTGATATAGTCTCTATATAATAAGAATGTGAGTATATGTTGGTAAGACAGCATAATTAAGTCATGGTTACTATCATAATTATAATATCCCACCATTATAATCTCTCTCGCCATCAGGGATGGTTTCTGTCATCACTTTATTTTTTTTTTTATAATCTTTATTCAGTGTTCCCAACCCTGTCTTTCTGAATTCTGTGTGTGGGGTTTGTTCCATTTACATGTTTGCTGTTCAGGCCAGACGAACATCAGCACTTTCTAAGACCACAGGCCCCTCCCCCCCCAAGCATCCCACACTTGCCTTGGCTTTTCCTTTTCTCCCATTCCTAAGGTGATTTTGACTCATTGAGTGTTGAGACAGGAAAACTGGATCAACGGGAGGAGCAGTCCATTCTCTTTCATGTAAGTTCAATACTGCTCATCTTCTCCATTTCTTGTCTTCAAGTCATCTATACATCCCTTTTCCATGACGGTAACCTCCATCGTGGGCGGGAAGTGGGAATCCAGATGTGTGGCCAATGAAAGGCTCACGTCTGCTGAGCCTGTCTGAAGGAAGGGCGCTTGGCAGAAATGGAGTCGAGGGCCGCTCCTAGTTAGAAGATATGAAATAGAATTTCCACAGCAGTTAAATTAGCACAAATAAGAGTAAAGTTACATATCAAAAGCCCAAAGTATTTATGAAATCTTTTTAATCAGTACCCAGAAGGAATTCCATTAAAAATAATGCCAGGGAATCCAGTTGAAGAAACATCTAACTAGGCTTCACCTCTTCAGAATCAAAGCTGACGTGAAATAGATGAGTCAATTCACAGCTTGGCTTCGCCATCCATCTCAGAGACTTCATGTCACTGCCAGTGAAAACACGGCCCGGGCCCTCTGGGCAGCCGTCTCTGTGAATAGAGAACTTGTGTCACTTCAAAGCATCATTGCTCATCCAAACGTAGAATGGAAACTTCCTCAGAAAGCACAATCATCAGGCCCAGATGCCTCCCCAGGGCCGTGTGAGACACCGGGAAGTGCGCTATGATGTCTTCAAGTAGCTTCTGGTTCTACAAAGAGAGGCTTCTCATGGGGAAAGACACACACAAACACACACACACACACACACACACACACACACACACACACACACACCCTGGGTTCTCCTGGCATTCTCCTGATTGTAGGACAAGAAGCTGATCTTAGCACACCAGAGACTTGCTTTCCAAATACAGATCTGAAAAGCATAGGTAAATGCACCAAAGAAGAACGTCCCACCCCCCCCCCCAGGTGATGGGCATACTTCAATTCCTAGAGGAAAGGAAGTCCCTCCCCCAGGTGATGGGCATGCCTGAATTCCTAGAGGAAAGGAAGTCCCGCCCCCCAGGTGATGGGCATGCCTGAATTCCTAAAGGCAAGGCAGGGATGGGGATTTGAACCATAGGTTACTGGACTTGTCAGTCCCGTGCCTTCAACTTGCAAGGCTGGCAGTTTCCTTTGCCCCTGCCCTCGGTGCTGTTTAAGGTCTGACCTGCTCAGGGGTGGGGACTCCAATCCTTGGGGCTCCTGGCTCTCCTTCTGTCGTCATGGCATCCTACTTCAGCTCTGCATTGGAGTTGATCTGGTTTGTTGGTACTGTTTGCCTGCCCTTTCTTTCTCCTCCTGCTCTCATGGGTCCGTTTTCCAGCAGTGCTAAGCGTATTTGGGGGGGCTGCAGGTCTTCAAGACAGGAGCCACCTGCAGTCACCGGCTTTCCAATAGACTCACAATTTGACCTCTCAAAATGTGACTTCTCTGTATCTGGCCACTGAATTCCGGTCAAACAGTCATTGACATTCGTGCGACTAATTTAACCTACGAGATATTCGTAAAAACGTTCTGCCAGTTTTCTGTACAGTGTTAAAATTCAAGATGACAATGACAACTAATTTGAACTCTAATTTTGGAGATAAGTCATAAGACAAAAGGTAGATATATAATAATTACAAGAATTTGCATATATGTGTTATATATTCAGAATTCTGACATACTTATAGATATTCTAATTACATTAAAATGTGTAGTGATGGGAATAATTTAAGAATTCCTGATAGATAAGGGAATTCATGGCTTTAATTATAATAGGTGTCTCCAATGATATTGCCATTGAATTGTATCTACATTTTTCTCATTTGATAGAATATTTTGAATATGACCATATGAAGTAGAATACTTTGTCTATGGATTATCCCTTTAAAAATAATGCACGGAGGGTATTTGAAGTCACTCCCCAAGTGTTTTGAAAAGAAATCAAGGAGTTAGAAGGAATTCTGTAAGATGGGAACAAGCACACGGTAACTTAATTACTTAACAATTCATAGCAGTGTAGTAAGTGGATACGTTCTGAAGGATGAACCTTCAGTATATTCTCCTAGCAATTCATAGCAGCCCCATACATGTGAGTATGAATGGCGAAGAAGAGTGCAGAAAGTAAGAGACACAGACAGACCCGCCAAGCAAATTTCCTCATCGGCCAAATTGGCCACCACCAGGGACTAACTAGCAGAAAATGTGGTTTGGGTGTGTGTGCCACTCAGAAGGGGATTCATCCAGAAGTGTGAAAAATGCCATTTTTCCTCACAGTTGCATTTTGCGTGTGGATTGCCGTCCGGATCCCATCCCCATTCCCATTCGCGGGTCTTTGGAACACTAAAGGAGTCCCTCGGAGTGTTGGGCCTCGGCAAAGAGCTCATCAGCCGGCTGTCCCGAGTGAGAAAGCGCTGCTCCCGTGGCGTTCCCGGCTTCCCACCTGCCCTGCCAGCAGCCGGAATAGCTAAGCCACGGGAAACTATTGCACGTAATAAAGACTTTTTAAACAATAATGATGGAGCCCACGTGGGAGTCCGAGATTGCCCTTCAGGGGGCCTGTGTGGGAATTCTGTCTCTTACTTACTTAGATTGAATACCATCTTCAGTTCCAAGACCCTGGTGGTTTTAATAAAGCACTTCGGAATCACAGGGGAAATTTTCCAAAATACATTACACCCGTGACACACAACCCGGAGCGCCTTGGGGCAAGTATTTCATCAATAGTTTGTTTGGTTTGCTTTTCCATTAAACTCACTGGCCCATCAAGACACAGACCCCTGCTGAGTTCACCAACAATAACCCTGAAGTCTTACCTGGACTTGGGCTGTGCCCTGCTTTTGTTCTAGAGGGTTCTCAGTGGAAGAGATTTGTTCTGCTCCCCAGGCTGAGCCAGTAAATAGGTATTTTAATTTATTTTTTTTTTTAGTCTGGTGAAAGATTTGTAGTAGGGTTTGTGATTTACAGTTTCAGCAGTTAATGTATAGGGATTTCAATGCTTTGAATGTTCAGCGGATGTGGTTACAGGACACGTAGCTACTGCAAAATCTTTTAAGTATTTGCTTTCTGGATCTCTAAAGGTGGACTTTGTGTTTTGTTTTTCCTAGGAAGGTGTTTTGGTTTTTTGTTCGTTGGTTTCATTGTAGGGTGTCTTGAGAAAGCCTCTTATTAATGCTTATATGTGGTCTTTAAGTGAACTGGGTCTTTAAGTGAAGGATGGCCCACTGGCTCAGATACGAACCTGAGAACACTTCAGTTTGAACATCTGAGAGAGGACTGCTTGGAGGATATCTTACCGAAATTAATGTGAACATCGCTGTTTCTCATCCTATGAGGTGTTTCCATCTCCAGGAGGTTAATACATCAAGCGATGGGCCCAGGGATCAACCCTGAGCTATGAGAAGGCCAACGTAAGCCAGAAGGGCCTAAGAGAAGGAAGGAAGGATGAGGATAGAATCGCAAGGGTAGGCCATCTAATGTGGGCTATGGCTTGAAGTCCAGGCCATAGAGAGAGACCTGGTTTTCTGCCTGGTCTTAGGTTGTTGACTCAAACTTTGGATATAAGAAAATGCCCTAGATTGTGTTTTTTGTTACGTTTAATCTTTTTTTTTCTCTGATAGAAATTAGGTTGAGATGGTGTCCTATGGTAGAGCACTTGGCTACCAAACGTGAGGCTCTGGGTTTGATCCCCCATCCTGCCAATTCCCTGTTATCATAAGCCACTGATATTGAAGATGGCCGATCTGTCTCCATGTAACACTTTCAATAGAACAGCTGAAACCTCATCAGCTTTTTGTTACTGAAAAGGTAGAGATAACTATCCAGAAAGATGATGACTCTGTTCTAAGCCAGCGGGACATTCATGAGGTCACCTTCATGAATAAATGAATGGCGATTCCAGTGAACCCGGTGGCAGAGCAACGCTGAAGGATGGAGTTCGAATCTAGTGTGCATCGCTTCTGGGCCTGGGCGGCAAGCAAATTTTTGGTTTCCAGAGGATTCCAGACCAGCACCCCACCACCACTTTCCACAGCACTTCGGGGCCCTTCTTCTTTGCGGCCCTCACTGGCCCGTGTGAACCCCCTCATCTGTATACGTCATCTCCGTCCCCTATCGCTGTTCTCTTAGTGTGTGACATCTCTCCTGACCCAGAGCAAGCTCTCTATTAACTTCATACACTTATCTGACCCCTTCTAGCTCCTCCATTAAGAGCCATTCAATTTTGTTGACCAGACAACCATCAGAATTAAGCGTAGGCAAGATGTGAACGGAGGAAATGAATATTCGCCTCTTAGGGATGTGCAGGGAGTAAAAAAGAGAAACCCTCAACCATGAGGAGAAAGAAAGCGAGAGTCCTATACAATGGTGAGGCTAGGAATTGGTGACATTGCTGTCTCGTCCGGAACAGAGTGGGGTGTGCCCTCGGCACAGGAAAATCCCACACACAAGGAGAAAGAGTTATGGTCTTGTTTTTTGTTTGTTTGTTTGGCGGGGGGGTGGGGGGAGTGGAGTGGGGGTGGGATGGGACCCGAAGATAAAGGCTTAAAAAGAGCTAAGAAATTTAGGTTCAAACTTGCTTTAAATGAACATCCTGTTGGGTAACAGGTGCCTTGGTGCATTTTCTCACTGACCATGTGTAGGATGGGTTATGGAAGTGTGAATAGAATTTCGTCCTGGGGGTCGTGGTTTTTGGGTGGCAGTTGACTGGGAGCGAACGAGTTTGGGGTGTGTGGCATCTGCGGTAGGGTGCTCCCCCAGCAAACTCCCAGAGCAGCACTGAGTTCAGCACCCAGCATCCCTGAAACAGAACAACATCCGGGCACTGTTGTGCACTGTGAAACTTCTGGACCGATGCGTATTCGGGTGCTGGATGGAATGCATGAGCTCTTTCTGACCTGGCAGCTTCGAGAATCCCTGTGCCCCATGGACCTTTGGTTCGGTGACTGCCCTGCAAAACCGGAAGGGATGCGCGGGTTACTTTGGCTTTGTGCCCTAACGTGAGTTAACTAACTACCCTGGGATCCCATGAAATTCATACATAAATCTGACAATTAGACTTCGTCTTCAAGCCTCCAGAATAAAAATTAATAGCTTCTGCAATTAAGAGATAGAAATAGAGCCAGTTGTCTTTAAGGCAGCCCCCAATGGAAGCGTGATATCTATTGCCTGTCATTTAGTTGGTGTAAATCTATCTTTATTACAGAGAGAGAGAGAGAGAATTATTTTTCCATTCTCAATTACAGTGGGTAGGTTCCAACTTTTAATATATAAGGAAATATATATGTATATTCATAAATAAACAAATAATAAAAGGCTCTTGTTCCTGTCCCTTTTTAGATCGTTCTCAATTGTTAGTTTCTTCACTATGTGAGTGTACAAAGTCTACTTTTCAGTGTGTATTGATTTGGCTTTTTGTGTTACATGTATTGAACCTATATCCTCGTACTTGGGTCAGATTTGCTTATTTGGCATAGAGAAAGCTTTTGTCCTCTCGGGGAATATGTGATCACAAAGAGGAAGTTGGTTAGAAACACTAACGAAGGCCACACTTTGCGCATCCGGATGGCATCCAGAAATGGGTTACTTTAGGTATTTTCCTTAAATTTCTATCTGTGATGAAAATAGAAACGAATCTACAGGCAAGCAACAAATACCATGTTTACAGTAGGCCAGCTTCAAAGACAATGCTTTCTCTCTCTCTTAGTCCTCATGGTAGCCCACAACTGGAGAGAGGACTTTTGAAGCAATCCATAAAAACTAGCTGCTGTGTGCTCCTCGAATAATAACTATGTTTATTTATTAGCACAGTAGCAATTATCTGGCTATGTTAAATCATTGAATACGCTGCATATTAGAAAATTCTGAAAGCTGTAGTAATTAGTATTCTGAGGATGTTGAAGGAAGTTAACCCACACTGGTATTTCAGTAAGTCACTTGATTAGATGCCTTGGTACCTATTGCCCCAATTATACCACTTATTGATGTAGTGCCAGAAATTTCTGCTCTTTTATCAGTTGGAATACCCACACCAGAATAATTCTGCACAATACCACCTGACAGTCTGATAACACATCTCTGTACATTTTGGCAATCAGCCATAATGGATTGCTATCTGCTGCAGGGGTGGGGGGAAGAAAAGATCTTGTCTGTGAGTCTATGTATATCGTTATGCTAGAAAGCAGAAAATCATTTACATATTCCTAAATCAAGCTGATACACTCATGGGCTCTTTTGAGGTTTCTGGCTATAAAAAGACACTTTCCAGTACAGAAGAGATAAATGTTTCGAGATGCTGGACTTGTGACATATTTCTCCTCGTGGGTCTGATGTCTCCAGAAAACAGCTTCCTTCACCAGCCAACTAGGAGATGCCAGCGCACAGAACTTGTGTCCACCCATCAGAAATGGGGACCTCCCCAGTCTCCATCCTTCACTGAGTCCAGTCTTAATTAATAATGTTTGCTATTGCAAATGCTTCCGATCATTTCTAACATGTTAGCTAAATACAGTCATATTTGGGGGGTCATATTTTAGGGTCATATTTTGTTGTTGTCTCTATCTGTACAAATTTAGGACTCAAATTTCCTACACTGATTATTGTATATGAATGACAGTTTCCAGGATCGAACTAGAGACAAAGACAGAAAGACAGACAAAGAGACAGCAAGGAAGGAAAGAAGTTAGGAAGGAAGGAAGGAAGGAAGGAAGGAAGGAAGGAAGGAAGGGAGGGAGGGAGGGAGGGAGGGAGGGAGGGAGGGAGGGAGGGAGGGAGGGAAGAAAAAAGGAAAATAATGAAAATGAAAGAGAAATATGGTCTCTGACAATGTCTGACTCCTCTTATTTTTTTTCTTTTCCTGCCAGTCCTGAGTGCTCTCTCTGAGTCTCTTTGTGCTCAAGGCTAGCACTCTACCACTTGAGCCACAGCGCCACCTCTGGCTTTTTATGAGTCGTTTATTGGATTTAAAAGTCTTATGGACTTTCCTGCCTGGGCTGGTTTGGAAATAGTGATCCTCAGCTCTCAGCCTCCTGAGTAGCTAGGATTGCAGACAGGAGTCCCTGGCACACAGCTTTACTCCACATTTTTCTACTCCCTTCTATCTTTCTTGATGTTCTTTTCAGTTCCATCCACATGTTCTGCTCCTCCGATCCGTGTTCATAACCATACATTTTAATTATGTGAGGAGTCTGGCTTTGCTCCTGCAGATCCATTTCATTTCAGAAATTCCTATTTGTGGGAAGGGAAGAACTCTAAAAATAAATGAAAACTAACATGGAATCTTCTCCCTCGTACACTAAAAACGTGGAATCGCATTTCCATATCAGTTCCTGGGCTCTGAGTTTTCCTCTTGCATGTGTGGTAGAGTGTTCATTGAACAAATAACTGAATGATCAGGGTCATGGGAGATGTTATGCAAATTTGGGCTAATTGCCACTTTGTCTCCTTAAATCAATGTAGACAGATGATAGTGAAAAGATAATAACAATTTCTGGCTGATAAATGAAAGACTTTAGGCCTGATTGCCTCAAATACACCAAGCACCAAAGAATTTTGCAGTTGTGAATTTAAGATCAACTTACAGAAAAATCAGAAAATCGAAAAAGACTACAAACTGTCACAAGACCCATTAGCCACAGAAAATAATGATGACAGACACGTGTGTGAATCGTGGTCTCTGCCTAAAGTTCTTCATACTTTTTGGAATGATTGAAACTCTTCCAAAAGTTTGGTATTCCATTGTGCAGCAGTATGAAAATTGACAAGCACATACTCACTTGGCTAAGCTAATCCTGCGATGCTTCCTAAGTGTTGCTTATAGAATGCAGTCATTGAATAACAACACAATTACAAATGGTGTAGTCTTGTTTCAATGTCTCCATGAAAATGATCTTATCTTCCGTAATGGGTACAAGATTTTATTCAGGAAGTGATGATTGGGACCCTAAACTTTGTGAGGTCACTCATCCATCCTTAAAGTAAGTTGATTTTTAGTTGAAGGAAGAAAAAAATAGATAAGAGTAAAACAAGACAGCAGTGGAACTCAAATACAATGAAGCCAACCTTTAGAGGTGTCATTGTGACCCCTTGAGACTTGAAGTCCTCTCATGTAATTAATGCCCCTTAGAATTAAGGACTTCATTTTCCAGAGGGATGGAAAGTGGACCCTGAATCCAATGACTCATGCGTGTATTTATACAATCAGAGTAGAGAAGAATTCCAGGCACAGAGATGCAAAGGGAACAACATCCTTTGGAGAAAGAAGTGACTCCTGGGCATTTGGCACGGTGAGGAATGTCAGGTTTTAACAGAAGTTGATTGGGGCCGGCAAGTTTTCTCCCTCAGATCCTAAAAAAGGAGATTCATCTTGCTGAGCCCTCGAATTCGAAAGTCAGTGGCACAGAATTGTGCAGGAATACATTTCTGTTCTCTTAATCCATCCAGTTAGCCACAGATTCCTCTGGAATCTAAACACAATCCAAAGTACTCAACACACTGCACACACACACACACACACACACACACACACACAATTAGTGCTACCACCCAGCCATACTCAAGGTAAGCAATGTAGCCTATTCTTCAAAACAGGACAGCACAGGAAATGAAGAAAGAATAGACATCGCAAACACTGCCTAAAGGTATATTTTAAATATCTGGTTCAAAATTAGGAGTAATTTGGTAAAATCGATGTGCCTTTTGAGAACAGATGATACTTAAACATTGTATTGTGACATTGTTCACCCAACACAAAGAAGATGTGGGGAGACTTGGTGGAGTTGTGGGGCGGGGGGGAGGAAAAGAGATATTCTCTTGCCCACGCAGTCTTCTTCCTTGTAGATACAATGATGGCAAACCAAATTCCAGTGAGCTTATTCACACGGTGAGTAAGATGTACTGGGCTATTGTCAGTGGCTTGTGCTTGTAAAGAGAGCAAACGCAGCTTAGAATATGCCATGTACGAGAGATGAGACGTAAAAATGAAATGCACCTTAAGCATAACTTAAAATAAATAGTTTGTGTTCTTGGCGAAGGACTCGGGAGGAATATTACTGTAACAAATTGCTATATTTAATTCTTGGCCAGCAGCCAGGCATAGGTCAGACATGAAATTTTTCTATTAAAATAACTACTAGGAAGAAGAAGAAGAAGAAAAAAAAAAAACAGACCCTCATTCTTGGAGACACAAATATATACAATCTCTAATCTATGTAACCCTGTGGCTGCAATTACTTGGTAAGTTGATGAGGCATCCTGAGACCAGATAGCACTCAGGGTTCTCCCGACTAATGGGTGGTAATAGACAATAATGATAGAATACCTACGATTGCTGACACTCCTGTAACAGGTGTGTGTGTGTGTGTGTGTGTGTGTGTGTGTGTGTGTGTGTATTCCCTCACAGACTGCTTATGGCTGTCTTGGGCTATCCTATATATTTGCAAGCATTCGGAGAATTCACTAGCCCAAAGTTGGCTCCAGGAGTTCAGTCAGAATCGTTCTACTGCCACCCAAAGATAGCAAGATGTGTCATGTCGGTCAGGTCCCCCTCCTTCCAAGATGACATCCTCCATCAGTCGGTGTCTCCCAACTTCTCCCCCAGGATTAACTTCAAAGACAGCATGGGCCTGATTAGTTGGAAATGAAGTCCTAATGGTTCACTTACTAACTTTCTTTTGAGGCTGGGAATGTGGCTTAGTGGTAGAGTGCTTGCCTGGCATACATGAAGTCCTGGGTTCGATTCCCCAGCACCACTTCAACAAAAATAGCCTGAAGTGGCCCTGTGGCTCAGGTGGTAGAGTGCTAGCCTTGAACAAAGGAAGCCAAGGACAATGCCCAGGCCCTGAGTTCAAGCCCCAGAACTGACAAAACAAAAGCTACCTGTCTTTTAATATGCTTTTGAAAAAAAAAAACTTTCTGTTTAACAGAAACAGTTTTGTTGAATTAAATAGTATAGGAAGATATCTAACTGCAAGGGCTTTTGTTCGATCAATGACTGTCCATGAGTAGCAGATAGGTATTCATTCAAGTAACATCAGGTACTACCAATAAGAGCAATAAGCACTAAAATACATCCTTCTGACATCAACCTGCCATGTTTTAGAGCTATCATTTAGCTAGCACTTGCTGGGCTGGATAGGAACTTCACTAATGGATTAGATGACATTTGAAATTCACCGCGACTTGGTAATCCCTGGCACACTGCTGTATCATTTTTATGAAGGACAGTAGCCGGGTATTAATGCCTGCTTCCGTGCACGGAAGGGATTGTCCCGAAGTGTCCACAGGCCTTCGGGGATTATCATACAACGCCAACAGCCAGACGCCTTCAACTACAGCTGAGTCCCAGGAGCCAAAACTCAAAGTCTGTACACCAGGGAAAAGCCAAGGACACGCTGAAGTCGGAAGGGAAAACGCTGAGCTGCCCGGTGCTCTGTCTTTCTCCCACCTCAGAAAGTGATCCTCTGGGTTCATCCCTGTGTCCCCAAACCCAGCGTTTCAGGACACCAGCCCATGACCTCACATCAACATCCATGACTCCCGGGCCCTGGAGGCAGATCCTTCTAGAAACAATCCCTTTCTTTGAACCCCATCCCTTTCTCGCTATCATCATATATATATATATATATATCATCATATATATATATATCATATATATATATATATATATATATATATATATATATATATATATATATATACCGTTGGTTCTTGGTCCTCAGAGCAACCACCGGCCCAAGGGAAGGTGACACTGGTGTGTGATCTTGGTCGCGTCTTGCAGACCTCGGGCTCGCTGCTCACCTGGACACCTGTCCTGTGACTGACACCTGTCAGTTCCCATCCCTGCGCATGTCACCTGTGTCACGGAGGGTGTGCTTGGCAGCCCGCCGTCAGTTCTACTCAGCTCACTTGGACCCCCGAGCCCCTCGTGAAATGATTTTCAAGGGTAACGTGCCATCAGCCACCTCGTTGCTCTGAGTGCTTCCCTAATACTGTTCCCACTGTACACCTCAGAATGATAGCTCCGTAATATTAATTCACTAAAATGAATTATTAATATTAACTATAATAGCACTTATGTTATTTAATTATAAGATTATTTACACGATTGTAATATTAAATCTGTGAATCAAACTGGCCGGTTAAACTGTTTGAGGAAGAAAAACAAAAGCGCCTACTAGAAATGATAAAATGATATTTGTAGACGAAAGAAATTTATTGATGATGTGTCCCAGTGCAGAAAGAAAAAAAGCCAGAAGTTTCAGCAGAAATGATTTGAACTTTACTGGAATTATAATTCAGCTTGATTCTTTGGGCGGCTCCTACCACTCAAAGTCAGCTGGCTCTCCCGATAGCAGAATAAATAAGCATGTAAAACACATTCTCTCCTAACTTAGCCATCAGTGGGTTACCATTTCATGTGACGCTTCCTCAGGGTAGCCTACTGGAGGAGCAGTCACCGAAAAATAAGTTGACTTTTCTCTTTCCGTTTTATATTTGCTCTGGCTTCCAGATAACTATGAAAATATTTCCAAGAGGTAAATGTACTGAGAGGTCAGAGAGCCAAGGGAGAGGAATTAAGGGCTTAGGGGTGGCTACACAAGGGCATTTCCAAATAAAAGTAATAAATGAAGGAGGGCACAATCAAATAGACTTTTTAAAGTCAATTCCTTTTTGAGAAATAGATTATCTGTCTAGGTGAATTCCCCTTTTAACATTAAAAGCCAGCTTCCAGATACGGCTGACCCATTCATTCACTGGCCACGAAATGGCAGTGATGAATGACGCCTTCTAATCGCCGGCATTGGCAATGATAAATCTCTTGACTTGGGCCTCACAGAGAAATTGGATTTGGGGAAGGAGCTGCGGCCCCAAGCCTATCCCGAAGAGCTGGGAGCCGTCTGACCCCCTCGATTCCTGCTTACTCCTATGCAGATGGCAGGGGAAAGCAGACACAGCACTGCTGTGATTTGAGGAAGCACCTTCAGTTGTGGGTTCTTGGTGGAACAAACCCCAGAGAGACAGTTAAAGAACAGCGACAGCAACAACGGCGGATGCAGGCCTTCTGGAAGGAGTGGCGGGGACGTGGGGAGGAAAGGAATGCCGGTTCTTGAAAGTGTGACTCTTAGGTGCGTATGTTCAACTTCGTGAACGAAGCCGAGAATAAAAAAATATAATAGTTTCATTTCGGCCACCCTGGCCAGCCCTTGAGTGTAGGTTTTGTCTCGTTGCCTGTCCTAACCCATGGCACACAGCAAGTTTTGGGGAGCTTGAAGAGCACAGAGCAAATACCCCTCCATCCACATGAGATGGAGTGGTAGGCAAAACAATTCAAGCAATAAGTTGTGGTTGTTTCTGCAAAGATCAGCCATGGACGGCTCTTGGGTCTTGCACGATGCTCGGTTTTGCAGCGGTGCCGGCTTTTGTCTTCCTTGGGGATTGTTTTCACGGATAGTGGCTGGGTTTGGAATTCAGACCTAGAGGTACGATGATAAATGTCTATGCCGGAGAGTCATCATCTTTCTTTAGCAGAACTAACGGACAGTAGCCACCGAGGCTCAAAATAACACCCAGCCGACCACCGCCGTGGTCAAAAAAGTGTGCACGGGAAATACAAATGAACTACTTTCCCTTTACAAAATTAAGATAAACTAGGACACTTCTGATTGTAGGTACAAATTGCTGCCTTAATTTAGGACTGTGGCAGGATTCAGATGTCACCATGGGTCTTTCTGGCTGGTAGAAATAAAATGGCTATGGCTTAACTCTCTATAGAACAACTAATATAGGTATAACTATAGATATACACACACATACATATATATTTCTACACGCCTGTGAGAACACACACATATATTTCCGCTGTGGTTCTGCATCGTGTTTGCATTATATTGCCCATGTAAATCCCATCATCGAAGCAACGATTGTATTTAACAGATTTGTTATTTTTGCAAACAAGATCAGCATCTGAAGGGGGACGTATTTATACAATTAATGTATGCCAGTAAAGAGAGACACATTGTGCTTCTTTCCTCTTCTTGGGTCGATAAAGTACCTCTGTTTTCTTTCATAAAAGAAAGAAGTGCTGTGTTTATATTGTACTTACATTATACAATCAGTCAGAGCCCTGGGTTTTGGAGTCGCCTGACACACGCGTTATTTCCTGAAAGGACTCGGTCTCCCGCTGAGGACGGAGCCACAGAGAAATCCTGAGAGCTTTGCCAAGCAGTTTCCTGCAGGTGAAGGGGGAAGCGTATTTTTGGGTGGCAGAGTGTGGATCTGCCCACGTTTCTGAGGAGTCGTTGGTAATGTTTGCCTTTTCTTTCCTCGGACTGTGTGGATGTTGGAGAGGGAGAGATCATCGTGTTGGCTTTGTCGTTTTGATTTAAAGCACCGTGGATAACCGCAGGTGTGGGGTTAGATACCAGTGGCCTCCGTGGGAGATGCATTGTGTTTTACCTTTCATCATTTGCCAGTGAATAAGACACGTGGAAGGGTTATCGTGTATGTGGGGGAGGGGGGCCCCACAAAGCCCTGGTAACATTGCCTATCATGTAAAATAAAATTTTAGTAAGATAGCATTATAAAAAAAATGCATGTGATCCCTTCCCCTACTTTTAGGGGCTGTAACTTCCGGAAGCGTGTGACCTTTCTCTGAGATGGGACGCAGGGACTCGCTGGGTAGACGGAGCGGCTTGTGCACGAGTCGGAGGAGGGCTCTGCCCTTTGCAGAACTGTGTGTCTGTCTTTGAACTTGCTTCCCTGTGACCCTTAGATTGAGCACCTAGCTGTGCTCAATAGCGAAATGGATTCTAATTGCTTCACAGCGGGGTAAAGTGATTTAACCTGAAGCAAAGCAAAAGTTTTCATTTGCCGGTGCCAACGCTTTCACCCTGGCGCTACTCTGCTTAAAAATAAATAGACACGTAGGTCTATGGAAAAAAAAATACCAACGGTCGCATAATACATTTTTGTCTGGTTGTGAGAGAATAAATAGGGGGAATACATGAAGATGTGTTCAAAAGCAACACACACACACACACACACACAAAACAACCCTTATGAATTGCTGGCAATGGCCTTAGCCAATGCCCCATTCAGTGTTAAATTCTGGTAGGGGCAGTTGAGGATAATCTGTATTTATTCACTGACAAATCGAGAGACTCCCAGAGCTGTGTCCTGGCAAGTGACTGATTTTTGCATGGGCGTGAAGCCTTGTCTGAGATGAACACAGGACTCATTACTTATGACTTCTCTCTTCAAATATATATATATAAGGAGCTTCCTAAGAACTCAGGAATCCCCCACGGGTTATAGAGAGATAAACCAGACTCACTGCCTGTCTTCGGGAGCTCACCGTCCCGTTAATGTCACGCGAAGGATCAAATGTCTGACTGGCACAGGGACTCGAGGAGAATCATATTAAATATTCATGCACATCTTATTTGGGGGAATCAGTGGGAAGCGCTCCTTTCCTTGAACTTACAAAGGCATTATTGCATTTTGGAGATTGTGTTCTCCGGTTCTCTGCTTGAGTTCACGTCATGTTTCTAGGTGTCCGCATCCCTTTTCAAATGTTTGTTCCAACGGAGACAGAGAACTTGGAAAAGACCCAGTTGTAAGAAAATGGGATTGTGTCTCCACTCAGATTCGGGGCTCAATAATGAAACGGGACTGCGGTTGCCCCTCTGCCACCCTCACGGGAGGAGATGAGGACTCTTCCACATTGCTTTAGTCTTCCACATCTGCCACCCAGGGTAGACTGTGAAGGCTCTGTGCATCGTTTGAGAAGAACCAGCTTCGCGACTTCATCAGTTCCTGTTGGGGAGGAGGGTCATGATGCATTCTAAGCTAATCTAAACTCTTCATAGTAGGGGAGGTGAACACAATTAAAAGGCGACTGTCGTTTATTTCAGTAATTCGGGCACGAGAGTTTGCTGCTTCCAACCCCTCCCCTCCCCACCCCCCTCTCCCACACATAGACACAGAAGCAAGGCCCCCCTTCCCAGCCGTGGCTAGAGTCCTCCATCCTCCCAGATCTTGGCACCTACTCCACATGAGTTCATCGCGGCGTATGAGTGTAATACCCCTGCCTCTTTCCCAAGCCCTTTTCTACTCCTGTATGATATGAATCTCTAATGTGCAGTTACAAATGTCCCCCTTCTATTCTCAGTCCAAAGAAGAAGTAATATTTACTTCTATTAACATCCACAAAAGCATTCATCAACAACAACTCGGGGAATGGCATAACTTTTTTTAAGTGCACCCATCTGGGAGCCATTCCAAGTTGGCAAAAACTCTTTAAGAAACTCATGGGCACTAAGTAGGAAACACACTTTAGATATTTCCCTTTCTATTTCCAGCGATTAGAATTGGAAGACCAGGAGCTAATAAAAAGGAGGAGGAGGAGGGGAAGGAAGGAAACATATACACAAAAAGTAAGACCAAAAAAACCTAACTCTGCCACATAGAGACATAGAGCCCTAGAATAGAAAAGTGTGAACACAGCATGATAGATGTACTAAAATGCAGGACCAGGGTTAACGCCAGCCCTTACTCTCTTGCTGTGACTCATTGAGTAGTTGGCCCATTTGATTCAAGAACAACAGTAGAAATTTTATTCTACCCTTTCTAGCTCTGAGGTTGAGGGTCTGTGAATTAAATTCACACACACACACACACACACACACACGTAAATCTATATGTATACTGCAACATACTTATATATGGGAATTTACACCAAAGAAAGTGTAGTGTTGGAGTGTTTAGAATATAGGATAGTTTACTACTTTAAGTGACATCTTGGTAGGGAAATGTGACGTACTGAAAAATAGTGACTTCTGGGAAAAAAAATAAGTGAACGCAAAAGAGGTTTGGGCGGTCAACTTTTGTGACAGTCTGCTTGAATATGATTTCTCTAAGGAGAGATTTATTGGCACAGAAGTAATTTTCAGTGTTGGGAGGGGGTGTTCTGTGTGTAGACAAATAATGGATTTCGGAAGTCCATGTGCTTTCATCGGAATATAATTTTTATGCCACCATTAAAAACTCTGTTTTCAAACTACTTAAGGCTTACCTTCTCTACCCCCTTCAGTTTTTGTTGGCAGCACTAGGGATTGAACTCGGGGCATGGAGCTTATTAAGCAAGTGTTCTCCTCCTTGAGCCAGGCCCCCATTCCTTTTGCTTTGAGATGGTTTTGAGGTGGGAATCTCAAGTTTGGGCCACGCTGGCCTCAGACGGCTATCATTCCACTTCTCCCTTTTCTTTCTGTCAAGAACTTTCCAGGGATTCTATCATCTTCTCTCTAATTATACCTCATCAGAGAAGTACCCAGAAGATTTTTGTTTTTCTCTGTGTGTGCGTGTTTGTGTGTGTGTATGTATAAAAACTGTAATCTTTCCAAGTACTGGGTTTTGCCCTGAATGTATCTTCTCAAGTTTACCCTAAAAACTAATAAACTGGTGATTCTGAGTCTCCATCCATACCATGGACCGACCCATTGGTCCATGTAAGGAAGCCATGCTTTTATTCAATGCATACTGCAGAGCAGACGTTCCTTGCTAACTAAATATTGACTTCTGTCGCTTCATTGGTTCACAGCATCTACTGCTGAGACCTGAATTCATTTTCACACATTTCCCGTGCCCTCCAGATGACAGGAGAGAGGAATGTGAAGGGAGAATTTCATTTTTAAGACAGTCCAGTGACACAAAATTCAGTGAAATGGCCAATAATTATCAAACGAGCTAAAATGGGTGCTTTGTGAAGCCGGCCATTCAATCTGAGCTGGTACAGAAGGAACTATTTATCCTTAGCACGTGATGCTTTAGAATTTAAGCTGGCAGGGTCCTATCGAACGCGAATGGTGCTTGTCTTTGCGTTCTTAAAGGGTTGTTATTCAAAGTCTAGTCGCCAACCTCGGTGGTTCACATCCGTAATCCTAGCTACTCAGGAGGCCGAGATCTGAGGGGCGAGGGACGAAGCTGTGCCTCGTGGGAAAGCTCTCAAGACTTTCATCTTCCATTAACTACCAAAATATGCTAGAAGTGGAGACGTGACTCACATGGTAGAGTGCTAACGTTGAGCAAAGTAACGCAGGGGCAGTGCCTCGGCCTTGACCCCCAAAATAAGAAAAAAATATATATATATATCTATATATATATTATATATAGATATATATATATATATATCATTCATCATTTAGATCTGTAAATGTTCTCACCCGAGAACTTGGCTAGTACGTTTCGGCATTGGAAACTCTGATGCAGGCCATCCATTGGATTCGAGTGGAGGGCTGACTGGGCGAAAGGGCTTGTCTCAAACAGCTTCCACAGAGAATCCTATCCAGAAGCTCTTCAACCATTTCCGGCTCTGGGCTGAGTGATGGGAAGTCTAAGGTACACAGGATCGCCCCACTTGTGATGGGAGAGCACCCATACTGCGTTCAGCCTCTGAGGTCGTTCAGTGCCCAGTGCCTTCGCTCTCTCCCACTGGAGCCATCAGCCAGGCTCCCCTGACGTTTCTTTCCCCTGTCTTCGCAAACCTGAGTTCGACTCAGAATCCACATGTAGAAAGTAGGATACATACCTCTTCGCCTAATGTTTGAAGTTTCCTTAGGAAAGAAAAAGACACTGATTCTTGGCGACTGTGTGTGCAACGAACAAAAGGAAGTGTGGAATTTCTTACTAGGAACAGGCTTCCCATAATTGAGTTTAGTTCTTGGCCACCAACTTTTTCGCATTCCTCCTCTCTCGTGATCTTCATGAGAGAATTCATGTTTGTCTTCAAGGAAGAGCCACCATCCAAATCTATTAATACATAGAAAGGAAACTATGAAGGGGGAAAGGCAAAAACCCTTCTGTATGTTACGTCCTCTGCATAAGAGAATTTCGCATGAAAATGTGTGTTGTTTTCCAGTGTCAAGTATGATAATTCAGGCTTGATACTATTAAGTTGAGAAAGAATGCATGATAGACAAATTGACCAATTGTTGGTGGGGAGGGGAGGGAGAAGAAACCTCAACTTTTATTAAAAAAACTTAATTTTGTTTATTTTCTGAAAGACACATGTTTCCTCGGATCCTCCCCTCGGCTCCGTATCGTGTTCTGACTGTAATCAACAATTTGCAACATTAGGCATCATGTATCATCTCATCTCTAAAGGGAGCAAGATTTAAATTTGTGGCATTAGGTTTGTGGAACTGGCTTTCTTCTCAGAGTGTGTCTTCATCATTCAAGACGAGTCACCTGAAAAGATGACGCTTGAGGACTCGATGTATAGAAGCACACCTGCATGGCTGTAAAAGGAAGCCTCAGGATTATAGGCCTACCTACACTGACAGGTGTCAAGTTGCTTATTGAGATGGACTCTTAGAAGCCTTTTTCCTAGGCTGACCTTGAACTATGATCCCTCCAATCTCTTCCTCTTGAGTAGCTGCTGGGATTATAGCATGTGCCACCATGCCAAGCCTTGAACTATTTACTCTGTGTTCTTAGTAGCCGCTCATATCCTCCTTGGAACAGTATGAACATGGATGATCAGAACTTGAGCACCTAGGCAGAGAAATTGTGTCTAACCAGGGCAATCATTTTTAGAACCAAATGGAAGTTTATGTTGCTTTATGAACCCATCCATCCACTCATTTCATAAGGCATGGGTATCTGCTCCAGGAAAGGAACTTCTTTGGCCAAAGATACCTTGCACATAAAGTGTACTTCCTGGAAAAGGATTGAAATGCAAGAGGTAACTCATTCTCTGCCTGCCTCCATCTTCCTTTTTGCGAGTCTCGGCTCTGACGGTCAACACTAAAAACACCGGGTATTATTTTACCACCGCATGTTCAGAGTGGGGTATAGCTTTTGGGATTTTGTTTTGCATATTATAAATTCTTAATACGTTGAAAGTAAGCACAGGATTTCGGTTTTGTTTTTCTGAACATTAAGAGCTATATAATCTGGAAAGCGAAGACATTACGCAGCCAGCCACTGTGGTCTTAGCATTATAGTATTTCATGGGCCTTACATTCCATTGCCAAATTTCAGCACGTGTGCATTCCTTTTCTGCTTGTAAGTCAGTGCTGTCCATTCAAAGTTCTACCTCAGGACTGGTGTAAGGATATGATTGTGCTAGACTTCCATTTCCCTGGACTCTGTTTTCCACCAACCATTTTCAGTTGGTTTGACCCAGAGAAGCCCTGAGTATTTCACCAAGAGCATGCATGGGAGTCCTTTATTTATTTTTTAAAATCTATGCCTCATTCTGTTTCTTTAGATTGGAAAATATAATCCATTTATGTTTAAGTAACCGTTGATATTTAGCGAATCAGTAGTGCCATTTTTTTAAACATCCACATGTCAACATAGCAATGAGAACATTAGTCCTTAGAGCTCGGTAGTATTATATATATATATATATATATATATATATATACATATATATGTGTATATATATATATATATATATTAATATTTGAAGTAAGAGCTGGGCTCTGGTGGCTCCCACCTGCAATCCTAGATACTCATGAGGCTGAGATCTTAGGATTCAAAGCCATCCCAAGCAGGCGTCTTAACTCCAGTTACTCACCAGAAAACTGGAAGTGGCTCTGTGCTCAAAATAGTACAGCACGAGCCTTGCACAAAAGAGTTCAGAGACAGAATCCAAGCCCTGAGTTCAAGCCCCTTGACTGATGGAAAAATAATTTAACTATTTAGTGAATGAAAAATTATACACACACACACACACACACACACACACACACACACACGATATATTTGACAAACAAAATTATCCACGCCATGACAACTTTTGTCTCTGGGGTTTCTTCTGTACGTTTGGAAAGGAAGCCGTGGCTTTGTTTGAACATTCATTGATTCCAACTGTATAATTTTTGCTATAGGAATAAGGCGCAACTGTGAATTGACCAGAACCTAGGCTCCGTGGGGAACTCCTTTGCTGCTGTTTCTTAAAAAAAAATAATTGGCGATCCATCCACAACTTTGAGCAAGAGACCGAGGGGGCGTCTCGGACTCCAGAGTGGGAAGATGTGTGCGGTGGAGGGGAGGAGGAGGAGGGGGAGGGGGAGGGGGAGGGGGAGGGGGGAGGGGAGGGGGAGGGGGAGGAGGAGGAGGAGGGGGAGGAGGACGCTTAAACTTGGAGCGTTTTTGGGTTTTTTTCCCCCCCTAGGTTCTGTTTTATCTACATAACTCCGGGTCTTCTGATTCTCCTTCTTTTGTGTGTGTGGATAATTGCTTTGTTGTTAGTGCTTTGACACTGAGTGACAGTGTTTTGGGGTGGTTGACAGCCAAATCTCTTGGCAGACGATGAGGCTTTCTTTCTGCCTGGTGACAGCGAGAGCTTCTGGGGTGACAGAGGGGATGGGGATCTCATCCTCCCCGAGAGAGACAAAAGCAGAAGCGAGGGGCGGGGGGGGGGGGAGGAAGATTGCTGGCAGAATAAAAACATCTATTTAATCCCGCTATGGGGAGAAATATAACAGGCACTGCCTGTAATGGCTTTAGGTTAAAACAAACCATTTCATTGGTATGTGTGTTGCCTATAGAGCATTTTATCGCTTAGTAAGCTATCAAGGCCTCTGTATCAGGCATTGGGAGAAAAAAAAAAGCAGCATAAACCAGAAATAAATTCATCTTTTCTCAGTGGGGTTTATTAAAAGGAGACAGGAGCAAAATATAGAGGAGGGAAATGCAATTCTGGTCTATTTCATATTGCTGAATTAAGGTCAGGGGAGTGAAGATGTTTCTAAAAATGGTTAGCAGTATATTTCCAAAATGGGAAGAAATAAAAAAAAAAAAGAGGAATTTTTTTTGCAAAGTGCTCCTCAAGTAAGAGGCAGGGGATTTGACCTGCCATTGATAACTCACATGTGAAAACGGTACGGCTTGAGATAAACAATGTCTTCTCTTCAATTCTGCCTTGAGAGGGGCAAGTCCCGAGCTAACCCCAGGGCAAGAGAGAGATGAGCTAGTGGAAATTATCACTCACATGTATAGGGCAGGGACACCCCCCCCTAAAAATGGGGGGTAGATCTCAATTACTTCATTAGTCTTCGTACAGAGTAGAGGAAGGAATAAACTATCCGAACACAGAATCTTGTTCCTTGGGTCAGGACAGCACTTCGCGCTTTGGATTGGATGAGTTTAAAGTAGAGTAGCTTTGTGACAGAACCCCAAACGACATCCCTTTGGCAAAGGTAAAGCCGTCTTTCAAAGCAATGCAGTCTTCCTTGCAAGATGCTGAGTACACGTCTCTAAGGAACCTCTCGATTTTACTCAGGAATATACAGCACCTGTTGATTGGGTTTCAATTTTACCTGTCTGAAACTGTTTAAAATAGTCCGGACACAAAAGCGAGCCATCTAAACCAAACTCTTCCCCCTCGGGCCTTCTACGCTACAGGGTAGAGGTAGACAGAAACCAAATGAGTGAATAGCTTTAATTACATTGTCCAGTGAAAAAGTCCTCCAAAGAAAACAAGAGAGGGAGATGCTACCTTGAACCCGTTCAAAGGTAGTCTAGATGTAGAGCTCCAGATCAGGGATGTTTTTGGATGGTACCTGAGGGGGAAAAATCTGAATGACAAAAATGCCAAGTGGTAGGACTAATCGGAGATTTGCTCCGGCTTGCCAAAATATTGCCAAAAGAGACTTTACATGGGCAGTAGATTGACCAAAGCGGGGAAAAATGACCTTCCAATGTCCTTTCCTAACGTTTAGTGTGTTCTCAACTTCTGGATTTCATCACCCATTGTCTCTCGTGCACCTCCTGAGTGAGGCAGAAGTTATGAATAATTGAGTCGAGATGAATAGATAAATTGGTTTCTTCAGCTGAGAAGCATCACCTACTGTGAAAAAAAATTCAAGTGGGAAAGATGAATGACAATCATGTTGGCTATCTTGTGTGATCCAGATTCGCTTATCGGGTACTTTTAAATTTTCTTCCTTTCTTCTTCGTCTTGTTCCAGCTGCCCACCTCAGAGCTACTTATCAATTTTTCATTGCGAGTTCGCTTCATCAGTGGCTCGCTGGAGCTTTGGAATCCTCCCTTCCTGAAATGTTGCCCAAAAGCAGAAATGTAGATCATACTAATGTGTTTTTTTAAATTAAATTAGTGTTGAGTTCGTGGTGAGGGTCCTGCCATCTGCCGATGTCTCAGGGTAATTCCGAGATGGCTCCGTGCCCACCAGAAGACTGTGACAAAGTTTGGAAATGCAGAACTTCCAAAGGCTGAAGTACCCGTCCAATTAGCTTCACTTTCTACGTTGTTTCTAGTAGTTCATGCTCAGTCTTTTAAGTTCTTCCTGGAAACACGGCTTCTAATATACCATCCAATTCTCTCTCTCTTGCGCTCTCTCTCTCTCTGTCTCTCTCTGTTTTTTGGCTTCTTCATCCATTTTTTCTTCAACAATCATCTCTTCTCATAAGGACTCAGCTACCCTACCCCCTATGGGAGACAGGCTCTGTTTGCCAGTCCTTGATTAGTGTGGGAGTGTAACAGACAGAGGGAACAAACAGGTAAACTATGGCTTAAACCAGGTGATAGCGGCTCCCTCCTATAAACCCAGCTACTCAGGAGGCTGAGATCTGAGGATCACTGAATGAAGCCAGCCAAGGCAGGAAAGTCCGTGAAACCCTTACATGCAGTGAAGTACTGCAAAGCCAGATGTGGAGCTCTGGGTCAAATGGGAGAACACTAGCTTTGAGCAAAAAAAGCTCAGGGACAATGCGTAGGCCTAGAGTTCAAGCCCTAGGCCAGACACAATAACAAACATATATACACAGATATATATATATATACAGAGAGAGAGGGAGATATGATATATATATATATATATATACACACACAAAATGATGTAAGCCTAGCATAAGAGCTCAGAGCCAAAGAGTGGATGTATCAGAAGAAAAGCAAAACCAAAAGTTAATGTCACATTTCCACTGCACGTTACATAAAGACATTATGGAAATGAACTGGATAGATGCCAGGAACCGTAAGGGCTCGGGGGGGGGGGTGGGGTTCGGAGCCCCGTGTATGGTTTCCTCACCAGGAAGGAGTCTGTGCGAGCAGAGCATCAGGAAGTGTTCCTATTAGGACCGTTTGGGGGCAGAAGGATCAGAGACACCAGGAGACAGGTTGGAGTGACGACGCTGTCTTCTGACAGCAGAATCAGCAATCTCGTGGACATCAAGGACAGGAAATGAAATGCATCTGAGCTCAAAGGTCCAGAACGGCAGAGTCAGGAGCTGCGGAGGCCGACCCAGGCTGCTTCATAACTGATAGGCCAGGAACACAAAGGAGAGGTAGGAGTCAAGGATAACACAAAGCTTTCGAGATGGGTGAGGGAATTCAATATCCTGGCAGAGAGAGCACTCAATCAAATCACCTACTCTTAAAGCACTGCCCGACCGGCTGCAGGATTCCTTTCTAAAAGGAAAACAACAGAAACAGAAAGAAAAACATAGCGCCTCAGTAACAGTAAGAAACCCCAAAGCCTCACGCGGCCCTGGACATCGGGTTTTGGTTACGGGATGTCCGTCAAGCGCCTCTCCACTCGGTGCAGATTTCAATGGGTAGGCAGGGTTTGCTTTGCCCTGTTGCCCTGATTCTCCCCAGTCTGAGCTGGGCCAGGTGATTCGCTGGGAAGAGGAAAGTGATGTCACCCCGGTGAAGTTTGCTTCTGGCGGTGAGAGGAGGCGACCCCCCCCCAGAGGCTCGCTGGCAAATCCCCACTGGCGGGGCCTAAATATGGAAGGCATCTTCTCATGGTGGCTGATAGAGATGATGTGCATTGGGACACAGTGGGAAAGATCTTCTTAACGAAAGGGAAACTAAACCCAGCGGGGGCCAGTGGCTCACGCCTGTCATCCGAGCTACTGAGGAGACTGAAATATGAGGATCTCGGTTCAAAGCCAGCCCTAGCCGAAAAGTCCTTGTGAGACGCTTACCTCCCACGAACCACTCAAAAACTGGACATGGTGCTATGGCTTAAACTGGTAGAATGCCAGCCTTGAGCCGAAGAACTCAGAGACGGTGGCCAGGCCCTGAGTTCAAGCCTCAGGACTGACAAACACACACACACACACACACACACACACACACACACACACACACATACACACACACGCATACATACACCTCAATGCTCTCCACGCTCATTAGACATTCAAAGGACATAGAGACCAGCAAAATGGTTCTCAGTCCTCAGGTCAGTCGCAAATTGATCACAGGAACAACTCATGCCTACGTACCCCAAGGGGGGTCCTACCTGCCCAGGGGACAGATAGCTTGCTTTGTAATTTGCCTGTGGTGATGGCGAAATCTCTCCCGTCGTTTAATACCTCTAAGATCTCCTGCAGTTACTCATAACATCCAGTAGACATTTTCAGGTACAGTTTCCAAAACAAACTTCCCAGGAAATAACTGTGCTACCAAGCTAGCATGATCTGTACTTTAATAACGTGTACATGCTTTTGGCAAAGCTGTTGATATTTGTTCTGGACACACTGAAGCTTTTAAGTAGCCGTCTTAACGCATTCCACTTCTGCACTTCCATATTTGGAGACTTTTTAAATTAATTTAATTAGAATAGTATGCACAGTCAGAAATATTCGTGTAGGGTTCTAGGAACCTAATTAAAGATATATAAAGATGCACAAGTAGGCCTCTTAAAGCCTTCTTTGTAACATCAAGTAAAGAAAACTCAACTAATACTGGGTTTGTAATCTACAATGAGATTCTGCAGCCTTTAATAACATTATAGAACAGTATACATGGGAAATTAGGTGGGAAATATGTACGTACACATGCACACGCGTGTAGCTTTGTGGGAAACTCTGTGAAACGTGTTTGTAAGGTCTCATGATTGAAGTGTGAGCACACGTGTACAGAGAGGCAATGCACACTTGTAGGGTTCTGTTGCATTGGTATGAGCCGAGGATATCTTTCCCTTTTTCCATATTCGTTGCTCCCAAAATAATTTACAATAGATATTGTGAGAATGTTAAGAAAAGACATGTGAGTATGGGGGAAAAGTAAGTACATTATTTGTGTTATATTCTCCGTTCATTTGGTTAATGTGCTCTTCTTGGGTGATGGAACTTTCCTTAGTCATTTCCCAGAATCCTCTCCACTGTTTACCCATACTCCCCGGATGAACCTTTGTCTTTATTTGGGGGTAAAAATGGAAATGTTCATCCTCAACTCCGGCTAGGATGTCATCTCTGAGAACAGACTAGGACAACTTCTTTCCGGAGTGTATAATGTTCCTCAGGGGCTTTATTGTGCTGAACGACCAGTTGTTTGTTCCAGTGACTTTGCCGGCAGTGAGCTTAGGGCCTCTCAGTCCCCGCATCTGTGTGACGCCTTTGAATGTGTTTCTTTTTCTATAGTACTCAACTCTCTCCTTTCATTCTCTGTGGTTCAATCTGACTTCAGTTTTGAAAACACCGGGGGACACAGCTCAGGCCTGCCCTGGTCGCTTTTGTTATTCACGTGGTACAAATCTGGTGGTCACTGCCCTTCAACACACCAGCACACTTCATCTGGGCAGATTGAGCAAGCAGCCTTGGAAGATGTTTTTCCCAAGGCTTGAAAAATACCATCGCCAGAGGTAGGAAAACATTATCTTTAGATGAACAAATGTTAACGCTCCAACTTGGCTCGGATTCTATCCAATTTCCGGTGCCTAAGTTCATTCCTTGCTGGGATTGTATAAATACAAAGCGGTGGTCCTATTGACAGTGTCCACCTCAAAGAATCCTCTACAGATAGTTTGGGTAAAGACTGATCCATTTGGGTAAATGAAATAAACGTGGGTGTAAATAGTACAAGGCAGATTGAGCTATCCGCTGGATATTCATGTTCTGCTACACAAATCCTGAGAGTCGTGTGTGTGTCTGTCTCTGTCCATGTTACAGAGCACTTCTAGCATCTTCTGTGTACACACCTGTGTACACAAATTTTTGTGTCAGCGAACAGGAATAGACGGTACATAGAAGCATACTTGTTGATAGATTTCAAGGTCATTATTTTTGTGGGGGGGGGGGGAATACAAGCTTCACACATGTCGATCGATTCCAGAGCCATGCAATGACATACACCCGTGTGCAATGTACCTGCACACGGAAGATTATAATGCTTTGTAGTCGCTTGTTTATTTTACTTGTAGAACACACTCTGTTGCTTGGCTGTATGAATGAACCGTTTGTGTTTGTTTGTTCGTGCTAGTCCTGGGGCTTGAACTCAGGGCCTGGACAATGTCCCCAGTGCTTTTGCGCTCAAAGTGAGCTCTCTACACGTCTGGCTTCTTGGTACTCGATTGGAGATATGATACCCTCAGGGCCTTTCCTACCTGGGTTGTCTGGTAACCGCAGTTCTCAGATTCAGCTTCCGGAATCAAGCTAGGACGACAGGTGCGGGGGCCCCCGGTGTCCGGCACGAAGGAAAGTGCCCTCGTGTCCCCCCAGGCTTGCCTCTGCTCGTGTCCCTGTGATAATCACGAGAGGTCGTTGGGGGGCGTACACCCCGCTGCTGGGAGCTTGGCGTCAGGCCACTCCCCACGAAGCAGGGAGGCGTTTGCAGAGCCTGGCACCTCATGCCAGCTGCCGCTGGGCTCTCGCCACGGGCGGCCTGCTTGCAGCCTCTGGAGAGGAAGGGTGGACGCCTGGGCGGGGCCCTTGAAACCGCTTTCCCGTTCTCAGTCAAACTTCCCGAGTTCCTGAGCGCTTTCAAATGTGAGCTGGGAGGAATGGCATGCAAATGAGATGAAATGCGAGCTATCACTTTACTTCTTAGATGTGGTATGGTCTCTGATTTATCAGAGACCTTTTTGTTTGTTTGTTTTTTCCTAAGCAATGCTTTGGAAAGAGGAATGATTCTGTAAAATGTGATTAAAAGAAGAAAGAAAAACGGGCCAAGGATTGCGAGCAGGCAAGCAAGAAAAGAGAAAGAAAAATAGCGCATTTAGGAAGCGGCTCTGAGATTGACACCCAAGCATGAGCAGTGCAAACATGCACACAAATAAAGTAAGTTGGAAGACTCCGATAGGTATGCTGGCTAATGTTCACTGTGTCAGGTGTTGGCAGGAACTGCCAGCCCTCAGGAGACTGAGTTGTAGGAACAAATTTGGAACACCGTTTGGCACTAGCAGGTAAATTGAAAATGCCTATAGCTAGCAATTGCACCTGTGTGTGTATACTGTAAAAAAGACATTTACCTAAGTTCACAAGGGTGGGTTTTCAGGGGTGTTTATTGTCACAAGTCTTGAAATTCAACAAGAAGAAAAGGAATACCTGAGTATCCTTTGGTTATCTGATGGATAATTTCATCATGCCTGTGCAGATGGGAGAATGCATCAGATAGCTGGAATCGAATGTGTGTGAAAAGACGTATTGAAGATTTCAAAACAGTAATGTTGAGTTATAAAGCAGGCTGAAAGAATACTTACAGAATAAGTGGTCCTAGAGAATAACATACAAGCAATAGCAAGCAATAGCGTGCAATGGAATACTATTTATATTAAAAACTGCACAGGATACTTTCCAGATATGCTGAACATTTATAAATATGTATGTATTTAAGCTGTAAAAAAATAGACTGAATTAAATTTATGGCAGAATTGGCCTCTGAAAAGGACACATGGCTTTATCCCAATGCTAGTTTATTCTTGTAATAAAAAGATTAGGCAGATACGCAACACAGGAACAACAGTCAGTTCTGCACGTAAAGGGCAAGTATTTTCATTATATTAATTTTTATCTCTAAATAGATTCTTGGTAGAAAGTAAATCTCCATAATTTTTTTCTTACTGATAATCAGTTTGCAACCCTAATTGACAGGTTAGGCAAATCCTTTCTCTCTAAGCATAACTATCTATTTTAATGTCCTTTCAGGAAACAAGGTATTTGCTTTTCTATAAGGTTATGTTTATTCAGTGTGCTTGTAAATAGGATATTTACCTTTTGTGCAGATATTATGAGACACTAATTTGAAGTTTCTTTGATTTAGAAATGTCTACCATAATTTACCTACACAAGGTATGGCTTAGTTTTAATCTCAGTTAAGACACAAATTTTCCTAAAGCAGCACTCAATATATGCCATCAATTATCTTAAGGAAAGAAACACAAAAAATATATTAATTATAGGTTGTGACCCAGCAAATTATGAATTTCTAACCAAAAGTAAATGATTGCCAGTAATTAGCTTCCTTGTTTGCCAGGCTGGGTTAAAGTCTTTATAGCATTAGTCATTTCATAAATCACTTCCTGAACGTGCAGATCTGGCAAGAATGAGCATTTGAAAATACATTAAGTGCTTCCTTGTACTCATGGGCAAGGCTACATTGGGTGGTTTCTTGTGATCTCAAGATTTCTCTGGTTACTCCAAGGTGAAAGGTTTGGGAAGATAGAAACTGTATATCCTTTACATATATAGACTGCACCATGTCCCTTTTATTTCTCCCTCTTGACTAGTATTGAAACGAGTATAACAAACAGTACAAGAAATGTACCCAAGGCCTAACGTATGAAACGGGAACCTCTCTGTACATCACTTGGACAATAAATAAGAAAAACAAAAATGAGTATGGTGTTTTTGAATGTGTTTGAACGGCATGAACTTTTTAGAGCAAAACCATGAAACTGTGATCTTACTGGAGTTGGCTTTGCCTCAAACCTCTCACCAGCGTCAGCTTGCGTGCGATACCAGACCCTCGATGTTTCATGTATTTATTTTGTTGGCCATGGGGCTTGAATTCAGGGCCTTTGTGCTGTCCCTGAGCCTCTTTGTGCTCAAGGACAGTGATCTACTACTTTGAGTAGTAGATCCAAGCACCACTTCCAACTGTCTTGTGGTTAGTTGGAGATAAGCAACTCAAGGGGACTTGACTTCCCAGCCTGGCTTCCGACCACGGTGCTCAGATTTCAGCCCCTCGGTAGCTACGGTTACAGGAGTGAGCCACCGGCTCCCCCAATATATTTTACTGCTATACATAGTGGGTGATGATTGATATCTTCCCTTATATATCCCTTCTCCCATCTTTTCAAAATCCCCCCCTACTTCTACTTCTGCCCATAAAACCCACGTGACCATGCTGTATGCAATCAGGGCTGGCTCCACTTTGAGAGAACCAAGTCAACAAGGTTATCCAACACAACCAAACTTGTCCTAATTGGGTGACTGGCTCTTAATGGATATGGGTGCATTCATAGACAAGCCTACTTCAGATACCGATATGACTTTTCCAGAAAGTAACATCTCATCTGACAGCCTGGTAGAGTACAAGCAAGACTGAAGACTGGGTATTTTCCTCTCTGGAGGCTTGGTTTATTCCCAGCATGTCCATAGGGCCTATCCTCCCTACCAGACTCCCTGAAGCACACATCAGTGAAAGGTAACAGTAGTGGATTCCTTCACAAGGAAAGAGTTGGGCAAGACACATTTGTGGACAGCTGGTTTTGTGTTGCATGTCACTTCATGGGAAAGGGCTGTTTCTGAGCCAGGGTGTTTAAACTTGATTTCATCAGCGTTTGCTGGAATTCATGGCATTTAGAAATCAAATCAGCATACCACCAGCTCTGGGGGAAAGAAAAAAAAAAAGTCATTTTGTTGATTAGCCACTTTCCTTGACGAATCTAACTTTTAAGAAAGCTTTGTCTATCTTGTTTGATTTCCAAGATGACGGCGATTTCAACACTAGCATGGAATGAGGCACAATTCAGCAGTTATGGAAACTTCAGGAAACTAAAACCAGGTCACAAATCGAGGGAAAATGTTTCAGCTGAAGGCTTCAGCCCACTGTATCCTCTTCTCCCTGCTCCTAGTGGGCATTTAAGGATATTGTCCGGGGCTTTCACGAACCCCCTCATTATCAACATCTTTTTTGTTCCCTCCTCCAATGCAGCTGTAAATGATGAATGATAGTCTAAGCAGGACTCCAGTGAGAAGTCGAGCCTCCTATTTCATCAGCACTTGAGTTCGGTCGTGACCTTATATTCCCAGGCCCCTTTTCAATCTGTGCTGGCCTGACCTCACAGAAGCTTCCAGAATCTTTGAAAGGGGCTTCTTTGGTGATACCTCCCTGCGTGGATTTCTCTTCGCTTCTGTGGAATCTTGTGTTCTACTTCTTGTCACGCTTTTCCTGAAAGTTCTTATCCTGACCCCTGGCATAGATACTGAGTCTCCCCTGTAGAAAATATCTTCTACGTCCATCTCTGCCCCATCTTTTGTCTTCTCGGCCCTGAAACTATCTCTCAGTCTCATCCACCAATCCCTCTCCGTTCCACCGGCCACGTGCTCTCTACCTAGCCTTAGAGGTCAACCACGGCAGGAAGGGATGAACACTCATGGCTCATACACGCGTATCCTCCCACCTCTCACTCTTGCTGCCGCACACACGACGTCATTCCTGACGCTCGCTGTTCCGCGAAGGCAGCGTCTGACAGTGAGTTCTCTCATCACAGCCGACGGAAGGGTCTGGAAGCAAGTGGACAAGCTTGTGCCCTCAGCCAGTGTGTGAGTTTCATGAACCAATGGGGTAGGAGCTGGAAGGCAGTCATACCAGCTTCCCTGGAGGTGAACTCCATCGCCAATCTCCGCTTCCACGACGTACATTTATTTGACTGTGTTCTCTTCCTAGTCACTTCCGCTAGCGAAAGCTGTGTCTCTGCTCCTCGTTCTCACCTACCAGCATCCACCTATGTCGGCAGAGTACTAAATAGGAATCATTTCATTTCATCCTCAATAAACCCTGAGGGGTTCCCAGTGCTCTTCTTAGTCTCTCCATAAAGAAGATGAGATTTGGAGTCTTTAAGTAATTCTCTCAATGGTTCCCAGTTAGCCATGTGCAGACCTGGGATGGGAATGGAAATTGTTAAAGGTTTTTTTTTTTTTTCTTCCCCCACTCTCTTTTTTTTTTCTTTCTTCGTATATGATTTCAAGCCATTGTAGGATTATTTTTTATTATACGAAATGAGGTCAATGGGAGATTAGCCTCAGTTTCTTCATGCATAGAATAAGGATAATAATATCTACCTCAATGTGATAATTAAATGAGATAATGCATGTAAAGTGCTTAGTACTGTGATTGGGCCCCTGGTAAGCCCTTGTGATGGGTGAGGAGTTATTAACACATGATTTAAAAAGCTCTTCCTCTATGAGATGTGAAGCAATTAAAGGCTTTTGAGTTAGATAGTGGTAGAATGAAAAGCTCAGTGGGGAAGATTAATCTGTCACTGGTAGAAGGTTCTACTGAAGTAGAGAAGAACCACAGACAAAGCCAATGGTTTAAGAACTATCACAATAGCTCAAACACAAAGTGCCACTTGCCTAAACAAAAGTGGCAGCCGTGGGGGACCAGCTCCAGTTGGAGACAGCCCTACAGGGGGAAAGCCTCCCAGGAGGAGCCCCCCCAAGGTGTGTGACTAAGTCAGAGCCAGCAGAGGAAGTAGAGAAATATCACCAGGCTCTCACAGGGTACAGCCTGGAAGTCAAGGACCGATGGAAACCCAGGTTCTAAGGATTTCCAGCTCAGACCGCCTCTTTACTCAGTGCTATGATTTCCCCAGTGATCTAGGGAAAGTAAAACATCTCACAGGCCCGATAGACGTCAGTCAATTCATTTGTGACCTCTAGCATACTGCTCCACATGTTTGCTAATTGGCTTATAGGTACATTTGATCTACCCGGGGCGGTGGGGGGGGGGGGGGGAACCATGTAGTCCTTGTTTCTTTGGGTTAAGTCACACATGAATTAACTGGCGTGTAATAGGTTCACATCATAGAATCTACAAGTATACTATTTTTTATTTTTCGGTCAAAGCCCAGAAAAATCAACACCAGGAAATGGGTACACGCAAAAGGAAGGGTGGGTACATGCAAAAGGAGGGGTAGAGACAAAAGGGAAAGGGTAGACAGAAGGGGGAAGGAGCGGGGGAAATGCCGTCAAGAATTCAGTCCATGTACTACAATATTAAATGAATAGGGGAACAAGTAGGATGAAGAGAGTGAGAATGTTGAAGGGGAAAACACCCATCAAATTGCGTTGTATACGTAAACAGCTTTGGTAGATGGCAGCTCTTTTTTTTTTTAAGTTTTTATTATCAAACTGATGTACAGAGAGGTTACAGTCGCATACGTTAGGCATTGGACACATTTCTTGTACTGTTTGTTACCTTGTCTCTCATACTCCCCTCCCCCCTCCCCCTTCCCCTTCCCCCCCCCCCCCGGAGGTGTTCAGTTCACTTACACCAAACAGTTTTGCAAGTATTGCTTTTGTAGTTGTTTGTCTTTTTTTACCCTGTGTCTCTCAATTTTGGTATTCCCTTTCAATTTCCTAGTTCTAATACCAGTATACACTGTTTCCAATATACTCAGATAAGATTACAGAGATAGTGTAGGTACAATCACAGGAAGGTGATACAAGAACATCATCAATAATAGAAGCTACAGATACATATAGGACGTTGAAAGTAGTTACAACTGTGATATAACAATCATTTCCATAACATGGAGTTCATTTCACTTAGCATCATCTATGTGTTCATAAGGGTATAGATATTGGGCCTTGTGATGATCTGCTATGACTTGCCTAAACCTGTGCTAATTATTTCCAATAAGGGAGACCATAGAGTCCATGTTTCTTTGGGTCTGGCTCACTTCACTTAGTATAATTTTTTCCAAGTCCTTCCATTTCCTTACAAATGGGGCAATGTCATTCTTTCTGATAGAGGCATAAAATTCCATTGTGTATATGTACCATATTTTCCTGATCCATTCGTCTATGGAGGGGCATCTGGATTGGTTCCAGATTCTCGCTATGACAAATTGGCAACTCTTTTGTACAACTAATGAAGGAGAATATTTTTAATGTTTTATGTTCACACAAAGTCTGCCTTCCTCACTCAGGAGAAAAACCTCAAAGCTAGACAGAAGTTGGGTGTACAGATACCAATGGCCCAGGATGGTTCAAGAGAAAAGTGTTAGCCATTCGACTTGAACAGCAAGAATGTTAACATTCTTACTCGAAGCGTAATTTGGTTTAGGAAGGTTTGTACTGAGTTGCACTAACACTGCTGAGTGCAAATAATACAGGACTCGGTGGAAATATGTGATTGAAGAATTAATTACTTTGCTGTCCTAGGTATTAGAATTCAAGGGCAAGAAAATCAGTAGTCGTTTAGGGTAAGAAAATAAAATAAAATCACTTCAAGATAGCGAATGTAGTGCTTATTTGATTGACTTTCATGGCTGGAAAGATTGCCTTAAAAAAAAAAGTTTATAGTAGTATAGTAGTAGGGCCATGGTTTAATGACAAAAACAACAACAACAACCAACAAACCTAGAATGAGAATGAAACTTCAGGAATCAGTACAAATGTACCAGGTTTATTTATTTTTTATTGTGTTAATATACTTATTTCCCGATAAAAGAGAAGAATTTGCTATTAAAAGAAAAACACAACATGTGTTTACATAGTATTCTAAATTCCTTCATGGAAATCTCTCACCAGACAGTAACAGAATTCAGCCAGCATTATGGTTGCTCGGTGAACCACTGGGCTCCGATTCTCTGCTTCGGCGGAGTCCAGATGCACAGGCCAGAGCGATAGGCAACAAGGCCAGAGATACTGCAGAATGCCTTCACAGCAGAGTGAACACTGGAATTGACACCGACGCCCGTGTCAAGACACACACAAAGACTCGCAGGCTTGCGGCTCACCTGCGGCTCTCCTCTGTCAAGATGAACCAAGAGTGAATACCTGCTAAGCAAACAGACTGGGATGTAATTGTCATCTTCAGACGGCTGAAAGGAGATGGTTTTCTCCCCCTCTTCCTCTTTCTCCCCAATTAACATTCAAATGCTGGAAACTTGAAATCCCATTTACTCATTTTCTGATCCTTGATGCTGCGATGTACAGAAGACACGGTCCTATTTTCCTGGCACATCCGGGCCAGGGTGAAGGGTTCTGAAGCTCTTTACCATTACAGCTAATGTTTGTTAAAGGGCTGGTAAGAGGGAGGGCAGCAGAGACATTCCAAACATTGTGATTATAGGAAGCTTGATGCTGTATGTATAGGAAGACGTCGCTGTCATAAGATTGTTGCCAGTGCTGCGTAGAGAGAGAGGAATTCCTTTTTGAGACGGATGAGTCGATGTGTATACAACCTGGTCGGCTGAGAGTCAGTCCATTCTGGACTGTTCTCTCCATGGAGTCTCCTCTGTACTGTAGAATGGGTGTACCCCATCCCCCATTCCTGTCTCATAGAAGCTCATTGGCTTTTATTTTCTGTAGGGGAATCAGAGCCCAAAGTAGTCATATCCCTTTGATCACCAATGGCAATCGGATCCTGTCGAGCCAGGTAGCCTTTGCTGAATGGGATACTACCCTATGCCCGCGGCATTAGGAGAGGATGGATGTGTGGAGTTTCCGGCAGCCAGACAGCCGTCCGGACAGACCATCCTATACTACGTGAAGGGATGTCACATCTTAATTAGACAAGATGAGATGTATACATCACTGGAGATATTTTATAGCGTAGGTGTGGAAAAATAGCTTCCGAACTCTGCTTTTCTGCTCAGTGCTATTGGGTCAGGAACCAGTGCGTGTTGCCGTCATGGGAAAGATAGGATGTTCTCTTTCAAGTGCTGTGTGGTGTCTCCTCTTACAGCTGAATTCATAGAGCAACATCAAATGCAATAAGATAGCATTGTTGCCATCAAGAGATTGAGGACAACATGCCTAATGGGTTTATGTTTTAATGTGGCCAAGTTGGTGTAAAGCCCTTTTATGCTTTCCCAATACCTTGCAGAATTACAGTATCCTTTTGCTGGTTATAAATTGCCATGAAACCAAAGTCCCCCCAAACATAAAGGTATCAGACAACAACTCAGGGCCCCTTCTCAGTAACTGAGAAAGAACCATTCTTGATGTATCAAGCCCAGTGATTGGCAATTAGCACCATCCTGGCCATTTTGGATGAATTTACATCTTACTGCTAAACTTGCCCGCTGTGCTAAGTGCCTCATGGCTCAGATGGAAGTTCAGACAACATTCAATCGTGTAATATAGTAGTTAATTAATATTATGAACTTTGAAGAGAGATTTATTCGAGTCCTCTGTACTGTTGAATGCATATGGGATTTTAGCTAAGTTACTTAGCATTTTACAGGTGTATGTGTGTTTACGTGTGTGTGTGTGTGTGTGTGTCTGTGTGTGTGTGTTTGATACCCAGGTACTAGTCTGAGGAAGTTATTCAAATATGGAAATAGCAGTTGGCCCTCAGCATGGCTTATTTTAGGAGTCCCTCTTACCTTGTTCTGTGGTCTCACTTTCTCTTCCTGATGATGGACACATGTTTAGATGTTGGCTCTTCGTCAGTCCAGCGTCTAGGGTGCAGAGATTCCAGAAGAGCCGGTAGATTATCCACATGCGTGGAAAGTCATGTTCTGGGTGAGCAAGATGGAGGTTTGTTTGTTTGCACAGCAAACAACATGAGTTCTGCCTTTGAGTTCTGGCTTTGCTCGTGCCTGTCTTTCACTAGCTGCTGATGGTCTGGGCCGGGATCTGAGGGATAATAAAATACAATGTCCCTTAAACAGGGGACAAATAAACTATGGAAAGCCTCGATCAGATTACTTAAATTTTCTGTCATTATTTTTGTCATCTCAAATAGGAGGGTGGTACCAAATCATTAGAGGTATTTCTAATTCACACATGCATCCATCTAGAATCTATTTGAAGGTGACCTGAATAGCAACGTTGTCCTTTCTAAACTGTGAACGAATGCTTGTGAATGACGTTGAACACTGCACTAAGTTACAGCCAGGCCTTTTACAGTGTTGTGTGCTAGTATCACAATTATTACACCTGCTTAAAATTAGTAGATATGAAATTCATGAGTTCACAATGCCCTTACAACTGGACATAACTTGTAAGCAACAATATGGAAACTTTAAAAAAAAAAAAAGTTAAATGGCTTGCTCTGATCCCAAAAATAGTTTGTGAGGAAATTGAGACTCTAGTGATTTCAGAGCCTAACTCTTTTGCATAGTATCACCTTGGCGATGTAGAGTAGACTTTCTACAGCATGCTTTACTCCTTTTATTTTTCTTTGAAACCCTCACAACCTATATAGGGCAATTAGGTTGGTTCTTGAAATCTGTAGGTCATTTGACGGCACCCACTGAGAGAAATATGGGAAAGCACCAGGAAAATCCGCTTTGCTTTGAGAAAACAGAGCAATCCAATGTGTCTTTGAGGGCTGGGGGTGGGGGAGGGGGTGAAGGAAGCAAATTTCAGATGAGAAATCACTGGCCAGCAAGCATATTGTGATAAATCAGCCCTAACATGATTATTGCAACTTCCTTCGGGAGAGAAATCAATGCTGAATCAGACTTAGATAGACCACCGGGATCAAACAGAGGTCAAAGGTACTTCTCCATCTTGAAATTGGATAATTATTACCGTTATTATTGTCAGTTGCTATAATATAATGCTGGAGAAATATACAGAGTCCCTGCGCTGCCTTTATTGGCTGACTAGACAAGTCAATCTATTACAAGGAAATAAATCTGAGCATAGTACTCCATCCAAATATCAAGTGTATTAGGGTAATTAGGGAAAACACACACACACACACACACACACACACACACACACACACACACACACACTCCCCTACCTGCCTGTGAGGTTTCTTGCGATTTTCAAGAGAAACCAGAAATCGTAAAGGAAACGGGTACCTTTTCAAAGGCGAACCCGCGGGCTTCCGTTCTGGGAATGGGACCCTAAGATTTACTCGAGTCAAACGTGCCACAGATTGGAAATCTTGAGGAGATAGATTCCCCCCCCCACACCTGTGTTGGAGTTTTCTATTCAGTGAAAGAGCTACTGTCGCCTAATGTATGGAACAGGTGCTTGGAAGTTGGTTTTGCTGCGCAGCGCCGAGTCTTTGGGCCCCTGACACGAGGAGGGATGGGGAGAAAGGATTGACCTGTGGGCGAGATGCACTTGAATGACTGCTTCACCTCTCCGCTGGGCCGCTGTGGCCCCGGGCAGTGGCCCTCCCCATGAGCTGCCCCGTATCCCCACCACTGTTAGTGCCATGATCCTCTCTCTCCTGTTGCCTGAACAGTCTTGGACTCTCTCCCCACCTCTCTATCCCCTTCCCGCTCCCAGGAGGTGCTCCCTGGCCTGCCTGCCGGATTCCAGCCCCGGCCTCCTCTCTCCTCTCCCTGTCTTTAGCCTTCTAGGGTCCTAGCCCTTGTCTCTTTGAGCCCATGCACTTGATCCTTCTGACATGCAAAGCGGATCATGATATCTCCGGCTCCTAAATCACCCAGTGTCCCTCCTTCTCCCTTCCAGGGAGTTCATGGCTTCAAAGAGGAGGCCTCTCCGTTATTTGAATCCATCAAAACGCACTGCCAAATGGATCTGGAGGTCCTCTTCTCCGTAGTCCTCTTTGGCTGCGCGGGCCAGATTGTCCCTCCTCCGCGGGGCGTGAGTCCTGACTGTGATTTCCACAGCCCACCTTGGACGGTGGTGAGGTGTGTGTGCACCCCGGAGGAGCTGGGGAGACCTCTGAGGAGGAACATGGGGGCCGCTTCTGCTCTGGGGTCCTCTGAACGCTTCCTGTCCTCTCGGAGGCCTTGGGAGAGCAGCCTCCTGTGGCCCTGGATGGAAATGTCAGCGAGCATATGCAAAAGTTCGCCCATCTGCAAGTGTGTGTGTGTGTGTGTGTGCACGCGTGTGTGTGTGTGTGCAGCGTGCCATGTCCATACTGGTCATCGGGCACTTTTAGAGGAACTTGAATGGAGGCGCAGCTCTTCTGCGTGATCTCCCTCTCTGCCCTGACTCAGTCCCAGGGCCTTGGAGGTGTTTTCACTGACAGAGCTCCGGTCTTGGGTCGTCATGGACGCCAATGCTGAATACGAAGAGGAATTTCAGGAAATTTCCTTGCACAGCGCTTAACGAGGAGCCGATCACGTTCCAATTTACTCTTCAGAATTATATTCCCATAGAAGGGCATGCTTGTATTAATTATTCATACATATTACTTTGGCTTTACAGGACTAATTGACCCTAAATTCAAAACTTGTTTGAAATTAAAACAAACAAGCAAAATAAAGCCCTCTCTCGTGAAAGTGGGCAGAGAAGTTGGGACTTTAAGGCCACACATCCCCATTTACACATCAGGCAAGTCCATAACCGCAAGATGTGTGGACTGGCCTAGAGGGATTTCTATCACCCGGTGAAAGTTCCAAGTCTACAGACTCGCTGAACGTTTCTATAGTAATGACTCATCTTTAAGAGTTAACGAGAAAGGGGAAATTTGGTGTCTCGAAGAATTGTTATTATTTATAGATGGTAAAGGAGGATATTCATTCCTCCACATAAACCGTCAGCTCTGAAGCCGGGAGCCCATAGCTCACACTGGTAATCCTAGCTTCTTAGGAAGCTAAGGTATGAGTATTGCAGTTCAAATCCAGCCTGGGCAGGAAAGTCCATGGGTCTTTTATCTCCTTAACCACCTCCCCCCCCCCCCCCCCGAAAAAGCTGGAAATAGGTCTGTGGCAAAAGAAAACAACAACAAAAAAAAAAAACGCAAAAAAACTAAGGGACAGCACCAAGTCCCTGAGTTCAAACACCAATAGTAGTACACACACACACACACACACACACACACACACACCCCTCTGGAAAGTACTGCAAACGGATTAGTAGATTGTGAAAAAAAAGCAATTCCAGGGGGAATAAAGAATATTACTTTCTTCGTGTAATCTTTTGGTCCTGTAATTATCTGTACCCCCAGTTTTTCTCATTACGGTAATAGAAAGGCAGTTCAAACGTGCAAGTTGATCTTTGGTTTTCATATTCTCCATAAAAATTAACTACAGAGATTACACAGAAATGACTGTCATTTGTTAGCCATTCATTTAATTTGTGTTCTCATAAATTTTATATGTTGTGGAAAGAAAAAAAAATGTAGATGGCACGTTTTTGGTGATTTCAATGCTAGAAATGCCCATAAAATAAGATTTTACAACCAGGTGATGGTATTTCACGACTGTAAGCTACTCAGGAGGCTGATATCTGAGGATCATGAATCGAAGCCAGCTTTGGCAAGAAAGTCCATGAGACTAATCTCCGATTGACCACCAAAAAACCCAAAATATCAGAAGTGGCGCTGTGGTTCAAGTGGCAGAGTGCTAGCCTTGAGCAACAGAAGCTCAGGAACAGTGCTCAGGCCCTGAGTTCAAGCTCCAGAACCATCACATAAATCTATTCATTGTTTTACTATGAAAACAGCTCACTACTAAAGAACGTATATTCTTATACCTTATCTATGTGTCTTAGGTTATTTACATACATCTATAAATCTGTATTCATCAAAGCATTTCTAGAGGAATAAAAAGAATTTGTGTAGAGTGCTAAATGCGTAGAAGTTCTGCTGTAGTCCATACCGCGGAAGTGATCTGATGGAGAAACTTTATTGCTGGCTTAGTGGCTGTAACTAGAACTTGCCTTGCTTGATATTTTGGCTTCCTGAACTTAATTCCTGCACCACCGCTGTTATGAAAATCAGTGTAACTGTGACTTTTGTTCACTGATCACCTCAAATAACATCCATGCACAATTTCCGCGCTTCTTTTTTCCCTCTATCCCAGTCTACAGCCTCCTAAGAACAGAAAGGTACATCCTTTTTATTTTATTTTATAAAACAAATACTTCCTGAAGGCTTGTTATTATGCCGCTAGGGCATTAAATTATGGCAGCATGATTTTAGTAACCGAAATATGTATTTGATTGACTATACCTTTCCTCATTTGAATATACATCCGAAACGATCTTAATGAAGTGCACCACTTGACTGAAGATGTGAATAATCTTTTGTTTCTTTGTTCTTCTTTGTTCCTGTTTGTGGGTCTCAAACTTGGGGCCTGGGCGTTGTCTCTGAACTTCCTTTGCTCAAAGCTAGTGCTCTACCACTTCAGCCACAGTTCCACGTTTGGTATTTTGGTAGTTTTTAGTGGAGATAAGAGTCTCGCAGACTTTCTTGCCTAAGAGGGCTTCGAACCGTGATTCTCGTGCCTCAGCCTTCTAAATAGCTGGGATTACAGGTGTGAGCCTCTGGTACCAGGCATAAATCGTCTTTTAATGAGGAATCAAGGTGACTTTCAGAGGAGGACACACCTCCTTGCTTTGTTAGGTGCTTTGTTAGGTGCACATCTCCTGTAAATGCTGTTGAAGAAAGTGATTCATTGACTCACAGGGAGAGAGAGACAGAGAGACAGAAAAAGACACCTACATACACACACACACACACACACACACACACACACACACGCCCCCCCCCCACACACACAGAGCAAAAAACTCTGAAGCCAGAAAGCCAGAAGTCTGTGGCTTTTATTTTATGTCCATATTAACATTTACCAAATTATATCCTAAGTATTCACTGTAGTACATTTCATCTGCAACAGACAAATTTTGTGAATATTAATATCCTACTGTTATTAGATAAAGCAAAGAAAAAAAGTCTCTTTGATAACCCAAAGGCAATCAGTGATATAAACTTTTTTTCTTTTCCCTGGGAAAAACAAGCAATTGCTGTTTGTTCTATTTCAGTGTGTTTCCATAATGTCAATGACCTCATAAGTGATTGGTAAATTGGGGCCTACTGTCATCTTCCTGAGGACGTCAGAATTTCTCTACTAAGTTAGTGATTTTTGCCACCAAGCATAGCAGCCGAATGTAAAGTATTCCTAGCAAAAGTCAGTGATGCAAAAAGCCAATGCCTGTCCATCGTGCCCAGTGAGTCTCCAGCCTCTAGTTAGCCACAGGCTGCATCGCAGAAGTGAATTTCATGTTTTGTACATTTGATTCTTACTTGTCTCCCCAGTGAACAGAAATCATCCAATTATCTCCAGGTTTTTAAAATGTATATGCGTGTGTGTGCGTGTGTGTGTGTGTGTGTGTGTGTGTGTGTGTGTGTTGCTAAGGCTGTGGATCAAGTGGTAGAGCCCCTGCCTAGCAAGCACAAGACTCTAGGTTCAAACCCTAGTACTACCACAATAAATAAATGCACAGCTTGGTAATCCCATTTCTTAATAAGGGAGGACATTAGCTTATCTTTTTTAAAACATGAAATCTTGTAGAAATAACTTTGATCTTTTGTTGTTCTGGTTGTTGTGATTAGCCTGGTTATACCTTGAGACCAATTCCATTTTTCGCAGAACGGTTGGTTATTTTTAGGTGTGGCTCTTTTAAAGAGGACATTTCTGAAATTTGAAATTCTGGGTTCTGTAATTCTTCTTTAAAAGCCCATCGCTGGGTGCCGGTGACTCAGTTTTGTAATCCTAGCTCTGCAGGAGGCTGAGATCTCTTCACCACAGTTCAAAGCCAGCCCAGGCAGGAAAATTCATGAGACTCTTATCTCCAAGTAAGAATAATAATAATAATAATAACAACAACAACAACAACAATTTAGAAGTTGAAGGTAGATCTGTGGCTCAAGTGGAAGAGCACTAGACTTGAGCAAAGAAGTTCACGAACAACGCCCAGGCCTCAGAACTAGCTCCAAAAAAAAAAAAAGTCCATGCACAAACACACACACACAATAGAAAACTTTACACGGAAACAATCCCTCCCACCTATTTACAGAATAATCCCTAAAGAATATGAAGAGAAAATTCTTGTGTTCATTTCCCAAGATATTCTGCTACTGTGCCGTTCACACAAATACCCTGGGGTCTTCCTTCCCCTTCACGAAGCTGTATCCAGGAAGGCTGGCTAGCAAACGCAAACACTGGGACAGGGAATGGCAATGTGGTCCTCTGGTTGCGTGGCTGCTTGGCAGATCCCGTGCTGTACGTTTCGGTCACTCTTCAGGGTCACCTGCTGCTCTAAAGAATCCACTTTCTCTCCTGCGCTGTCCATGGCTGCTTTGTCTTTTCCAACTTCATCGCATCCGGCACCAGAGACACCGCTTAGGTGCCTGTGATTCTTAACACCTCACAACTTTCCAGGCACACTGCAGCGGGCTGGTAGCCCCCAGCCCTTTGAATTCCCAGTGATTAACAAATGCGGAAGGAAACAGGAAGAACCCATGACCCATCACTGACTCTCATATAAGGTATTTCATGGAAGTCATATGGGGAGGTAGAAAGAATATTGATTAAGTGTACCTTAGGTAACATACCCCTTAACAATGTACAAGAAACCGTCATTTGATGGAAAATAGTAAGAAATCAGTCTGGGTGATAAAGAAGAGTGGCAGAATAACCATGGAAAACAGTATACACGCACTCTGTAATGTACTGGTTCAGATGCTGTAGTTGTATACATTTGAACCCGTGGTAAATTTGGGACAGAGAGAGATGGTTTCCTTTGGGAAGATGTTACTTCATTGGGTTCTCTTTTGCTCCTCTCATCCCTGCCAAGGTTGGGGATTTCAAAGGGCCACAGAAGAGTAATAGCTCTCCTCTGTGTTGACAATACTTGTTTATTTTATTTTAGTTATTATAGACAAATGGTTGTTTCTGAGGGTGTTGTTGGCCGGAGTCACATTTCTCCTTGGTAGAAAGGCTTTGTTCTCTTCCAATCCCTTTGGTTGAATAAAAGAATTCTTGTCCTTGGTAGGTAGCTGTGTATTTTCATCAAGCCAAGAGTGTCAGCTTCAGAGAATAATTAATGCAGCAATTATGACTTGTGTAGGTGAATAAATTGTGAGAAACACAGATATTGACATGTGGCATCATTCTTTCCAGAGGTGAACCGCTACCGTTCTCAGTGTGTTCCTGGGCCTGAGTCTTGTGTTTAGTGACATTTATTCCTCTGGCTTAATCAGAGAAGAGAGGGAGGAAGAGAGAGAAGGGGAAGGAAGGGACCAGGGATGGGGAGGGGAGTAGAGAGGAGAGGAAGAGGGAAAGGAAGGGCAAGAGGAAGGAGAGGCTAGATGGGAGAGAGAAGATGTCGATTTCTAACTGCTCTCGTTTCTTAAAATATTAACCACTTATTTTTCTGCTCTCATTTTTAAGCCAGTACCAATTACATTTACTCTGGATCTTACCAGTCAATAAATAAATGGTGAATACCAGGTGAGAATAAAAATGGTCCGGGTATTTCCCCAGGTATCTTGAGGTCCCTTGTTCTTTAGGATATATTTTGTCTGAAGGAGGCACTTAAGAGAGAAGTCACTTTGGGGGTTCAGACTGTTTATCACTTCCCAGGAGAGGACACAGGTGCCTTGCTGGACAAAGAGAAAGCATCAAACGGTGACCTTGGCTCCTGGTGGCCCTCCCCGTACCCCGAAACCGGTGACCCCTAGATACTCACAAATAAGCAGTCTTAGGGAAGTAGAGATTTTTTTCTCTCTCTCTCTCCTCATACCTGTGTGAAATTTGGGGACAACATCCCTGAAATTCACAGGCTCGGCCTTCTCTGCTTAGGGAGGAGATGTATCAGGACCCGGATCTACAGCAGAAGGGGCTGGGAGCAGGAGACTGTCCTGAGCACAGGTCTGTGGTGTTTGTGAAGGTGGCTGGCTGCACAGCGGAATGGAAGGGTCATGTACGGGGGCCATTTTGGGAAACTCCTGGTGGTGGGTTCACCTACAGGAGCCATTCTGGGAAACTCCTGGTGGTGGGTTCTCTTCCCCTGGTGGGAAAGCGTGAACCACAGGGCAGTACCCGGATGCTCAGGGACTCCGAGAGATGAGGTAGGGTGAAGAATGGGAAGACATTGATGGAGATGCCTTGTACTTGTTGCAGAATGAAGCAGTGGATGAAATTGCCCAGAAAATGGGGCTCCACCCTAATCTGACCTCATTCGTATTTGAAAGCAGGCACGCCAATGGCATTCCTTGTCCTGTGAAAGTATAAACCATCCTTTCACGCTTCCTGGCGGAAGTAAAAACTCCCAAACAACCACCAACTGGAAGACAGTGTACGACTCGTTGCTCACTCAAAAAATGTAAAATAATAATAATAATAATAATAAATAAACATATCCACTTGGTGTTCTGCATTAGAAATATTTATTAAACAGGATCGTCCCCTTTCCCCTCCTAGTCCCCCAGAACTCCAAAGGGAATCTTTCTTTTTCTGTCTTAAATTGTTATTAAGGAGTTCATGTAGAGAAGGGTTGCATCCGTATAGGTCAGGTAATGAGTTCCTTTCTTTTGGAACATTGTCACCCCTTCCCTTGATCTCTCCCAGTTTTTCCCTCCTGTCCCCACCCACAAATTGTAGAGCTCAGTTTACCCATAGTGTCCAGTGAGTAACTACATTTGTTCACCTTTTGCCCCTCCATTTCTGAGCCTCCACTTACCCACCCAAAGACAGATAAATGTGCAAACCAGACAGACAGAAAGAAAATAAAACTAAAACAGCAACAAAGAAAAAAAAACAAAACCTCTTGTTCCTGTGTCCTGGAATTCTTTTAGGTAAATATGATCTTATATGATCAGGTGCACATCGCCGAAGGGAATTTTGATGCCCTGTTCACGTGTAGGACACTTTCTTTTTTTCTCTCTTTTCTTTTTGTACCAGTACTGGGGCTTGAACTCAGGGCCTGAGCACTGTCCCCAAGCTTTTCGTTGCTCAAGGTTAACGCTCTACCACTTGAGCCATATAGCTCTGCCTCTGGAATATTGGTGGTTAATTGGGCATAAGGGTCTCCAGGACCTTCCCAGGCTGGCTTTGGACGGCCATCTTCAGATCTCAGCTTCCTGAGTACCTAGGATTACAGATACGAGCCCTTGAGGCTGGATGTCTTGTTCTCATGTTATCACAGGCTCGGGCTCCACATGTGATGTCCCATATTTGTCTTTCTGAGTCTGGTAGGTTCTCCTTCCTATGCTGGTCTCCCGTTCCCTCTGCTTCCTCGCCAATGGCATCATTTCACCCCTCCTCCGTTCCCTGGTCGCTGGCCTCCTGGGCTGACTCCGCAGCTTGACTGCCATCGCGAGTGCCGGCGTGTACAGGAGTGTGCGATGTGTCTCGCTTGTTTCCACTTGAATAGCACGTTCTGTGTTTTTTTCCCCCTGCCCTCAGACTGAGGTTATCAATAGCGTTTATTAAGTGCATGAAGAGGCTGATGCATGAGTTCAGGCTTCCCTGACAGACATGAATTAAGGGAGCTATATGATTCCTATTGTTCGTGATGACCTCAATCATCTTGTGGATCACACCCGAAGAAGTACAGTTTGGATCTAGGAGGACCTGACAGAGTTTGCTTGACTGGCAAGCTACCTGTAGGCGTACACACCTGAACACACCTGCCTTGAGGCAGCTCCATTGTGGCAGAGAAATGGTAGTTGCTCTCTTCCCTCTCTCTATGGAAATACCATTTCTAACCAGTAGCAGCAGCAGCAGGGAGCATGTCTGGATTTTTTTTTTCTTCAGTGTGTTTTGCTTATCAAAATCAATTTTCTGAGCATCTATGAGGGGCTAGACATCATTCTAGTTACAGAAACGAAACTGACAGATATGAGATATTCCTTTCTACGAACTTGGAAGTGGGGGGATAAACATTCAGAGACAATGTACACTTAGTAGTTCTGTTTAACAAATTCTTAGAGCTACCAACAATGCCAGGACCGGAGCTGTGGCTCTACTGATGGATCCTTGAGCAGAAAAAGCTCAGGGACAGCACCCAGGCCCCAGGACCAGCACACACACACACACACACACACACACACACACACACACACACACCACAGAGAGAGAGAGAGAAACCTCTCTACTTACAGAAAGGTCACCACAAAATAGAAGATTCCTAAACAGTTGTTCCCACTGCTTAGGTGTGTGTGTGTGTGTGTGTGTGTGTGTGTGTGTGTGTGTGTGTGTGTGTGTGTGTGTGTGTGTGTATGTATTCAAGGATATCTAGGGATAGGTTTCTCAGTGTACCATTTATCTTGATCTTTCTTTTCTTAAGCTCTCTTACAAAACATTTTTTTAAATACGTCTCTCACAGTGACGCATCCCTCTGTTTCCTTTCAACGTTGCGAACTTCCCTAACTGGACCTTCGTGACGCATGACCATAGTCCCAGGAAAAGTTAGGCAACCGTGAGGTGATGGGAAAGCGTCCGTGCTCGCCAGGCCTGGCCGCGCCTCCTCTCCACCATCTCAGTGCCCGAGGAGAGGAGGCAGAGCTGGGAAGGATTCCTAGCGAAGGCGGAGCCCGGGCAAAACGTCAGTGAGACCACAGCTCAGCAAACCAGGCAGATGCCTGTCTCTCCTGCGTGAGCTCTTCAGTAGGAGACACCCTCTAGGAAACGCCACCTCAAGCCAGAAGGGCTGGAGGCATGGCTCGCGGGGCGGCACACCTGCCTGGCAGCTGTCACAGTTTGGGGGGGGGGGTTGGCAAGGCTCCCGTGCCAATCTGGAGACGGAGCCCGGGGGGGGGGGGAACCATGCATGGGTAATGCAAGCACACAGTTCCATTGTGCCAGGGCTCACCGCCTGGCTTACCCTGGGGGGGGGGGGGGTTCTTTAGTAACCATCAGCCCCTGGTGAATTAAATGTTCCCCGTTAACTAGAGCCATTTCGGACCTGGTTCCTGTCAGGGCCGCATTGCAGGATTCCCACTAATCATCGTTTCCCCTTCCCTAAGTCGTGACAGTCATCTCTGGGGGGGGGGGTGCGTGGCCCTCTCCGCCCATGCGTGCACCCACACATTCACACAGAGCGGCACGGGATGCAAAGGCAGCCATTGAAGGAGATAGGACTTGGGTATTCTTTTTCCAGATCGAGCATAGGGATACCCGTGTTTCCCTCATTGGAACGGAATGGGTGACTTAAAGACAAGCCACACAAGTAGGTGAGGAGTCTGGGTTCCTGCTATGATGAATTGTTCTCTAAGGGCGGGAGTCCCTGCCCCCTCCCCCCCACCCAACCAGGTCCTGAGGCCTGTGCCCTGTATGAGCTTGGGCCTTTCTCTGCCCGTTCATAAATAGTCCTCCCACGTTTAAAATGATGCATAAATCAACTGAGTTTTTCTTCTTCATTTGAAAAAGAGGAGTTTTAGCCATTCGGGTAATATTTTCCGTATGTGGGGCTCAATGTGTTAGGTGGGGAGAAAGATAATAACTTTTAAGAAAACGAGCAGAAAGGATATTGTTCTGGGGCGCCGTAGCCTTGTAATATCTGGGGAAGTTCTGCCCCTGCCTTCGGATCTTCATGAGGCTGAGGTTGAGCATCTGAAGGAGTCGTTTGTGAATATTACATTTGACAGCCCTCCCGTGCTTCTCTTTTTCCTCTGGGATTGCAAAGGGACTCAAGGAATTACCCCTTGATACCATGGGAGAATTTCACTTCCCTTTCAGATCCAACTCGGTGTTTCAAAAAGTACTCTTTTTGTTATACTATAAATATATATACTATAAATAATATACTATATATATATACTAACTAAATGAGTATAAACACTGGTCAAATGTCTTTTAAACTCAAGAAAACATGGTAATATTATACAGGGGCTTGTATGGCATATCTGCTTGGAAAGAGTCAGGGTGCTGGCTTACTAAGCTTTTAATTAGTTACAATAAGCTTTCTGGTCCTACAAATCAAAATGAGTGGCAGGTTTAAAGAGGCGACTGCTGAAAGAACCGCTCCGAAGCTATGCACATCCGTTCCCTTCCGGCAGATTCCTAAGGCGTCCATCAGCAAACTTCATTAGGATGTGAAGATAAGCTCCGATTTCATTGTTGAGAAAGTGCCGGTGCTGGAGATGACTGAAGAGGCCAGGCCTCGCCTATAGAGAAGGTTGCATTTGGCAACTGTTTTTACTGTGGAATCCACTTGCAATTCTTAGAAAAAGAAAATGCAAAGCAGTAGCAGCAACGTGGTACTGGTTTAAGGGAGAGGATGCTGGACCTAGAATCCTCTAATCTGATCTCGTGGGATAAGCGTGATCCACCAGGCTTCTTCGATTCAACCTACGGTGGATGAGCTTGCACGGGGTGAAAGAATTCATGCAGAGTTCAGCGTGATTTCCAGGTCAAGCGGTGCTTGTTAGAAATGAATGGCATCAGGAGACTTTTGAAGAACTCATATACTACTGATATATTATTGTTTCAAATACTTTTTTAAGGTGTGTGTGTTGTTGTTGTGGAACAAAGGAAGAGGCGAGTAAAAGAGACAGGAAGAGGGAATGTGGAAGAAGGAACAGCAGAAAGAAGGGTAAGAGGAGAGGGAGGACACATGAAACGGAGAGAAAGGAAGCAGCCATGCTCTTGGTTCTGACTTCTCCCAAATATTTGTGCAACTTACTTCATCCTAGAACCAATTATAGGATAAGTCGCACGTTCCAGGAATAAGCTTGTAAGAACCTCCAACATTCATTATACTTTGAAGACATTATACTTCATTATACTTTGAAGACAGGCCCTTCAGATCAGGATGAAAGTCCACTTGGTCTTCCACCATGTAATTGTTAATGATGAAGGCCCCTTTCCCGCTCGACCCTTGGGCTTCCTGTGGCTCTTCCCTTTCCTCTTCCCATTGACCAAAACTTCCCTTTCTGCTGAGTTGGGCAGAAAGAACAGCTTCTGTCAGGAGAAGTGGGATGAATGTGGTGTAATGCTCCGGTGTGATTTTGTTAAACCCACTTAGCTAGCTACCTAATCCACTCAAGCCAGGGCTCGTATTAGGGTTATCCCTCACGAGCCTGGCTTTGTGTGCCATGACTATTCAATACCCACACTTCTTCACAAATTACTGGTAAGGCTTTCTCAGATGCTGGGGTGTGACTGCTGGAGAGAGAGAGAAAAAAAAAAGATACCTCTTCAACCGCTAATTTTCTATATTTTTATATCATTCTTAACACCTCTTTGCAGACAATTAGCTCCCCGCCCCTTTTTTCTCTCTCGGACTCTTTTTAAATTAGCCCAGTTGCCGACGGATGAATGGGGCCGGGAAGAAAGGACAGGCTGGCTGCTAAAACGATGCTTGTGGCTAGAAAGCGACGCAACCTGCCCTAGTCTCAGAGGCGAGCCATGGAATACATACTTTCACACATTTCCTGAACCAATTTATCTGAGTAAATATGAGTCCTACACCGTGTATTACTTAAGATATACCTCAGGAAACGGGAGGCGAGCAGAGAGCCCTTTCTGGTTAGTGTTTTGTCATTTTTTTTTTTAAGAAAAAGTGATTAACCTTTTCTGTTGGGCCTTATTGCTTTGTACTTTCTCTAGTATGGATTGCAATTATTGCACAGATTGGCCAGGAAGAATAACCAATGTGGAAATTCAATGCAAATAATAAAGGTATGTTGGCATATCATTTCTTTAACCACTTCATGGGGTACTTTTTGCTTTCTCCTGAATGAGATAACCTCACTTCCTTGATGGCTGACCTGGCTATAATAATAACAACAGTAATGATAATAATAAGTTTAAAAGGCATGAGCCCAGGCACGCTCTTCCCAGCTGATATTTTAGAATTGGGTAGCCCCACATATTAAGTATTGGTGAAGACGGACCCGTATCCTAATAATCCGAATGACTGAAACTTCTTCCGGTGCCCAAGTTTTGAACTATGAACTTGGATGGAAAACTTTCAACCAATATGTCCAACAGTGCATTGCTCTCTTGTTGTTTTAGACCGAGGGTGCCAAGTTGCTCTTTTCTTCATCAGGGATCATTCAGGGACTTTCCTGTCAAGAGCAGTTATTACTTTCTAGAAATATCCCCATTGGCTTCGAAGTCTTTTCTCCTTCTCCCTAAATCTCGAATCACGGTAGTTCTGTCTTTTTCTGTTTCCCATCACTGGGTTTTGTACTTAGCTACCATATTGTTTTAAGTCTCGCTGCCTTAAGAGCTTCCTTCAGAGCCAAGGCTGGGAGCTTTATGACAGGTATTTGATCTTGACCGCCTACTTCTTCGATCTTCGTCTCTTATCCAGGGAGGGTTTGTTACTACTGGGCAAACCTCTGTTGAAGTGGGCAACTTGGGATGAACTTACAGTCTAGGGGGAAAAATGCCAATACTGAGTAGTACTGGAAATGCGAGCATTTCTGAGCAATGTCCCTCATGAGCCTGTCCTCCTTTTTAAAGAAAAGCACATATATATAGGCAGTTGTGCAACCACAAGCTTCCCAGAAGTTCACCCTCACATGCTGTGCTTCTGGAATGCTCTAGAATGTTCTAGATGAGATCGATGCACCACTGCGCAGTGCTCACGGGAGAATCCCTAAGTGGTCACTACACCCTGACTCCCCCCAACCTAGTCACAATCCCTCGTACCCCTCCCCTTGTCGTTCTGTTCTAGCGTGAATGCCATGGAGAAGAGGGCCCTGATCCAAGGTGGAAAAATCTAGTCCTCTCATTCCACATTTCACCATCTGTGCTATTCCAGCAGCAAAAGAATCCCATGAGGATCCATGGGGATGTAGGAGTTTTACCGTGTGAAAAGGATACAGGACATAAGGGATGGTTGGTTGGAGAGTGTATTTACAGATCTCAGGAGAAAATACACATAATTTGCTGTCGGTGTGTTTATGCCTACATTCAGCTATTGTGGCTGTGTCAATGTGTGTGTGTGTGTGTGTCAGTGTGTGTGTGTGTGTGTGTGTGTGTGTGTGTGTGTATGTATGCAGGTCCTGGGACTTGAACACAGGGCCCGGGGGCTGTCTCTTAGCATTTTTGCTCAAGGTCAGTGCTCGAGCTCTTGAGGCAGAGCTTCAGTTCAGGCTATTTTCATTGTTACTTGGAGACAAGAATCTCCAGGACTTTCCTGTCTGGGGTTGGCTTAGAACAGCATTGCTCTTCCTTAAAGAAAACTCCATGACACCATACACAGATGTAGAGGAAGCCCGCTTTGATTTGGTAAGGGATATTAGTCTTTTTGTAAGGAGCTTCAGCAAATGAAATTTGATGATAGTTTTTACATAAATGGCACAGCCTTTGAAAAATGAAAGCCAAAAGATATGAAAAAAAATTAATAACACATGAAAAATGACATAAATGGCTTCCTAAAATCAAAAGGAATGTCCCGACAGGCCTAGAATTCATAACTTGTGAAGCAATGGGTGTCTTGGTTATGCCAGAAAGCTAACTTTTTATAGAGACAGCATTCATTCAAAATCCACAAATATTTTTTTTCAGATAGATTTACTAACGCTAAAATAATGAGAAATTCAGCAGATGCTATGAAGTATAAGGACCATTAAAATATAGACATATATGTCAAGATCGTACGGACTTCCGTGTTCTGTCTGCTCTGTGAACAGCAAGCTATGCAAATGTGTGTGATATTTAAAAATGCATTTGATCTGGAGAGTTCTAATGTCACGTTTCAATTCCATGCAAATGAAAGGGACCGAGGACGTAAACCTGTCAAAATCACGATTTTAATGGAAATGTCAAGATAGTCCTGAAAGGCAATATAATAATCCTTCTTACGTTGCACTGAGATGAGCCTATGATCCTCAAAGAACTAACCTGTCACCCTGCAGCGTAAGTTCCATCCTATTAGCAATCCTGTCCCATTATCCCAATGACCAAGCACTCCTTCAATTCTGGGGCTAAATGATGTCATGACAGGACTATCATCATATTTATACCTCATAAAATTAGAAAGGTTATTAAATGTAATTTGACCCTTGGCATGCTCTCACAGAATCCTGATTTTTAAAATATCTCCTTTCCTTCCTTCTTCCCTTGTTCCTTTCCTTCTTTTTCCCTTCCTTCCTTCCTTCCTTCTTTCTTTCCTTCCTCTCGTGTCTATTCTTTATTTCCTTACACTCTCTTTTCTTCCTTTAACATAATGTTTTGCCCACTTATGCAGGCATCTCGTTTCACAAGCGGGGATTTTATAAAAATGAAAACGAATTCCAGCACTTCCTAATTATTCTCCAGTGCTGCTACTCAAGGGAGAGAAGTTATTTCCACTCAAAACCTGAATTCCAGGCCAAACATGTTTGCCCTTGAAAATCTTCTGCGGCCTCTGGGTCAGCCTGCCTCTGACATGTGTCCCTTCTCCCTGCGTGTCCTATTGTAGCTCCCACAGGGGGACTGCAGGAGAGAAGGCTGTTAGCTAGGGTCACCATTGTTTCCTTGCTCTGATCAGAACAGATTCAGGGAGCAGAGATTTGGTGATGGGCAAGGGTTGGTATAGAGTTGGTATGTTGGTTATGGACGAAGGCGGAGCTGCTCTCAGAACCTTACTAGACTCCCGAGGGAACCACGTTCCAGAACGTCAGTGTTTTAAGATAGTTTCAAATAAACAGAAACAGTAATTATGTTTTATAAATGTTTCCCAGTAAAGCCAATGGCCTTCTTCGGTCATACATGTAAACTAGATCTACAGTCCTGTTTTTGGCTTTCAGTGTTCCTTTAGTTTGTCCTGAATTTAAAAGGTTCTGTCATATGCGTACAGAAATTTAAAAAAAAAAAAAAAAAAAAGAGGATTTCTATTTCAGAACTTCAACGTCGGGTATTTTCCAGCATGTTTGTTGCTTTGTTCATTTTTGTCCAAGCTTTCCCTCGTGCCGGTGGCTTCGCAGTGCTGAGAGATTTTTCACAATTAATTTTTTACTGTCGCAGGAAGTCTCTTACCCCACCACTTCCTGTTCTCACTTTGACTCATTACATCATGGGTTCACACTCAGTAGATACTTATTGAATACCTACTGCACTTTGGGGAAAAAAAAAATGATCCTTATTTCCAAGGAATCCATATGCTTGTGGGTACTTGGGCCAAAGCCTGGATAATAAAAATTTGATGTGACAGGCGATCTTTAAAATCTATGAGTCCATCAATATATATTCATGAAATGGAAACTAGAGACTGTCATCAAACCTTTATTAGATACAAACATGGCTGTGGCTATAAACAGAAACATGAAGAGTCTTATTGGCTCCAAAGAAGTTGGGAACGCATTGGAGAAAAAAATAATGTAGAGAGAAACTCTCATTACATTGTGTGATAACGCTCCTATGTAAGACCGGGTTCTCTATTCAGTATTGCTAATAACTCTTCTTTTGCCCCCTATTTTCTTAGATCCTAGAATGAATAATTTATCTTCCCATTTTATTGTCAATACTGACCACAGGAATCTTTCTATCTCTCTGGTCTTTCTCCCCTGTTGTGGATTCCTCTCTGTTTTTATGGAGAAAGATTATCACCACCAGATGGGACAGCCATTGAAAATACCACAGACTGGATCTTCTCGCAGTTCTCAAGATCAAGGGGTGGTGGGGTGGTGGCCAATTTGATTTCTGACGGAGGCTCTCTTCCTGGCCAACTTTTCAGTGTTCGTACCTGGTCTCTTCTGAGTTTGTTCCCAGGGAAACGAAAGCAGGCCTACCTCACTCTCCCGAGTTTCTTCGGAGAGGGATGTTATTTGCTTCACGTCAGGACCTGATTCTCAGGGACCTCAGTTAACCCCGGTTATGCCCTTAGAGGTGACATCTACAAAGGTGCCCAGCGCAGGGTGAGCTGCAGCTTTAACACATGCGCCTTCGTGCTTTTCATATTCTGCACACGATAGCGAACAACATGATTGGTGACTGTTGGAATTCCATCTTACAACGGCATTAATAACACTTTCCAGAACGAAACAGAATGTCACATTCCAGTGTTGTGTTTCACATACACAGTAGGTCTTTAACTGGCAATGAACACACTCTCTCGAAGGAAAAAAAAAAGTAATTATTATCAAAAGCAAAACATACACCATAGAGCAATGTCGGGAGAATATAAACTGTTAGGGAGGCCCACCAGGCTTTCTGAGCAGAAATAGGAGCCAGCCTAGAGAACAGATAGAGGCTCCAGAGAAGGAGGTGATGGATCTTCCAACTCAAAACCCTCAAGCTCAGGGGCTTGATAGGTTGTAGAAGAGTGAAAATTCAATTACAGTAAGGCAGGAAGCAGAGAAGGCAAAACACCTGCTGTGGAGAGGCGTGGAGTCCTAAGTGCTGTGGCGAACGCTGTCCCGTTTATGGGACACCGCCTCGTTATGTAAACATCTCACCTTTTTAAAGCTAGAATGAAAGAGCAAGGGGAATGGAGAGAGGGGCAGGACGAGGGAGAGGGAGAAGGAGAAAGAGAGAAAGGGGGAGGAAGAGAAAAGGAGAGAGAGGGAGGGAGAGGAGGTGAGAAAGCGAGAGAGGAGCAGAGAAAGACACAGGAAGATAGGGAGGAAGAGAGAGATGGCGAGGAGGAGGAGGAAGAGGAGGAAGAGGGGGAGGAGGGGGAGGAAGAGGGGGAAGAGGGGGATGAGGAGGAGGAGGAGGAGGAGGAGGATTAGAACAGCCTGTGTTTTACACCGGGGGAAATTGCGCACAGTCAGTGTCAAGGAAGCACGGGGCGCATGGTTTCCTGAGGCGTGAAGCTAATACATATTTGTCTCATTACTGTCAGCGGATCCACTTTAGGCTGGGGGTGGAAAGGGCTCTGAGTTCCCAGGCGAAGGCCTCACGAGCCGCCTGGGGGAGGTCACGGGGACCGCAAGGTCACAAGTGCCACGACTCCCCCAGAATCCACACGCGCGTCATGGGATTCGTCAGGAAGACGGCAGACCCTTTCCATAGCCTTTTGATTCTTCATTCTCCCCCTCAAAGCAGGTGTAGGGAATGACATGTTTCTAGCCCTGATGCCTCAAACCCTAAATTGAAGCCACCACGGAGCGTGGGCTCAGGCAGCCAAGACCACTCCTGAGGTGTCCCCATCACCCATGGGTTTTCCGGAGGTAAACGTGTTTTTCAGGAACATCAGGGCACTAAAGGACTTTCGCTTGAGTCGTTTCAAAGACTGGGGGGTGGAGAGAAGGGAGGAAATGACCATATGCTCATGGGCAGGGCAGTTACCGAGTACAGGAATCCGGTTATTTTCCTTTTTCCAATCAGTGTAGGTCTATTCTGAATATTTTTAATTCAATGTGATTTTTTTAAGGGAGAGATTGTTTCCGTTTCTTCCTGTGTTGCTTTTTGTTAACCTTCTATTGCCTGTAAAGAGTTGCACAGAGGAAGGGCCATGAAACAAGGCAGTTTATGAATACAGTGCATCTCCATCCACGTGGCCCCCTTCAACTTTCTCACCCTCCTTCCTCCCATCCCCTCCCCCGTTTTTCTTAATTCTGTGGTATATACAATGAATTCTTGACTGCATTCCCCCTCGTTTCTGCCCTTCACTGATCCACCCCTCTCCCCTTGACCCTATCCCTCAACTCCCATCTACTCATTGCCTAGTTCTGAATTGATTGGGCTTTGACTTAGTCGTTCTAAAACAGCACACGGTTGGAGCTCTCCATAGAGTCCGTTATGCTTCAGTTACTTTATCGGTGACCACTTGTTTACCTCCCAACTTTCCCAATTCTAGATTGATAGGCACATTCTATCTACCACAAATGAAGGAAACCCTACAACCTTTGTTTCTCTGGGTCGGGCTTGGTTCCCTTCATATAATTTTCCACAATCTTCGTGGGAACTAGTACCCTCAAAGATATTCCTCTTCCATGACATTCAGTGGTTAAAACAAATGTCTAGGGAACCCTTGGCGTCTGCGTTCATCAGGATGACGCAATCTATCATGAGTTCAGCAGTCATCATTGAGAATAGCTTGTGCAAAGCGCAGACTAAGTTCCCATGTAACTCATATGAATGCATTATCTGTGGACTTTCCCCCACCAGGCTATGCTTCTGTATGTGATCTGTACCTGTAATAATAAATACTGGGAACTAATAGACAAGGGTTGACTGTAGCATGCACAGTGTTGGCAGTGTAAATATTCTAGCATGTTAGCATGTCTGATTTTGGGCTCGCTCTCTCTCTCTCTCTCTCTCTCTCTATATATATATATATATATGAAGGACAGTAGGGTTTGTGGGCAAAGGGAAGGTGAAATGCACACCTTGAAACCCAGGAGAAATGGGAGCTGTCTTCTGAGGAGTAGAGAAGTCAATCTGCCAATGAGATGGAAATCTCTGTAGCTCCCTACTAGAAACTCTGGAGAGGTCCCTACTTGGACAGAGACAAGTCTCCTCCTGTGCCTCAGAGCAGGACTTGTGTGGCCTCGGTGGGGCCTGGCGTCGGGCTGTCCCCATCTCTGCCTGCCTCTGCTCTGGCTGTGTCACCCACGGACGCCACCACCGTGTGGCCACTCCAGAACCAGCTACTGTAAGCGATTCTATAGACTACCATAGTGGAGATCTACTCAAAGACTCTGCCTTGTTCTTGCTCAGCGAGCCCACAACCATCTTCTTCTTCCTCTCCAGATAATGCTCAGTTTCCTTGCGTGTAAAGCATCGGGCTTTTCTTGGTGTTTTCCCAGGGAATCTTACCATTTCCCAAGACCAAGCCTCATTCTTGACTTGCATGTCTTTTTTTATCTGCTTCCCATCTCTGTCAGTCTCATTTCTCCCTGACACAAAGATAAGTTTGGGCCACAGAGGGGAATGGATCAGGTAAAGCTGAGAGTGGAAAAAAGAAATAACACCTTTTGCTATTCCTCTTGCTGTCTGTAGGAAGTTATGACCCAAGTATAACGCGGCTCACAGTCAGGGCAAAGGGATTCACGTCTCCGATGCGTCCACCTCAGAGTAACCAACGGAGCCACTTAGTGGCAAAGCAATGGTGCATTCCTGACATGCCATCGGTCTTCCTGATAGGATCATTGATGACCACTGCTAATCAATCCTGCCCCCATTTCGTATTCCACTAGGAGGGAGCCTCAGCCTCTTCCTCAATGAATGAGCTCTTACGAATCTCTTGAATGTGGCATTAAATAGGAAGACTCTTCAGCCAAACATCATGGTACATAGGCCTATCTTGTCTTAAGGAATTGAATTGGTCTTCTCTTTCTGTCCCCCAGAAAGCAGGTCGTATTGTGGAGCGCTTGGAGCTCCAGATCCGTAATCTACCTGAATATGCATAACACGGTAATATTCAGTTACCAGAGCCTGGATTTCCCTATAGAAAAACCCAATCCTCCGTAACACCTGTAGAGGTATTTACAGTGAGCTAAATGATGGACTATTTACTCCGTAGCTTCACTTTTACTTTGTAAGCTTAAACACTCAGAGTTACTGCCGTACATTCTTTATGGGCTGTTCAGAATCTTATCAGAGATGACTATCCATGAATCAGTAAGTTGACTGCTTGCTTATTAACAGTTTTAGTTTGAGAACCATTGATTGCCCTTGGGATTACAGTGGCAAACAGGTGGTTTGGGGGTGGTTTGTTTTTATTTTTGGTGGGGGTGGGGATAAATGCTGATTGAAAATTGTGATTCTTGGAAAAGTTATAGTTTGCTGAGAACTCAACATTATGTCTCTCCTTTGGGAAATGAGTAGTGGAGTAAATAACGAGTTAGGCTTATCAGATAGCACAGCAAGTGTGCTAATTACCAGTCTCAGGAGAGGATGATGTTAAGGAAGACTCTTAACTACCCCAGGGGTGGGCAGTCCACCTACTACTTGCATCTTGGGCTGCAACTTTCCCACATACGATAGATAGCTCCTGACAGACAGCGAGGGAGGAGGGTACCGTGGGACTTACTGTGAGTTTGTTGAGGCTCACTAAGCCCCCCCCCCCCCGCCCCGGGTGGATGAAGGGTCTAGAGTCTATGCTCCCCCTGTAGGTCACAACTAGAGGGCCCAGACAGGAAGCTCCTCATGGGCCACTCCTCACAGGGACATTGGATTCAGGGAACAGGCCTTGCAGAGTGGCTTGTTTCCAGCACAGGGTGTCTCAGAGATGCCTGGGCTGCTTCAGTTCATTCCTTCCCGTCTCCGGAGGTTAGATTTCCAGTATGTTCGATGGTAATCTGCGATGACACTAGCATTGTGGGGAAGAGGGTAAAAATGAACTCTCTCGAAGGCCACAGGCGGGGACAGACGGCCTGTCATCCTGGAACTGGGGAGGCTGAGGCAGGAGCATCTCAAGTACAAAGCCACCCTGGATCAGGTGCCATGCTGGGGGCAAGCAGGGCTATGTGATGTCTCATTAAAAACGGAGGCTATTGTTTGTGATCATTCCATTTTCACCATCAAAGTAAATGTAGGTCTCATTTTGATGTTTACTTCAAAACATCTCCTTTGAAGTTGCTTTCCATGAATAGCAATCAAGTGTCCCGTAGTCCAGAGAAAGTTGTTTCTGTGTCGCCCACTGTGAAGTAAAAGCGTCAACAGTCACAGGGATGTTTTTCTGTCACTCGGTACAATGTGATGTTCAACCAAGTAATAAAACTCAGTCAAAACACTCGGAAATGCATCAATATATTGGCCAATGAAAGTGGGGTTTTTTTTGTTTTTTTTTTTAAGAAGTATAGATGAGGTAGGTTAAAAAAAAAATGCAACTGAGGGCTGTGAGCTTGTAGAAAGCACCAGGGCCCTTCTAGATGGTTCTCACAATAAAACCCCCTTGGGCTATAAATACAGGCTACTAAAAATAGCTTAAAATGTGTCAGTCAAATAAAATCACTTATGACTTTAAAAAATTCTCTTCTTCTTTAGTAGTTGTACAGAGGAGTTACAGCTGCCTTCTTCGGGTGATAGATACGTACTATGCATCTTGGTCAAGGTCACCCCTTCCGTGGTTTTCTTTCCCATTTCCATCTCTTCCTCTCCCTCCCCTCAAGGTACCTGATTGAAGTTGCTTTGTAGTAGAGGGAAAGAGTTCGTTGTCTAGAAGCAAGCCAGAATAGCTATCTGGAAGGTAGCACACCGAGCTCGGCTTATCCTCAGTGGGGTATTCTCCGACCCACGCGCTAGCGATCTTGTCATTTTGTGATAATGGATTCTTAGACAACGTAACTCTCATCCCCATGCAGACAAGGAAGGGAGCTGTACATCAATGAACGTGTATCACATTGACTGTCATCTTATTGGATGAACGTGTATCACATTGACCGTCATCTTATTGGAATGGCCACACCCAGCCATCCAGAAGCCTGGGAAAGCCAGGCATTCATAGCTCACGTGGGTAATTCTAGCTACTCAGGAAACTGAGCTCTCAGGACCAGGGTTTGAAAGCCCAGGCAGGAAAGTCTGTGAGACTTTTATCGGCAATTAAACACCAAAGGAGCCAGAAGTAGAGCTGTGGCTCAAGTAGTAGAGTGCTAGCCTTGAACATAAAAGTTCAGGGACAATGCCTAGGTCTTAAGATCAAGCCCTAAGACAGGCACATGAGAAATGTAGTGTAACTTGAGTCCCCCACCCTCTTATTTTTACCCCATTTTTTATATACTATAGATACTTTCTCTTAGACACTTTCTCTTACTCTTTGCAAAAAAAAAAAAAAAAAACCTGGAGAAATGGCAGCGCATATGTTAGAAAGGTATATAACAACCCACTGCTGGGATTGGTCACTCCTGGTAAAAACATATCTGGGTTACTTTTCCGGTATGTCTCCACAAATGAGTTCATTATTCAATGAAATCCTGTTCAATTATTTACATGGTGGAAAGATGAGCTGGTAGCACTTATATCTAGATTGTGTTTTCTGATTTCACATCTTTTTGTCTATTAATGTCAACATGGTAAAGCTTCAACCATACCCCATCTGGTATTTAGAGGAACAATAGGTTTTATGTTGTGCAAGTGTCTGTATTTTCCTATAGGCTGCCCGTGAGAGCTCTCTTTCTGTCACCTGCGGACTTTTCTTTATTAAAAGAACTTTGCCCCTTACCTTTATAAAAGCATTTACTTCGGTTGCAAATGCTCATACATGGGGCCCTGATATTTACCGATAATGGATTTTTTTTTTCTCCACTCAGTGACCAGTGTGGTATCCTGTAGCTGGAGGAATGCCCTCATCACAATAATAAAAGTATCCATAATTAATCAATGTCATTCTCCCCACCTCTGTGGGCTTAGTGTGGAAGTCCCTTTACATAATTTCATCATCACGTAAAATGGGAAATAATGACCGACCCCAGGAAATGTACCAATATCAAAACGAGAGGAACACGACTAGAAGCCAACGTGGAAACTCTTTGAACTTTGGAGAAATGTTTTGAACAGAAGTCTGATTAACGTCAACTCATGGGTTCTGTTCTTTCTTTTGCTGTTTTTGTCACTGTGGTTCCTTTAGATTACTTGTTTAAAAACAAAGAGCTCACGCAGAGAGGAAGGATGGAGGAGAGAGTCCATTGTCTCGTTTCCCTCCATCTCCCCTGTGTTATGGTGGTGATACGTGCTTTCGTGTGTTGATTCCAGGACTGTGGAGTATTGGACCTTGTGTTCTCTCTCCAGTTAAGAGTAGCATAACTTGGTCAAAATGCACATTTCTTTGTAAGTCACTAGCTGGCCAGCTATGGAGCAAGAAAAAGTAAAAGAAGAAAGTAAAAGGTGAAAATTATAAGCAAATTAAGGAAGCTGTGTTTTAAGGGTATACTTCAAACGTGCGTGCAAGGACCAATGGATGTATTGAAAATTGGCTGAGAAATAGAAGGGAAAAGGAAAGAGGGGAGGAATCCAGGAGAATGGAAATCCTCCTGTGGTTTCCTTTCCCTTTCCTTCCTTTCTTATACAGAGTCTCTCTCTCAGTCATATCCGTTATGGTCCTTTATTTCCATGTGAAAAAAACAATGAACAATGCTAATGTGTTGAGAGCAGGCTCTGGGGTAGCTTAGCAAACTCGGACCCAGCAGAAGAACTTGGGTTTGTAAAGTGATTGGAATGAAAGAGAGCTGGTGAGATCTGGCAAGCCCGGGACTCATGAATACGCCTTCCCCGGCCCCTGACACGGAGATGAATTCACTCCACTCTTTTCCGTCCTGAGCTGTTCCATTAACGATGCAAATGCCCGTGAGAGTCCTATAGGCCGGAGTCCGGCGGGGGTCGGATGTCTCCCTCTTGACGGGGGTTGCAGAAAGGATTGCTGGACGTTGACTGGCAGTTCCCATGGAGCCGCTGAGAACCGTGAGGGTGGAGGGAGACCTTGGGGTGTCATGAGAAGGGGTGTCCGTAGATACTCAGAGCCAGCTCCACCATGAAGAATGCTGGAGAGGAATTTTCCTCGACGGGGGTTCAATACCAGACGGTGGCAGTCATGGGGTCATCTCTGCAGAAACAGAACTCGGAGGACGTTTGAATGTCCTGGGTCTCAGAGGAGAAATTTCACCCTCCCTGTGGGATTATTTCGCGGCTCGGAGGGAAGTTGCTTTCCCGCAGGGGTCTCTCTGCTGAGACGGACCCTGCAAAGGGGCGCGTGCATTGGCTTGAGAAGGGCCCTCCCCCGCTTTGTGGCTGTGAACTCCGGATTCCCTGAGAGGAGAGACAGAGTCCGAGAACCCCGGCTCAAGTCTTGCCGGTGAGGAGAATGGTTAGGGCTTCTGGGGGGTGACGTCCTCCTCCTCACCCACCCTTGTTCCCTGGAGGTCCTGCTTCATCCTTCCTTCATCCTGTGCTCTTGGCAAGCTGCAAGCAGGTAGAGCGTGCTCTGGTCTTCTCGTCTTCCACACAGAAGGCCTCGTGCGGTTGGTTCATGCCGTCCAAGGGTGCAGTGTCTTCTTGTGCTCCGGGAGCACTTCCGGCTGAATGGCGGACTTCCAGGGCCTGGGCTTTGCAGTGTCCGCCTCCCTCGGCGAGCAGGCCCTTCTCCCAGAGGCTTCATTCCCTACGGTGCCGCGTGCTACCATCCCCTGCAGAACCCCCTTCCAGTCTCAAGCTTGGTTCCATCCCAAGTCTCCTGGTCCTCCCGTGCTCCGTCCCCAGCCTCCGGAGAACCATCTGCGTCGTGATGCAAAGAACATTCCATTTTCTTTTGTTCCAGCATCTCCAGGCCCGGCTAAGGCTTAGCGTCGGACCTATGAATATTCCAAGAAGAAGTTTTCTTACCCCTCAGAAGGTCTTTTCTCCTTTGATTTCTGAGTTTGAAAAGACGAGCAGACTTTGGGGGCCGAGGGTGACGTTCTGTGTCTTTTCCTTGCCTCAGATCAGAGTCTTCGGCTGGATTTAAATCAGAGCAGAATACTTTGGGTTGTCCTTGGGGAAGGCTGGACGATCTCGCAGTGGAGACCAGCGTCTCCTGTGAAGGAATTCAAGGACAGGCTTGCCACGGCAGCATTTAGGGGCCACCTTTGGGGGGCAGGGGGACATTTATTCTTGAATTGAGGTAAAGAAGTGCTAGGTAGGAATTCCAGGAGCGGGTTGGGGGCTTTCCACTAGAGATGACTCTGTTTCTGTCCTTTGGTGGGGGGTTTGGATGCATGACACCGGATATCAACATCCAGTTTTGCAAGAAGAGTTGACCTTAGAATGAATTGGAGAATAGCTAGGGGTCGCCTGGTTTGGCCATGTTGACCCCGGCTGCTTTGGGATGGTGTCTGCAACCTGCTGCAACGCAGCTCTATGGCTACATCCACCCACCCTCGTGTCGGCGTCTCTTTGTTGGGGTGAAGGGGCTACCTGGGGCTTAAGCTCGTGGCCTCTGCCGGCCTGGTAGAGCGCCACAGTTGGAACCCGACTTTCCCCAGGTTCCTGTTGGCTTCTCCCCACCTTGTAGCACGGCCGACCCTTGGTCTGCTTACTTTCGGCTCCGTGCCATCGCTGAGGTGACAGAAAACGGCTCCTGTGTCCGGCCAGCTGCTCTCCGCAGGGCTGGCGTCCAGGGAACTTCTCCACCAAGGCCGGCTTGATCATGTCAGCCTCCCATGTGACTTAGCCTGGACCGGTGTGTCCCATTGTGTGCACGAATTGATTGAGATGGGGTCTTGGGACATTTTCTGCCTGGGTTGGCCTCAAACCTCCATCTTGTTCTCAGAGTCCTGGGGCTGGTACCGCAGTCTGTTTTCCCTTATGTCTGTCTCTCCTACCATTCTTTCATAAGAAGGTATAAGAGAAATGGGCAGAGAGCAGGCCATAGACATTTGACAAAGCCTTCTGCGGGGACTATGTAGTTACTGTGTGTATCTGAGAGAGGGAAGGAGAACAGTAGAGTCACAGAGAGAGGGCAATTCAAGACGGAAACTCTTCAAGCCAAGGTACCGCAACTACCCCAAGCTCCGTGATCATAGACATCGTTATTGAGAAAATACTTGATTTGTTTTCCACCTAACTCATATGTATATGTGGGTGTATGTATATGTGTATGTGTATATATACATATATGTATGTATATATATATATATATGTTGTAACTGACACATTAGGATGTTCACAATATTGTTCTATCTGGTTGTTTTAGAGTATTTGCATATATATTCTATTACAGACAAACAAACATGATTAAATCCTTCCCTCCCCCTCCCCACCTCTCTCTCTTTCATGGTACTAGGATTTGAACCTGGGGCCTTAGTACTAGCAAGGCGAATTTCTCCCTGCCTTCCTTGGAGAACTCCCACTAGAGACGTCCCTGCAGGCCTTGTGGCGTGTGCCTCTTCCGACTCTGCCTAGGCCTTTCAGCCCCCCCACCCCCCCCACCCCCGGCGATGGAGTCTCCTCACCCTGTGGCTGCCCTGCTCCACGCCATTCTCCCTCTGTCGGTGTGAAAGCTGCTCCCTGATCAGCCCGCACTTCTTACCTTGGGCGTTTGGCCCCCTGCTTCTGGTACCTGTAACTGCTGGTATGGAGCGGGGAGGAAACCCCACCGGTGATTCGTAAGCAACAGAATAGGTATGCCCTTCTTTACTGACAGAGGTACCGGACTTACCAACTATCCTCCTTCCGTCTTATTGCACCTCAGCTGTCTAGCGGGTAGCCCATGGATCCGCTGATCTCTTAATCTTCTGATAATTGCTTTGGAGTCCTCTGGCTCCAAGAGGCGCAGAACCGGAGGGATGGTGCCTAGCTCTCGGATGTACCTGAGCCCCAAGGGTCTGGCACGAGCTGCCTCACCGTCAAGCGGAGACCTGTGTGGGCTTCATTTAAGAAAGCAGGAGGCAAGGACGGGGCTTGTTTGTCTGAGGGATGAGCTGGGCCCGCTTCACCACCTGAGCCAGCGGTGGCCGCCACTGAATGGTGATGCTCCCCCTCTCCGTGGAGTAAAAACCTGGAGTTGAGCTGCTAGAGAAAAACGTGCCGTTGCAAATTGACCATGAATAAAACAAATTTACAAGTTTCTCCTGGGTGTCTGATTATCTAAAATCTGCCAGGAAATTGAATTGCCTGTCAGCTGCCCAAATTATTTTACATACTGCTATTGAAATTCTTGGCGGGGTGGGTTTTTCTTTTTTAAAGGAGAAAAAAAAAGAAAACAAGAAATGAGTTGGATATGATTGATCAAACCTGAAAATAACAGTATTAGAGCTGCCGCTTGCATGCAACGACGCTTTCCCTCTCATTCTTTCTCGGTCTTTCCACAGAAGGAAGAATCAGAGAGAGAGAGAGAGAGAGAGAGAGAGAGAGAGAGAGAGAGAGAGAGAGAGGAGGGCTGTTTTTAAATGGTGCTACTGTTTTCTTTGTATGTGATATTGAGAGTTAAAGATTGCTCTCCTGCTGAAATTAGGCACCAGCGAAGTATGAATTAACATGAAGCGGAACGGAAACAAGGCAACGATGGTGTGATTGCCCAGCCCAGCATGCTTGGGGGGGTAACGTTCTAATTCCACCAACACGAGCCATGTCTCGGCTCCAGCCAGTGACGTCCATTGCTCCTGTGTGTCCACTGAGGATACTCTTTTCCCCGCTGATGGAGCTCCTGCCCCCTCCCTTCCTCAGTCCTGACTTCAGACTAATCGCCTTCCCACGTTCCTATGGATCCTAGCTTTGACACCGCAGCCATCAGGCTGCTTCTCCAATACCATTTATCCTTGCCGTCCACGACCCAACCCCGGGGTCACTTCCCGTCTCTTCTAAGTCACCAGAGCTCGGCTCAGTGTCAGTCACGCCACCGCTCTTCCTCCTCGTATAGGTCTATCCTGGGGTCAACCAGACCTCCCTGAGCGCCTCCCAGCCAATTGGTGAGCTCACAACCCCACGACACCTGTCCGCCTGCCACTCCCCCACGTGGACCTGTGAAGCTGAGCGCCTCCGACACCCGGACTTCCAGGTCCATCTCTGCCAACTCTCCCATTCACGACTTTGTGGTTGTCTGTGTGTTGTTGTTAGAAGACACCCGAGGAGGAACAGAAGAAGAAAGGGTTGTTTGGGCTCTCTCGCAGAGCTCTCCGTCCATGGTCACTTGGCTCTGATGTGTCTGGGTCTATTTATTTAAGCAAAACAAAGTGGCAGGGTGGATGGAACAGAGCAAGATCGTTCTCTTTGTGGGAGAGAAGAAACACAGGAATGGAGAGGCCCCGGGGACCTGGTATGCCCTTCAAAGCCGTGCCCGCAGAGGCTCACCTCCCCCACGAGGAAGGACCCCTCCATCTTTCTCCATCACCAACTGCGACTGCCATCCGACTGTGACTCCGTGAATGAAACGGGGTCCTCATGATACAAACACCTCCAACAAGCCTATTGGCCGAGAGGCCACACTACCACGAGCCTTCAAGGGGACCGACCCTTCGGATGCCCAAAGACAACATCGTTTTCCTCTGGAATGCCATGTTCCATTCTCAGTGCTAATACATCTTACCTTGCCACCCAGGTCAGTCCTCCAGCTAGGAGACTGTGGGGAAAACCAAACAAAACAACCTTGTTTTTAAAGGAAAGTGAAAGTATGTAAGCTTAGAAATGTCCTTCATTTCTTCCAAACTATAAACCATTCTTAAAGAACATTTTTAGGATCAGTCTGATCCACGGACTATTCATGAGATCTCTTAGTGACATCACCAAGGACAGACACCCACCTGGGTTAGCGATGTCACCAACGGAAGTCATTTCCAGTGTTGCCAGTAAGAGCCAGTGCCTTGGGAAGCAACAGAGAGCCTCTGGAGAAGGTCATGAGACGCCGTGGTCCCAGAAAGAAAGACCCATCGCGTGGGAGATGCGGTGCGTGTTACATCGAGCAGAATGTGGAGTGGTAAAGATGCCTGAAAACTTGTGTGTGTGTGTGTGTGCGTGCGTGTGTGCGCGTGTTCACTGCCCCGAGAGAATTTGAACCCATCCGCTGTCAAATGTCCTTGGACACCTCCTCCGCTGCCCGGTGAAGTGGGGGTATTCAGGGAGCAAAGGGAGAGGCCATATCCTCGGAGCGGGATTCTGCCCTTGAAGCGACCTTCCTGCGGGCAGTGGGCGAGCGGCCCTGCCCTGAGCTCCCTGCACACCCAGTGGTTCTCTCACCTCGGAGCGGTTTCCCGGAGCCCCTTCCGTCGCTCTTTCTCCTCTTCCTTTGGATAGAGGGCTCCCCGGAGGCATCAAATCCCTAGGGGGACGTTTAGCACAACTCGCAAAACTGCCTCTGGAGTGTCGGCTGGCGGCGGCTGCAACCTGTAACCCTCAGGTTGCCTCACTGCGATTGAATTTTCCTCTCTCTCTCCCTCCCTCCTTCCCTCTCTACCTCTCCCCCTCCATAGCCCCATATATATTCATTTCACCCAGAATATGTCGTATGCCTGGTCTTCCCCCGCCCCCCTTCTTTTTCTTTTTGCAAAAGATGAGATTTTTACATTTTGTTTATGAGTGCATGAGTCTCTTGGCAAAGTTGTTTGTACACATCCTACAAAAGCTTTCCTCCCTCCCTCCCTCCCTCCCTCTCCCCCTTCCTTCCTCCCTTCTCTCCCTCCTTCCTCCATTCCTTCCTTTTCTCTGGAGTAGCTGGCAATTCACTCTCTGGAGGGGATCTTTTCTGGTGCCCAGACGCGCACGGGACCCTGATTGCCAGCCTTCCATGGCTGGTTTGAGTGAGGGCTTCTACAGTTTGGAAACTGCCCCCCCCCCCGGCCCGGGGCAAGGAAGGACCGCTTGACCCTTGACCCATTCGTGATGGACCTCTTGATTCTAGGAAGATGAAAAGGGCGTGGCAGGGGGCGGGGCCTCTCCTGCCATTACTCCGCCTCCCAGTCTCCCTCCCTGACTTTCTCCTTCACCCAGGCTGATTCACCAAAGGACATCTGCAATGCCGCATTTCAGAGATCCTAGCTTCAAAGCCAGGCTTTATTTTACAGAGGGGGGTAAAAAAAAAAAAAATTCCTACAGTCTCCAGCTAGATCCCTTCTGGGGCAAATGGGGATTTGAAAATCCCTCTAATTGTCACTCCTGTGCCAGCTCGGGGGGCGGGGGGGGGATGAGTGCACAACTGTAAGAGGAATCACCTTAAAAGATGGAAGGGAAGAGTGTTCACTTTGGTCTTTTCCCACCGTCACGTCTTCCTTGGTTTCTCTTGCATAGTCATCGCTCACGATTCCGGATGCTGAGAGAGACGGAGGAGGACAAAGGCTTTCATGTCAGCCTGAGCTCCTTAGGTAAATGAAGCTCGGTTCCGGCCTTTGCAATCGAATTCACACAGGGCCAGTTTCATTCTTGTTCCAGCATTTCATCCCATTCCTGTGATCTCGGGTCTTCCTTTGAAGTTGGTTGGAACTCTGAGCACAGATAGATTCCCTGGGTCTTGGAGTAAAATGAGTAATAGAGGTGGAACCTCGCAGTTCCCAAGGCCGGCTCCCTCTCCCTCGCCTCCTTCCCTGAGGTCTGGGCCGGCCCTGGAAACGGCTCCGGTGGGTATAACTCCTGGAGTCTGCGGTGGCCTCAGCTTGTTCAGTGATCAGCATTTCCCTGACCGATACCACCGGAGTGGCCACACAGAAATTGAACCAAAGTCGGAACTTTTGCTTCAGGATATTTCTTTCATATATATATCTTTTTTTAAGTGTCTTTTCCTACCATCATTTCTTCCCTCCCCTCCCCACCCCTTCCCTTGCTCTTCTTAACTTTGTAGGCTATACAGTGGATTTTGTCTGCATCCCCCTCTCGCTTCCTCTTCATCCATCCATTCCTCTCCCCTTTGACACTGAACTTTGATTTGGGCTTTCTGAGGAATTACACTATTCGAGATTTCCCTTGAATTTACTATGTTAGTTAATACATTTGTACACACGTAAGATCGGGAAACAGAGCCAGGGGCTAGTGGACTCACAGGCGGTTGAGATCTGAGGATTACGGTTCCGAGTGTGAGATTCTTATCTCCAGCGAAGCACCCAAAATGCCAGAAATGGAGCCGTGGTTCAAATGGTAGAGTGCTTGCCTTGATCAAAACATTTCAAGAACCGTGTCTTGGTCCTGAGTTCAAGACCTGGCATCAGCAGGACAGAGAGAGGGGTGGAACAGTCAGAGACCGAGAGAAAGGCAGGAGAAAGAGTCAGAGAGATTGAGACAGAGAGAGACAGAGGCAGAGAGAGAAGGGAGAGAGATGGAGAAGTAGAAAGCAGAACAATCATGAACAATCTCCTGATGTGGGGGACATTCTTAAGGAAAGAGCTGGAGATCACAGAGCTAAATTTGTACACCAGAGATAATTGCTGGCCCATGTCATTAGTGCTTGCTATAGAGTCTCTCTCTCGCTCTCTCTCTCGTTCTACAAACCATGTCACAGGTGATGGGGTCACTGGCCCACCATGCCACAGGAAGTTGGAGGTTAGAAGGCACTTAGGCATTCTTATAAAAGGAAAATGAAGTTGTAGTCACAGTATAGTTTAAAATTAAAAATCACTGGCTTTGTGTCTATTTTATGTCAGCCCATTGTCTCCATGTGTCAACAGCTGACTGGGTTTTTTCTGGAACTCCAGTGCTAATTCTAAGTACTCTCCAGGCAAACACAGGAATGTCCCCATCCCAGGTCTGGGCATGGGATGTGGTCCCAGCTATCTTCTTTATTTATCAGTGGCTCTTATTCCTGTCTCCTGCATTGAGTACCTGGGACTCAAATCTCAGGACATTTGAGAATCCATGGTAAGAGATCCAATCCAATCCAAAAGAGTGTTGTTGGAAAAGAAAAAAAATAAACAAACCACAGAGATTCTAAAAATTGGTTTAATGTCTTGAAAGTGTTCCAATTGTGATATCTGGAACACGACTGAACTGAGTGACAGCAAAATGAACTCTGCTGGCTTCTATCCGCTACCATGGAGACATTCTGCCCTTACCTCACATAGAGTAATTAACTCTCTGGGTTCTACAGGCAATTATTGCCATAGTCCCTTTTACATGGCCTGGGATTGGCAAAAAAAAATAAAATAAAATGTGTATGAGAACCACCTAGCTCAGAGTAATGGCACCTGACACGATTTCAGGAAGGAAGATTGGCTTTTCTATGGCAAATTCTCACATGGGTCCCAATAGGGACGCCATCTCGGCCAACATAAAAATGCTAAAAATTAACAACGTAATGCCCGGCTGTGTTCTCGCTGGCATTCCCCAGTGATTCTTCATGAAGCCCAGGAGTTCCCAAGTTCTTCTGACGCTCTAACACTTGCAACAGAAAGCTGGGACATGCGTGCGTTCACCTCTTCTTGAAAACACACGCGGCCCCGTCCTTCCTTTAAATCACCAAAAAGCTTTCTTTCTCCAAGTACGTCAGCAGTGTGAATCTACCAGGTTCCCTCTGACTGTTAATCAAGTGCTCCTTCCAATCTGCGTTTCTGAATTGGGCAAAAACGGGCCTCCTAGAGATCAATATGTTGCACGCTACATATTGTGATCAATCGGTGATTAAGTGCAAATAGTTTAGTTTAATTTGCTTTGAAAAGCTGTGCTTGCGCTGATAAAGTGTAGAAGCATTTCTGAGATGCGATACAAGGAACAGATGTTTAGTATAAAATATTGATAGCACCGAGCAGAGATAAGCTTGGTATTTAATTTGTCTTAATATTTCCATTGCTACAAATCCAACAGCTTTTATCTGACTGGGTAATTACAACACCCCCCCACCCCCAACACACATACATACACCCACCCCCGGCATAAGATAGCAACTTTCTTTTTTTCAGTTTTCTGTCACATTGAAACTCTTTATACCCCTCTTCTGTCTGCTCTTTGTTCTTCTCTCATGTATGGATTTCTTTAATTTTCTTAGCAAACTTCACTTCCAGTCTTAGCAGATTTGTTGGGGAGGGTATCATTGTTCTTGACTGGCCAGTTTTGCAGTTCTTAACCTTGGTACCTCTGAAAATGAAGGGCAGGCTTCAATGGCTTTCTGTTCTTTTGCCTGCAGCGTTAGATGAGCTCTGTGCTCTATGAGGTTACCTGGGCATCCTGGTTAGCTGGTGCTGCATTTAGTACTTACCTGATTAGACAAGGAAGGGCTTGGGGATTTGGTGGGTGGATTAGAGGCCCAAGATCAACTACTTCTTTTGGACTCGGGAGTGACCCAGAATGACACTAGTTTTCCCCATTGGCCATTGACTCCCCAATATAGAAAAGTCCCATACAGAAGAGATCAAGCTAGTCGGTCTTGGGTGGCTAGCGCCTGTAATCCCAGCTACTCAGAGGCCTGAGGTCTGAGGGTTGCAGTTCACAGCCAGTCCTGACAGAAAGGGCTGTGAGATTCTTTTCTCCCATTACCCATCCGTAAGCTGGAAGTAAAGGTATGGCTCACATAGTTGAGTTCTTGTCTGGAGTGAAAAAGTTGCAGCAAGTGAGCCAACCCCGATTTCCAGCCCCAGGACCAGAACAAACAGAAGCTAACTTTAAATAAATAAAAGATGGGATCCCAGATGAAGAAGCAAAAGCATAAATAAATAAAAAAGAGGAGAGAAGAAACAAAAGATCTGGAAAAGGGGAAATAAAATTTTTCAAGATGAATATATAGAGACCTGTCTGTCTATCTATCTATCTATCTATCTATCTATCTATCTCCTTAAGTTACAGAATTCACTCGGTCAACACACAAGTCTCCGTCCTATACGAATGACATAGGAGAGAGTTCTGTGTTCTGCTTCATTTCTGGGTCCTAAAAGCAATCATCTTCTCTTCCAGAATATTGCAGTGTATCATGAAAAGAAACTTTATTCCTCTCTTGTGTCCCCACTTACCACCTCAGTCTCTGAGCTCACGGAGGAGGATAGGCAATTTCTCCAGTGTGAGACCTTTTCTTTTCTCCTTCGGAAAAAAAAACCCCTCCTTCAAGGAAAGTAGTTTGAGCTCTAAAACCACATCTCCATTTCCAAAGAGAATATTTGCTTCCCATTTGCATAACTAAAAGACTCTGATAGATGGCTTTTGAAGAACAAAGGAGCTTTTTTTTTTTGCCTAAAGAAATACAGCATTGTAAATTCCCACACTTAAGAGTTAGAAACCACTTAGCTGCTTTACTTTTTCCACTTTCTTTCTCACCCCACCTGAGTTTCTATTCATAAGGGGTTCGGGTCAATTAGGGTAGAATTCTATTGGTAGACCTGACCCCTAACCACTTAGGGGGTCTCTGTTCTTGCTTGCAAGAAATCAAATGAAGCAGGAAACTCCGAACATTTTCATCTCCACCAGTCCTGTAGCAGACAAGGGAAGGGGCTGATGTCAGGGGGTGTATTTCTTTGTAAAGAACTGTCACAATATTATGCCTTGTGCAGTGTTGGGTAATTGCCTTGGGAAATGAATTCTGTGGACTCATGCAAATAACTTTACCATGGGAAAAATTCCCAGGGAACCACTGCAATCCAGACCCCAGGGCTGAGAGGAAGCAGGCCAACGTGGTGGTCAGTTTGCTTACTGAACCCCCCCTCCATGCCCTCATCTGACTGACAGAGGGAATGGGGGACTCCATACACCCTAAGCAGGTGACCATTCTCTTTCCTCCTGCATAATCTTCGTTGCCCACATTATCCTTTGCTTTCTTTTTCCTTCTATCATGTTCTCTAAAATGCAAACTTGGGGCCCTTGTGATGCAGGGTGCACACAGGGGCTCTCAGCCAGAATCAATAAAAGTGTGTGACTCCAGGGAAGTTTACATGGCGGGGGGGGACGGGTCATAGAAACTTAAATCTCTGTCATTAACCACCTAAGTAAGTAACACTGCCAGTCATATCATTCCAGCTGGGTCAATCTTTTAATTATTAGGTGCAGTAGGGCAAGAGGGAAGAGGTTTTTTAAAAAGTAATTCATGAAAGCTGTCTATAGCTCACCGAGCCATCAGCCCTGCTGTCCGTTCTATTCTCTGTCCCTTCGCAATTGAAGAACTTCTCCTGATGACTGTCTATTCAAAACAGCAACAGAAAAAAACAAACCAATAACCACTTTCATGGCATGGATAGACTTTCTCTGTAAAATACTTAGGACTACTTTTTGAGTCTTCGGTCTCAATATTGCTCTGTGTGTGTGTGTGTGTGTGTGTGTGTGTGTGTGTGTGTGTGTTTTACGTTACGTCATTGTGTTCTATTCCATAGCTGGGCACGCTTATGTCAGTTTTGAATATGGAGAAAAATGCAACACACTCCTTAGTTTATGTGCCTAGGTACTCCTAGTGGAGCTGAATGTAATGTGGTCAGGCCTGTATCAGAAGAAAGTATTCTTCACATGTGTTTCCATAAATGCTTGCCCCTGAACGTCTTTAAAGAGCCCAGTGAACTAGACCTCACAACATGGTATATGCAATTGGACCTTAAATACTTGTAGTGTTGGAACGAAGATGTTATTTGGAATTTCATAATTTATATATATAGCATATAATCTTTCTATATATATATAATTTGTTTTAGTTTATGTTTCTTTTGTAAGAAGACTAGAAGTCATTCTTGTAAAGCAAAAGGAAAAAAAAAGCGCCACATAGTTTTCTGAATATATGAGGCTCGTAATGAACAGCGTTTGACGAGGTGAGCATACACATTCAGTTTGGAAATGTCTGTCTCCTCAGCATTTCTCAGCCACGTCCTCAGGAATTCACCCTTAATCTATCTCCAAGAAACTATATTAACATTTACACCAGCTTTTCCTACCTTTGGGATGTGTAGGGAAAACGGAGGGAGATTTGACAGTGGTCTTTGTTTCACGTAGAACAAAGCATTTTTATTATTTTTTAAATGATGTCCCTAATGTCTGAGCGGAGGGAGCTGTGCTACATTTATTGGCACCTACGCTCCGAATGGCTCTCCCTTGTTTCCTACTTCGGGTAGGCAAGCCAGGCTCGAGATTTCAGATGAGTGCGGTACTGCCGCGTCTCTCCTTGATCTGGTGTTGAAAAGTGAAGATGCGGCTTCGCCTTGCAGAAAGGGCACCGTGACGACGCTGGCAAGGTGCCGTACAACTCTCCTCGGCAAAATGGATAGCTATCCATTAATTAGGCATTATTATTAATGCCATGTTCACCTGCGTGCACAGGGGCAAAGAACAGAACGGAGGGCAGGGCTGCTGGCTCTGGGGATGTAGGGACAACTTTCATGAATTACTTAAAGAAAATTCTTCCTCCTTACCCTGTTGCACATCATAATTAAAAGATAGTTGTGAGGAAAGGGAAAGAAAAAAAAAAACGTGCAGAAGGAATGGATGTCTTTCCTGTCTCCTTGGTTTTGTTCGTTTTCAACAATGGTCAGGAATTTTCTGAGACCTTGCATAGGAATCCGAGTTCCTTAGGAGGCTGAGATCTGAGGATTGAGGTTCGAAGCCAGCCGGTCCAGGGAAGTCTGTGAGACTCTTACCTCTAATCACGTAACCATGAGAAGGGAAGCTGCGGCACCAGTGGCAGAGCCCTAAAGCAGCAACACAGCTCAACGACAGCGCCCAGACCCTGAGTTCAAGCCCTGCCACCCACAACGAGGAAGAGAAATCAAAGAGGCTGCCAAACTCCTGGACTCAGCAGGCCTTGCTTTAGTGAAATGTTACTCATCGGAGATGAGCGGTTCTTTTATCTGCCGGCAAGTTGGGGATATTATCAAGTTATAGGTGTTAGAACGCTGTGGTCTTTCTTTCCGCTCAGTCTCTCTTTTGCCTGCATGGAGAGCCGAAGGGAAACAATGTAAGTAAGTATGATGGCCACTGTTTCCTTTCTCCATCACTCAGCATTAGACGGTAAACACGTATTTTCATTTGAAAGATTTCCACTTCTTAAATAAAACTTCTATTGGAAAGCAACCCTGGGCAAAATGCCAGTAAGTTACATCTTTTTAGAAAAAACAAAAAACAAAAAACAAAAAAGTCTGTTAACTCAATGTATGTCAAGCGATTATTTTTCACTTAAGCAAAACTTATGTTATAAAACTAGGTTTTGCTCAGTGTCTGTCAAAAATATATGCTGAACAACAAAAAAATGTGTTCGTGTGTCAACAGACGGCTTCTGACGTTCGTATCTGCAGCTAACTTCAGCTGACCGGTACCTGCACTGGCATTGGAAGGCAGGACGAAGGTTCCAGACTCCCAAACTTTGTCTGGAACCCCAGGACAGTCTCTGTTTGATGACACAGCCTGAACCCATTGACTTAACCTCCCAGATGTTAACATCTGTTCGACGAAGGGCTCACACCAAGGCCTTTGCCATTTTAAAATTGAATGATCTCATTTCTTTCTGAAATTCACTTTCCCTCATACAGGGAGAACCATCACCTCCTCTCTCTCTCTCTCTCCCTCCCTCCCTCCCTCCCTCCCTCCCTGTGTGGCCAGCTTCTAAGGAAAGCACCCAAGCCCAGTAGTGGATTTCCGTTCGGACTTGCATGTTCATATATGAGAGAATTACGAACCCTAAAGATGGCACCACCAGCGAGAGGCACTTGCTTGCTTGTCTTACAAAAGCTCAGTGGCTGACGGGGGAGGAATGAAAGCCATATTCCTGATTTGAATAAATGTCACTCGGTTGCCTGCAGGTGGCTTTCTTGGTTCAACAGCACTGCGGCTGAACGGCTGGCCGGGGGTGACTTCATCTGGAAGGGAACACGGAGTCGTTTCTACTTCCTCTGCGTGGGAAAGCCTTCAGGTCAGGCTTGCCCAGTGAAAATTTACCAGAACGAACCGGCTGTTACTCGAGAAACTTTTCGGAATCCTTTGCCGGGAACCTGTGGTGTCGGTCCCCAATTATGCCAGCTTTGTGGTCGTGGTGGTTGTTCTGAAATTATTTTTTTGGGGGGTGGGGTGGTGGTTTTGTTTCGCAGAATATTCTGAGACAGAAAGCTCACACGCAGCATGTAACCTTTTCAACTTTCCCCAGATTAAAAAAACCACACCACATTGCTTTATTGCCTTTCTCCCCCCCTCCCTCCCCCTCCCCCCAGACCCCCCCCCCCCCCCCCGCAACAAGGGAGCTATATTTCAGCCGGAAAGGGCAAACCAGGACATTTACTCATGAAAACCGATTTCCGTAAGCATATGACGACGACCGCTGTCCCTGCCGTGGGGCTGGCATTCATCCCGAGAACTCTTGGGGGACACACCGAGAGCCCTCGCTGCAACTTCAGTTTAGCCCGTGTTTCCATCAAGCGCAGCCACGGGGCTAGGCTGTGCGCTCCTTACTTTCCTCTCTGAAGTCTTTGGGCGTTCTCCCTGCCATGCCCGCGGTGACAGCGTGTCAGAAGTGACACCTCACTGGCTGGCGGACACGGAGTGGACCTGGATTGATAAAGGTCAGCGTTGTCACGGGCAGGAGCACCCCGGCGGCAGGCCAGGGGTGCTGCCCCCCCCCCCACACACCGCACTTGGAAAGCAAAAAGAAGCCCAGGGCAGAACCTGGCGGGGGGGGGGGGTGGTGGGGGGGGGACAAGCAGGGCGCTTCCTGGGAGGCCTTAAAGGAAATCCTTACTCTGCAATCATCATTGGAACACCAGCCACCCCCCCCCCCCGTTCCTTTGCCACTCTGTCCTTAACACGTTGACAACATCGCAGGGCCCGAAAGGAAACTGAGGCAGGAGAGAGCACGCTAAGGAGACCGAATATGCATATGTATGTATGTATGCACCTATAGGTGTGTAGGTGTATGTATGTGTGCATACATCCATTCTTGCTGGAATGTCGTTTCAGAAATAAATCTCTGAAGAGCCAGTGGGAAATGTGTGTGTGTGTGTGTGTGTGTGTGTGTGTGTGTGTGTGTGTAAAAGGAGAACGGTAGGCTAGGTGGGAGTGGGGCCTGATGAGCAGATCTCAGGGCAATGGCCGGGATGTATTCGGCGCTCAGAGTGTTTGCTCTTGTGTGTTGGGGCGGTGCTGAGTGGGACTTGAGCTCCAGGGTTTAAACCCACGCGGTGGACACGCTAAGGGTGTAGCACACCCTCCACCCTGGGTGTTCTAATTGCTGTCCTGTTCTGTCCTTTTCCCCAGGCCATCCTAGGCTGGGACTCTCCTGTTTATCCTTTGCCCCCATAGCTTGGCTAGCGGACACCTGCTACCCTGGGAGGCGTTCTCTGCTCAGCATCCCAGCATCCCCTGCGAGGGCAGGCCCTGATTGACACCAAGTCCTTCCCTTCGGCCCCACCCCCTCCAGTTCCTCCCAAGGCGGGAGACCAGCCTGCAGCCCCTGGGCCACGGGAGAAAGAGTCCCAGGTCAGGTCGGGAGGGCTCCGGGCGTGCAGGGGAGTTTCCTTCCACCCTGCACCCACACGTATACAGGTGGGAAAAGCAACATTTGTGGATGTTTTTCTGGCTGGGTTTGTGAAGCGGGGTTGCGTCTGTGGCCTTTCTTAGAGGAGACAAGGCTATGCAAAGCCATCTTGCCCTCTCCTCCCCAGCGCCGGTCTGTGAGAGCAGGCCAGTCCACCCTGCCTTCCCCCACCGCGCCTCCCCTCTCCCCCGCCCTAGGGTGCAGTCACAGAAGCAAAGCGCTTTCCCTCCGGATCCCATACGTCTACCCTTGGCTCCTTCGCCCCTGACATTTCCCAGCCCCACCTCTGTAAGCAGAGCAGGTGCAGACGCAGGGCGAGTGTCTTGCGTGGCTGTTACCCAGCTCAGGGCGTTAGCTGACTGACTCACACCACTGGCAAACTCAGCCCACAGGAGATAGTATTCACTCAGTTAATAAGGAACGCGTGCGTTTCAAATCCCTCCGACTTCAAGAGGGGAAAAAAAAAAGTGACAGTTTTCAACCTCGCCGATGTGCTCTTTAAAATCAAAAAGCGTGTCAGTGTTCTTTCAAAATAAGATTATTTAATATTTGCAAAGGAGTAATGAAAAATGTGTGACAAGATTGTCTGGGAGATTTCCCTATAAAGCTCTCTTATCGGGGCTGTGGGCTGGTTTCCTTCTCTGTTGATCTTTTATTTAAAGACTAGACCGAAGTTTTCTGACAAGGGGATGTTCTTCTGTTCTGTTTCCAAGCTCAGAATGTGTGTGTGTGTGTGTGTGTGTGTGTGTGTGTGAGCATGTAGGTACACAGATGTGCACATGCATGTGTGTGTGTGCATGTGTATCTGTATGGGTATAAGTGGGTATGGCTGTGGCCGTGTGTGTGTGTGTGTGTGTGTGTGTGCGTGTGTGTACATGTGATCAGGTCAATGATGGGTACGTGTGTTTATACAGCTGTGCGTGTTTCTACGCCTGTGTGTGTGCCCTTGTGTGTCCGCGCATGCTGTGTGTTTGTGCGTCCTTGTGTTGCTCTCTGGCTGCTGTTGTATGATCTCCAGTCGGCTTGCAAAGTGCCTGGAAAGCTGTTTGCGTGCTATGCAATTGAGGATGTAGATCCATAAAGCCACGGTTTTGTTTCGTGTCTAATATTGCCCTTGGGGAAAAAAAAAAGTTAGCGTAGAATGAAAGAATGCCTTGCTTCTGAGGAATTATACTTTTCCATCTGTGGATGACTGTCCACTAATTTCCTTCAGGAAGACATTGTTTCAGCGGGGGGAAGGGAGGGGGGGAGCCAAAACGGTCACCTCGGGTCACCCGCTATTACAGTGACTCATGGGAGGAATGGGTGGGCTGAGATGGGTTCTGAACCCATTCACCGCTGACGCGAGACCAGAGTCGGTTGCAAGTTTCTTTCCTCTCTCAGGACTTGGCTTCCTATCTGGCGGTCTTGTGCAAGTCTTGTAAATATATGACTGTCTCCATCCACTGCCCGTTAGAGATCAGCCTGGTTTTCTATGCAGAAACAGTGTAGAGATGCCATCTTGGTGGTGACTTTCAATAGAATCGTGGTCCAAAGACATCTTGAAGACATTGCCTTTTCTTTTACTTCTTTCTTTCTTTCTTTCTTTCTTTCTTTCTTTCTTTCTTTCTTTCTTTCTTTCTTTCTTTCTTTCTTTCTGTTTGTATTATAAAGTTTTCCTGGGATGAGAATGGTAAAACACCCCTTTCTCCCCAAGCTTTTCTTAAGCTTTTATTTTATAGGGTAATCATTATCTAAAGCGACACTGGGTACGTGATTTTTTTTTTTTTAGTGGTAAACAATATACTTTCCCTTAGAAGGACTTTTAAAGTTTGTCCCTTATTTGATAGCATGCCTGAGCAATCACTGTGATCTGTTTCTAAAGAGGAATAATGAGCAAACCACTCAATTACATTCATTATTAAAATACTAAGGGCATTCAAATACCACGGTAGTTATAAACTGAAAAATGTGAAATTGTTTATGACATAAAAAAGTCATATTTTTTTCTCCCAAATAGTGAAAAATGAATGATAACTACTGTGTGACTTAATAGCTTATAGCTTGTTTAATTAAGAGATGCTGCTTGCATTCTCCAGGATCTATATATTGTAAGACAAGTTGATCATCTCAGGGTAAGAACTGGACAATTCGAAAATATATGCAGTTAAAATATAGGAATCAGATCAACAGTAGCAATGTCCAGTTTAACAATCGTGATCAAGGGCAAAGGAAAATAAGGAATAGCGATTGTGAATAAATCTAATAAAAATAAATACATATACTACATGGTGTTCACATGTCTACATATTAGGTAATATCTACACATATTTACTTTGGGGAAGACCACTAATTTTGGCTAGTGAATGTGCAGTCTTATGGTATATACTATTTTGAAGATGGCTTTATTATCTCCTGTTAGTTTTTATGCTGATTAAAAAAATCTTACTTAAAGCAAAGCTGAGTAAAGAAAATTTAAATAAAAAAACAATACTGATAGCATTGACCTGTAGTTGAATATTATAAATATACATATGTAAGTGTATGCATATAATTATATATTGCAAGTATACACAAACACATCCTTCTTTTCAGTTTCCAAATGAGGCACAGATGTTCAACCTATCCATTCTAAATAAACCCTTAGAATGAGCACAGGCTTACAGTAGACCAGACATCAGAAAGATGCAATAATATTGGAACTCAGGATGAATTCATTTCCGCCTTGATTTTCTCCCTTTCTCTTGCCAACATTGTGATCACCATTGTTATCCTGAGATTTTAATCATCTGACCTGAAACACATTGAAAGGTCTTTTTTTCCCTTATTTTGTAAATAAAGAAACGAGAGGCATTGCATGCAGGGTTTGCTTAAAACACAGCGCAAGTTCAGGGGGCACTTTTTTCTTTGTCTTTTTCTTTTTCTTGTACTGGGAACTTAACCTATGTCCTCACACATGCTGAACAAGATCTGCTGCTTGAAATCAGAACTCAGAATTACGTGTTCGGTTTCAGAAGGACATTATACTTTTGCACCTACCTGAACACATTGTTTTCTTACAGAAGTAATTGTTGTAATTAGCAAAGTAGGCATTTCCTTCTGTGTGAAGATTTCATAAAGAATCCAGTGCATTAGCTACAAATTCAGTAACTGGGATAATTACCCTGGCTGGTGTCTGTGACTCACGCCTGTAATCCTAGCTGCTCAGGAGACTTGAGCGTGGGAGCACGGTGGTTCGCAGCTATCTTTGGGAACACACATTTGCAAGACTCCATCTCCCAAATAGCCAGCAAAATGCCATACTGGAGGCATGGCTCAGGTGGCAGAGTGCCACCTTTGAGCAAGCAAGTCGAACAAGACCCTGGAGCGCACACACACACAGAGACACACACACACACACACACACGCATGTGTGCGAATACTAGGTTCTTTACTAATTTGGAAAATATTTATTAGGGACCAGGGGTGATTTATTAGGCACTTGGCTTGTATATATACAAGTGTTTACACAATCAATTCCATTAGCACATACTTTGATGATATTCGCTTATTTATTATTTCTTTTTAGAAGTTATCATGTTACGAGTTCTTTCCAGAAACAGCAACAGAAGGAGGACAGAGACCTAGATGGAGATGGGCTTCCCCCTGAGTTTATGCGTGTCTTTGGCAAGGGGACAGGGAGACAGCTCAGGCAGGACACTGGAATATGTTCCTGAGGTTTGGGAGACTGGCAGGACCCCGGAGCAAACTGGAAACTGGAAGAGTGGACGGCACTGCTGAAGGAAAGATGAGAAATTCAGCAGCGGGAAGACAGACTGGAAAACCGTCCCGCGCTATGGGCCTGGCTCAGACTTCTGTTCTGTTTAGGTGTCAGCGGATGGGCGGGGCCCTCCACAGGGAGGGCGATCTTCGTGAATTCACCCAAGTGATGGGCACGTCAGCCCTGCGATCGCAAGTGTCCCGGGCAATCCCACAGCCATGTCTGAGGCCTTGTGTGGGAACTCCTCTGACAAATAAAAGTCTCCATCCACATACATTTCCCTCATTGTTTGACCTCAGGTCTACCCAGCCACCCACAAGCGGGAGTTCTAAGGTAGAGCCTCATGGAAAGAAACATTATCAAGAGGAAGCTGGATACATGTGTCAGGATCCAATAGTACCGCCCACTCTTTCATACAATTAATATGTGCTAATAAGTCCTTCTGTTTTGTTTTTTAAATGAAACATCATTAACACCTCATCGGTCATGGCAGTTTCTGGAGTTTGGTGTCTGAAATATAAAACCGTATTTCAAGAAGAGATCTACATTAAACCCTGCAAAGAACTCATAAGCACCTCCGTGGAGGACTGGACAGGGCCCCTTAGAGCACTTCCATACCCTAGTCATGGGTTACTAGGCTGCAGTGAAAAGCAGGGCAACAATGGACAGCAGGCAGATCCACGGATAACTCGTGATGGGGATAGCCGTTAAGCTGACGGAAGCTTCCAGTCCTTGGGAAGACACTGTGCAGGAAGTGGTCTCCGGGAGATGGCGTTTCTTGGGGGAAAAAAAATAAAAATCAAATCAACAGACCATGTGCTGCCACGTGCTAAGAATCGTCAAACCCCCTAAAAGGTACTGATTCTCTGTGTTGTTTTTTTTCTTATTTTTTTTTAAAAAAGAAGAATTTAAAAGGTTAGAGATCCCCTTCTCCGTGGTAGAAGAATATGGGTCTCAGAAACCTGCTGAGCAGCCATCTTCAAGGGGATATTCTACAAAGTTCCTGGGAAGCTTTCACTGTTGAAGCAAGGAAGACGGTGCCATTTTATCAGAACTCCCGAGGATGGAGTCCGCAGGCCCTCGCCCGAGGCAAGTGTGGGACTGTTCTAGAACATTCCGGCCAGCTTGCCTTGCATTTCTGCTCACATCTAGAGGTGGTCTCGTCAGTGTCCTCCGCTTTATCTTTCTCCCCGCTGCCTGTGCAGGTTTTCACGCACCTCATTTATACCTTTCTTATTCTGGATAAATGCGACCAGCTGTTGCCAGGAACTCCCTGCCATTAGTAATAACTCATTAGACTTGACAGGGGAAATCTCACTGAGATGGCAAATGAGATGGAGACTTTGCTCTGATGAATCCATTTGGATCTCTGCTCAGCCCCTGGAAACTCCTACACTGGGAAAATGGATAGTGCCTAAGATCAGCCAATTGTTTAACTCATTATTTTTTTATGGGCTCTCCCAGCATGAAGATAATTCATTAGCAGTGAACATATTTAATTGTTCTTTCCAGTTCATCTCTTTGTACATTTCAAACAGATTACCTCGTTTGGCTACAACACTGAAATCAAAAAGCGAATGCTGATTCTTAATTGGGAGACTCAGGTAGGACACTTAACAAACACACCAACATGCTTCTTTTTAGGATTACCTGTTACTCTTGGATTGTGTCTGGAACATGGGGAAATGAATACATAATTCACATCCTATGTGTTCATGAATGCATGAATGAATGAAGGAGGAAGAGACCACACACCTTGGCGCCCAAGAAAAAAGAAAAGAAAAACAATCGGACCAAAGAAGGTGCTGCCGTAGTGAAAAGGAGAAATAAGTGTAAGTGTCCAAGCAGAGTTTAGAGCAAAACCCCAAAATGGCCATTCTTATCTGAGCCTCAGTGGGTTGTCAGTGAAGAAATAATCACTCAACTCCTCCATCAGGAAGTAGGGAAGAAAGGCCGGGAAGGAGAAAGAAAAGGAAGGAGGGAGGGAAAATGGATTCATAATGATGGAAAAACATTTCAGTATGGCAATTGCCACAAATAGAAATAGAAACAGAAGATGAGATTCCTGTAAACATAAGCAATATTTAGCACCAGAGACAATTTCACCCAATTTGCCGACACAGATTTGAACAATGGTCAAATTATTGTAGGGAGGTTGAACGTTGCAATCTTTTCATCACTTTAATGGAAAGAGGACAGACCTTGTTTTCTCGCTCAAAAGTCTGGGACTCTATCACTTGAGCCGTACCTCCACTTGTGGCTTTTTAGCGGTAAACTGGAGATAATCTCATGGACTTTTATTTATTTATTTATTTGCCCAGGCTGGCTTTGAATCACCCTCATCAGATCTCAGCCTCCTGAGTAGCTAAGATTACAGGCATGAGCTACTCGCCTGGGACTGGAAGCCTCCCCTGACACGTTTAACAGATCTCTCTGTAATGGATACACGAGCATGTCTAATACATAGATGAAGTTTCACCAGCGTGTATTACCAAGTTGCTGGCCAGCCTGGAAAAGAGAGGCTTGTTTTTAACAGGCGCGGAAGCGGGGGGTGGGGTGCTGAATGTATTTAGCTGAACCCCAGATTTAGGCTGTAAAGACCTTTGATAACTGGAGGGTACCGGGGGCTGATTTCTGGGGACTCCCAGCTGGGCCCGTCTCACCGCCAGTGAGTCTGTCTGGCATGTTCTTGCGTGAGGAGAAGGATGACAGGAGAAAAGGGACAAATTTGGGGAGTTGCAGAAAGAGAGAGGGGAGTAGGTGTCCCCTAGTATTTCCTTTTTTACAAGTAAATGTGAGCTCTTTGGGTGCAGAGTAACTGCCTTTTCATCAATCCACTAGCGAGGACAAAGTTATAGCCGTTGAAATGCTAAAAAGCGGAAGCTCAGCTAGCCTTCAGCAGCCATTATGTATCTTCCACTTAGCATTTATGTGAGACCCGGGGTTGTGCATTTCATTCTTCAATGATACTTTTTTTTGTTGTTTTCCGTAGGTTGGGGTATGTAGTGTTTGAGGCTTGCAGGCTTAGCGGGTCGGGAAGTGACAGGTCTGTCTTAAATCCCAGGTGTTAGATACAAACAACTTTGATCTGGTCATTGCACACTTTCAAGAACGGCACAACTACTAGGAAGAATATGTGTTAAATTTGCTTCTGGATTTCCCTATTCTCAATACCCGTAATGATCGGTTTTTATTACTTAGTTTATCTTCTCTCTGGACAGACATATTCCACACAGCTTACGTTTTGTGCCCTGCCAGTCTGGCTATGGGACTTACCTGAACTATAGTTAGGCTTACTTCTTTTTCTGTGTGTTTTGTTTCCTTTTGGGAACTGGGGATGGAATCCAGGGCGTGGTCCTTACTAAGCCAGTGCTTTGCCACTGTGCTACATCCCGGCTCCTCGGCGTATTTCTTCCCGTCCCGTCATCTTGAGCTGTCTGTCGCCCTCTCGTTCTTCCTGTTGGAATGTAATTCAACCTCTTGAAGATGCTAACATGTCCTCCCAACAAGGTATCTAGGATGACACTCTGGGAAATAGCACTCTTTATTCTCTGGCCTTTTGCCAGAGGTTTCTCTCATCTCACTCCGTCTTGGACCTCGTTTCTCTAGGGCTTGCTTTCTTTGCTTTTATTTATTTAGTTTTGGTAATGATCAGCAAACATATAGAGAGATAGAGAGAGAGAGAGATGCATATGTCTATATCTGCATCTACACGCACTGCCTTCCTATTCTTTCTTACAGAAAATAATGCCACAGCATATATGTTCTTCGATGCTTGTGTTTGGGCACGGCGTAGAGCGACCCAGTCACTGAGTCCTCTTTCTTTTCTGACAGCCACACCGTCCTTTAGTGAATCCAGCTCCTCTTATCCTTGGTGGCTTAGCGTGTTTCTAGCAATGTCACAATCACCAGCCTTGAGCTGGGGTTCCCCGATGCTTTTCTGCGTGAGGCAGCGTCCGTTCAGGGTGCGTTCTTGCGGGTGGGACTGAGGGATCGAATGGTCAGCAGACACCACCCCCCCCCTGCATTTCCCTAGCCAGGCCTTTCCTGGAGGGTCGCGCCTGCCTTGCCTTCCCAGCGCTGGCATCCTGGAATACGACACGCGCGTGCGTCCACGGATGAGAGAGCAGAGCATCGGGTGTTTGAAACTTTCCGTTAGGAGAACCAAGGAAACGCTTACTTCCTGATCGGAGGGTGGCGGTGTGCCTTAGCTTCTGGCCACGTTTCTCCTCCCTCGGCCTTACACGCTGGCCGTGCAAACCCACGTGCCCTAGGCAATCCAGAGTCACCACCAGCAACCCTCATGGTGTCCAATTTCATTGCATTTCTGCCACCACCTCAGATTGGTACTGTTATTGCATAGAATGCAAGGGTCACCATTTCCAGGGGTTAGGAGACAGATCTATGTTTTGGGGTACAGGCACCCGGCTCTGCCATACAGAGTCAGTGATAAGGAAGGGATGCCCCAGGAAGGGGGCTTCTGGTTTTCTCCTGTGCTGTGTGTGCTCACAGGGGAGACACCGTGGCCCTGGTGGCCCCGGCACCCTGCTGGGGTCAGAGGAGGCCACACAGGCCGTCTGCGCCCCCAGCTGAGAGAGACGGAACCACGGCTTCTGTGTTCTCGCCGGATTAGTCTCTCCATCGTCGCGGGCTCTGATCCCACTGGCCACGTTACCAACATATGTCACAAACGAGGCCCACAGAGCACGCGTGGACTCTACAGGAAACGGTTGCCCGAAAGGGAGGAGCAAGTCACTCTACAAACAACACGAACGCTTCTCACGAGCTTAAGTTGTGGCTGTGGCAACAATCCGGGAGCGTAGGAGGGCAAGGATTTCCGGAAGGGTGAGGTCCCCGTTTCCCAAGCGTGGTGGCTCCCTGAAAGGCACGGACGGCTACATCTGCTGTCATCAGGACTGAGCCTGTGACCCAAGTACCTCAGGCTGCTGTGTCTCTCTCTCTACTCTTGAATAGAAGCCTGACTTGGAAGGCCCATGTAAAGGGTTTCCTAGGTCGTTGGAGGACTGGGTGAGACAATTGGTAACTATTACTGCTTTATCTTCTTTCTTTCTTTTTTTGCTTGCTCTGGGACTTGAACTCAAGCCCTGGGTGCTGTCCCTAACTAAGCTCTTTCTCTCAAGGCTAGCTCACTGCTACTTTGATCCAGGGTACCGCTTCTGGTTTTCTGATGGTTAATTGCAGATAAGCGTTTCCTGCCCGGGCTGGCTTTGAACCGTGATCCTCACATCTCAGCTTCCTGTGTAGCTAGGATGGGAGGCGAGAGCCACCAGGGACCGACTTCCTGCTATATTTTCATAATGCCCGTTTTTGCTTTGGTGCTACACTCCAGCGATCTAAACAAGATGTCGTTTCCCAGACAGATAAAAGCATTCCTGTTTATGATGCACCTTGAATGTATTCAGAAGAAGTGGGTGAATTCTGGAATCTTATTGTTGGCAGAAAATTTAGCAGAGAAATAAGCACCCATGTGATTTAATGCTTTGGAAGCTGTCTCTACAAATATTCACCCTATTCTTCATAGCTAGAGTTGGCTGGAATATCTTCCAGGCCGGTTCTATCACAACCTCTCTGAACCAACCATTTCATGGTAAAGGTCTTACATGAAGGGGAAACGCATCTTACCTATAACATGAAGTTCGTTATGTTAGCTTAAGTTTTATGACACCATTTGCAGAGGGATTCTGTGTGTGTGTGTGTGTGTGTGTGTGTGTGTGTGTGTGTGTGTGCACGCACCAGTCTTGGAGCTTGAACTCAGGGCCTGGGCGCTGTCCCTGAGCTCTTTTACTCAAGGCTAGCGCTGTACCACTTGAGCCACGGCGCCCCTTCCAGTTTCCCGGTGGTTCGTTGGAGGTGAGAGTCTCATGGGGCTTTCCTTTCCTGGGCTGGCTTTGAACCAGGGTCCTCACACCTCTGCCTCCTGAGTAGCCAGGGCCGAGGCTGGGCCGCTTGGCTGCCGGGGGATGCTTCACCTTTTCCTAGTTTTCTCTCTCACGCGCCGACAATCCCGAGTGTTTTCTGTGGTTTTCGGCGTCACACTGTTTTGAACCATCCTGCGAGGAATTGTCTAAATATGTAGACGCTGTCAGAGTTACCGAGTCTCCAGTCACTTACTTTGGCCGCCACCATGTGCAGATCCAAGCGAGTCGCAAGTGTGGGCGGGGGGGAGGGGGGCGGGGGGGCGGGAAACTCTGCAAGCGAAGGGGGAGTGACTTACAAGTTTGGGATTTTGGCTGGTATTTCGGGCCTGTCGGATTTGTGAAAGTTTCTGAAGGATTTTGGGTGGTTGGTATGTGTTGCTCTATGTGGTGCTGGAGCCAAAGAAGTCATTTATATGATAGAAAGGATAAAGCTTCGGAAGTGGCGCGTGGAAGCGGAGGCTAGAACGGTGGCCAAGATTCAGAAAAAGCAACTATAGAACTCTCCGGAGCCCACGGAATGTTTTCCTTCACTTCTTTGCCTCGCTCTTTTCCAGTTTCCTTCTTAATTCTCTCCTTCCCTCTACATAGCTTCTTCATTGTTTGTTTGTTTCCTCCCTCGTGTTCTCTTGCCAGAACCCTAGATTGGATGACATTCTTGGCTATCGATTTTCAAGGTTATAGTTGAAGAATGCTTTACACCAAACATTTGTGCTTGTTTGTCATTCCAAAATCTCAGGAGATAGAAGACACTTGACACCATCTCAGCGCTGAGATCCTTCTTGCCAAAGGGTTCCTGGGGGTGATTTCGCTCCCTAATGTGGCTGGTGGGTGGCTTTGGTCCTTCTGTCAGGATGATGCGCTTCCTAAACAGAGTAGATGACTCTAGACAAGAATAGGCAACATCTAAACGGCCTATAAGAAAGCCAGACATAGGCGGCTCAAGCCTGAAGTTCTAGCTACTCAGGAGGCTGAGATCTGAGCACCATGGTTCAAAGCCAGTGCTGGCAGGCATGGTGGTGAGACTCTTTCCACCAATGTACCACCCACAATCCAGAAATTAAGCAGGTGTTGAAGTGGTGGCGGGTTAGCCTTGAGCAGTAAAGCTCAGCTCAGAGACAGAAGTGAAAAGTAAACCAAAATACCTCTAAGATAGAAAGGCAACCCCGAGTTTCCTAGGCTTTCAGAATATAGCTGCGTCCTTCCGGAAAGATTGGAGCTATGTGTGAACTCTGATTTCTAAGATGGCAGAAATGTGGACAAGAACTTTGGTTCTTCTCTCTCATCTGGATCGGTGTAGAAAAGGATCCAAGGGCGATCACGAATCCAGAAACACATCACGCGTTAACTTATTATTAACCTTGTTAACATGAGTAAAAGGGGTGGGGAACTCAATGTCAGTTTCTCAAATGAAATCTAAGAGTGGAGGTCTCGATTTAGCAGCCCGGTCATGCTTTTGATTTGTTCATATGTATTCGTTTCAACTGTGATTTGTCTTCTCACATGTTGTTGTCGAATTCTATTCCAGTCTACCTATTCTGTCTGGGACTGGATAGTTATTCTGATGGAGTTCATGGCTCCACTCTTGACTGCAGAAGAACCTAGAGTTGGTGGATTATGATTCTGTCATCTAATAGAGCAGCTCACCTTCTCAGCTTCCTGCCAACCCAAAGAATAAGTATGATTGCATGCCATCGTCTGTTGAGGAGATTTGAAATCGAGGGATCAACAGGAAGGCGGGCAGGGGAGTAGAGATTCCTGTCCGTGGTGTCAGCGATCAGAGATCGTGAATGTGCACGAGCACCGTCTTTGCACGGTAGCTTACGTCCTCCGTGCGTAAGTGAAGGGATCAGCCGCTCTTAGCTCTCACGTGAAACACACCCGGAAAGCTGCTCGACTCCTTCAAGTTACAAATGGTGTGAAAATGGATAGCTTCGTAGGCCATCTCTTGTCTTGTGCCTCTGGAGGTGACGGGTGCCGAGGATGGCTAGGGTTTGGGCCCTGGAGGGGGGGGGGAGAGGGAGGGGAGTCCTCCTCTGAAGGACCATTCGATGCTTCTTCTGCAAAAAGGAACGAAGACACCGAGCTGTGGCGGCTGCCCTCACGGGGGAGGCGATGGGTAGCATCCAATGGATGCGACGTGTCAGGCAGCGCCTGGACAATGCTCACAATGCTAACAATGTCAGGCAATGCTCACACCCGTGAGCACGCTCGCCACACTCGTGAAAGCCAGGCTGGTGAGCGGAGCTGCATAGCTTCGATCCTAGGATCCTGCAGTGAGCGCTAGGCATCTCTTGCACATGCGCACGGTTGCACCCGATGCATAGCAGCTGTGAGTGTGAGTGTGTGTGTGTGTGTGTGGTTTCCCATTTTTAATAGCATCCCCCCGCCCCCGGCCTTTGCCCATCGGTGAATGGTCTTCTCCATTCCAGCCGTGAACTATCAGACAGGCGCCACTCCCTCGACCCGACGATCCGGTGCCCACGGTGACAGCCCGAGCGTTGGCGACAAGCCACTGTAGTCCCATCCGGTGTTCTCGGTGGGAGGCACACGCGTGGCGTGGCGGGCGGCTTCCACGTGCCCGTGTCGTGTGCCTGGCGGTGGAGGCCGTGTGGACATCTTAAGTCACCGGCCTTCCCTGGGCCTCCCACGCACGATTCGTCACTTAAATCCCATGCGCTCCGGTCCCCGTCCACCTTCCGGTCCCGCTACCCAAGCCCTCGGGGTCTGAGAGCCTCCGCGGCTCATCGGCCTTACTCTCCAATCACAATTCCTCCTCCTCTCTGTTTGCCTGTTCTAAATACATGCTGACGAATGGTGGACTTTATTTTTAGAACTCTGCGACTTCAGCCCAGCACCTGATAGGATGGTAGGTGTTTCATAAACACCTGCGGACTCTGTGATCGAAAGTAATCCACCGGAGGTGTGGACTTGCGTTCTGATTTGTCTGATGACTAGCTGATTATCGGGGATATATTACTTGGCTTTAGTTTGTTCCTAGGAAAATAAAAGCGAGACAGCAATCATTCTCCGAGAGTTTTGGCAAGATTCTTTGGGGAGCAGGGTCTCTGTGCCACCCCAGAACTCGATAGAAGATTAATATTCATATACAGTTTCCCCTATAAGCGGATATGTCTTCCTCACAAACGTTTTAACAGTGGTTTGTCTTTTGATGAGACTAGCATTTGAACTCAGGAACTTGGATTTAGGTGCCTCACCTCTTGAGCGAGGCCTCCGTCCGTTTTTTGTTTTGTTTTGTTTTGTTTTGCCTTAGCTGTTCTTCAGGTAAGGTCTTTCTTACGTTCTTGTTGACGGGACCAGCCCGGACCAAGATTCTTGTATCTATGCCTCCTGTGTGGCTGAGATTGTAGACATATACCACCGTGTCTGGCTGCTTGGTGAAAACTGGGTCTCACAAACTTTGGCCTGTCGTCACCTCAAAGGCTGGGCCTCTCTCTGGCCGCTGCCATTTTCATAGCAGGGGGGGGATAGAGGTGTGTCCATTTGTGTTTAAGGTGTGTTCAAGAATTGAAGCTTTGGCCACAAGCTGAGAGCAGGTGTGTGTGGGGGGTGTGTGTGTGTGTGTGTAAATCATGATTTAGATGAGTAGCCCCTTCGGTCCTATTGCTGTTGCCCGGTGGACTAATTACAGAACCCCAAGCCAGATGAAAACTAAGCAAGTTCCGTTCCTCATCCACTGGAAATGTTGACATTTGGCGTCGTGCCGCAAGGCGGATGTTTACACTCTAGCCGTCTCTAATATCCCTTTCCAATAGGTTCTATATTCTTTCTGACGTGAAGATGTCATCCTACATACAGAAGACTAAGCAAACAGCTGTTAACCGGGGCATCATTACACGCAGTCCACGAGGCGCTTTTCGGATGCCGTAAACTATCCCCGGCCTCGTGTCGCACTGCAGGACGCCCCAGCCCACCGTGGGATTGTGTGTGTGTGGGGGGGTTCATCCGATCATCACGAAGGTCAGGGGAAGCTGAGGATGGGCGGGGAGGCGGCCGCCGCGTCCCCCACTTGCTCTCTCCCGAGATGGGACGGGAGGCACAGATTGTATCATCACGGAGATTTCACACATGGCGGAACACCATTTGTTCCTCGCCTCCGAGGGGGGGGCTTGACATTTGAAGCTACACCTCGGGATTAAACTCATTATCACGGAGCGGAGAGGATCTCGCGCGGGGGATTTGAAACACGGGTCAGCGTGGGTGGTGGATTTTTATTAAAGTCACCCCGTTTTGAGTTTTGAGGGTTTTTTTTTTTTTCAATTTAATAGTCTGTCTCCCCCTCTCCAGGTGTGCGGTCTACCTTTTGTCCCTTTGCTTTTTTTTCCCGTGATGAGAGCACGTCATGTCCATGTGTACCCACGGGTGCTTTCGTCCCCGATCATCCTCTCCTGAGATCACGGCCTCACCTTCTCAGTGCCAGTCCACAGGGCCTTTGCACGCACCGTGCGTCTGGTCGGGACGCCGCTCATGTCCTCAAGCCCCCTCCGCTCGGGTTTCTCTTGCTCGCACGGGGATGGGGATAGGAGTTTGCAGGTCTTCCCCAATGTGCGGACTGCAGCAAACGCCTGCAGAGCTCCAAGCAGAGACCCGACCTCTTCACAAGGAGACAGAGACGGCGTGCTAGGTAAAACCTGGTGGTGGGAGGAGTGTCAACCGAGTACTTCTTGGCTAGAGTAAACGAAGGACTTACAGAGTCAACACAAGTTATGCACTGCCCGTGCTCTTTCCTGCCACAGCTCTTGAATTTCCGGAAGGCTTTCCAGATTTCTTTTTTTTGTTGGTTTGTTTTTTATTTAATTTTTCAATGGCGCCGTCGCTTTGGTCATAGCAACAGCTGGAAGCACCCACGTCTGATCATTTCTAATTCCACAATTGATACCAGAACGCCTGTTTTCCGCAGAGATGGGTAAGATTTGACAAATGTTACCGTGCCAAAAAAAAAAAAAAAAAAAAAAAGAAAGTCATTTTAGGTGCTAATTCGCCCTCCGAACACTACATTTATTTTTAATCTAAAAATTCACCTGGGTACGTAGAGCTCATAAAGGATGCCAGGCTCAGACAGGTGAATATGGATTTCCCCGTGAGCGGAGCTTTCTCTTCAGCGTGGCACTGGCTCACGCGCAGGCCCCGAGCAGCTGTTCAAGCCAGACTCCCGCTTCTCACCCCGCGGAGCGGCCGCGTCCCGGCCCCAGCCCGGCCCCAGCCCGGAAGCACGGGTCCCCTGTCACCGCACAGGTGAACATGAGCCAGGAGAAGACAAATGCGACTTCTCAGAACTCGCACACCTCGACCCGCCTTGTTCTTTTGACCGGACCATCCTCAGGTCACAAATGGAAAGCTAGTGGAGGGGCCGGGACTCCCTCTGCTCCCTCGGTAGTTACATCTGTACCCAACACGGGCTGCCCCAGGACCTTTGCCTCTGCCGTTTGTTCTGCCGGAGAGCAACACTTCGGCGGCTCCTTTGTGCTTCACTGATCAGTGAGAACATCCTGACAAAAATGCATATTCAGAAGACCTCTGCGTGTCCTTCATATTCTTACCACGCTAGCCCCCTGTCCTTGGGTTTCTAGGGCAGGAGTAGCTATAAATTAATGTCATTCTGTAACCAGCATGACACGCGCGTGACATGCACGGTTTTCTGGTCTTTTATTTTTAATTTTTTTCCCCCCTGTAAGGACACATCGGTATTCACCAGGGAATCTGCGCAATACGGAGCCCATGCGCAATTTTGGGGGGGAAAAATAATACGAATGGGAAATTTTGAAAAATAAAGAGAGACAAGAAGTCACAAAAGCAACCACTGTGGTTTCACTTAGAGAGAAGGCGAGTGCGTCCCGGCGAATGTGCGTAGGTCAGGAAGCAGAAGGGCATTTGCTCTTCCAGGTGTGTGCCTTCCTCTCTGTGATCAGATACGTACACAGAATTGTGCCACAATGGGTATTCTGGGCCTTGCCGATTCACGTAGCATGCTACATACAACATGTTAGAAACCCCAGGGCGACCATCTTTCCACGTGTGCTTTCAGATCGGGCGTAAGTCCTGTAGGAGGCATCCTCACGTGGTAAATATTTAGTAAGATACACGGATTTCTGGTCCACGTGCATATTTATCCTGGTCTCTCCGGCAAAGCTTACCTTCTGTTTTTCTCTGGGAAACGTTTACCTTACATTTCTTTGGGAAAGAACTAAGACAGCAAAAGTAGGAGGAGAAGCATAGTGCGCAGCAACCGGTCAATACCGAAGAAACGTAGGTGATACCTGTGCTACCGTGGTCGATTTATTCATGGGACCGACGTTTAACCATGTCGCAAGAAATCGGCTAGCCACGGCGATTTCCCTAGGGGCTTTTCCTTAAATATGAGTAGTTCCACGGCGGACGGTAGGGCGGGATGCACATTAGAACAGCCCAGACTTTCCCTTTTCTTTTCTTTTCTTTTCTTTTTTTTCAGTATTTGTATTATTTTAAGGAGTTGTATCAAGGACTTCCCATTCCACAGAGAGGTTTATGAAGACAGTGAGTCTTGACCGTTTCTACTTGAAACATTCCCCCCACCCATCCCTCTCGGCCCACCCCTTCCCTCGTCTTGCTTAATTCTGTCGGATCTGCATTGGATTTCTTTTTGCCACTCAACACTGTGGTTTATGTGTGTAATGTGTGTTGATCTGGGTCACCCCCTCCAGTATTTTCACCCCCTTTCTACGCACCCCACCCCTTCCCCCTCAGATCCAAGCCCACCTCGTTCAAGTACCCAGTCCCTCATCCTTACGTTTGGGGGCTTTGCCTTAGTCTTTCTAAAGAATGATGCTACTTGAGCTCTGCCTGGGGTCTATTGCACTTCCGTGAGTTCGTTCGCAACCGCTTGCGCGACACCCTGTGTGTTTCCTTCTAGATGAGTGGGGACCTTCTAGCTCTCACGAACCAGGAGAACCCCGAGACCTTTGTTTCTCTGGGTCTTTTAAAAATGATGTCCTGGGGGGAAAAACAAGGATCAAAGAGAACTAGATCGCCCCCGTGTTCTCCACCATGGGGCTTTTGTCACCGGCTACCCAAACTTGTAACCTGCCACCTTGGGAATTTTCTTATATCTTTTATACACACACACACACACACACACACACACACACACAGACAAGACTCTGTCATGTCCCGGGCGATGTCTTTTCACGCTTGCAATGAGTGAGTGGGTTTGCCTGCGAGAACAATTCGAGACACCTGAGACTTGGAAGCGGATGAGCAGGGAGGGCTCTTGTCCTTGGGGAGAACCACGGAGATGAGCCAGCTGTCCAGCCGCACGCGACAAAGGAGAAGGGGACAGAAGAGAACCGGGGACTAGAAGAGATAGCGCTTCATACTCACACCACAGCTGGAGAGAAGGCAAGCCCCGCGTGCGAGCTGCGTCCGCTGATGGGTGCGGAGGAAGCGTGTGCGTTGCCGGAGGACAAGTGCCGTCGTGGTCGCACGACGCAGCCTGAGCAGACACGTCTGCGTGTGGGTCCTCTTTCTGGAAGCCACAGCATCCTTCCCCGGCACCTTTGTACTCCCATCCTTTGTTGGATTCTGTGAAGTAGTGGGTGGGGATTGGGAAAGGCCGGGAGAGGGAAAGAGACCATGAGAAGAAAAGCCTAAAGCAAATCCAAGGCCTTTGAGGCCAGCCGGGGCCTTTCCGGATCGAGTTCCCTTGGGTTATTTGACGGAAGCTCCTGGTTTTTGTTGTTGTTGTTGTTGTGTTGTTGTGTTGCATCTGCAGAGCCTGCTGGGGTCACAGGTACACAGTCGAGTTTACAGCCTGGAGCACGAGGCCGGGTTGAGGAATCAGGGTGTGTAAATACGGGAGTGTACGTTCCTTGTCAATTCCAGGCTCCTTTCTGGGGGAGGGGGAGGGAGTTTTGGCATGTGCTTCCTTGCATTTGGCACTGGAGGACTATTTTAATAATGTTTATACTCTGGTTCAGCTCCCTAGCTCCACAAGCTGTTAGAAGGAGCCATCCCTGCATCTTTTCCTACTACGCGAAGAGCCGAAACAGGCTGTTTCCCCAGAATAGTCTGTGAAAGAGCTCCTCCAAATAAACGGCTTGAATGCTAAGCAAAATGCCACGTATGCAAAATAGGTAATGCTGGATTATGTAAAATGCTATATATGTATATATATATATATATATATATATATATATATATAGAGAGAGAGAGAGAGAGAGAGAGAGAGATGAAGGGAAAGCATTGAGCACGAAAGAACTGTGTCAGCCAGGGGGACTGCAAGCCCAGTTGGGAAAGGTCGTTCAGATTGCTTTGGGTTTCTATTTCACGTCTTCAGAGGTGCCTCCATTTTCTTATGAAAGTATCAGAGCCATCGATTTGACTCTCCAGGGACTTGGGGCAATGTTTAATCATCGTATCGAACATTCCTATCAAACATTTCTTTCTATATGCCCACACACCCAGATTTCTCAAGGACTTTTTTTTTTTCTCCATGGGATGCCAGCCTGGAGGTCCAGAGATGAGGAGAAACCACACGGCAAATGAGCTCTGCTCTTAGCCAGCTTCATTAATCTCTCAGATAGGTAAAGATGAATCTAAAAAAAAAATGTGAAGAAACTCATCTTCTTAATTGGGATCAAAGAATGAATTGTGGAGAAGAAAAGTATCTTCGAGCACACGCCCTCTTGACCCTTCTTTTCCTAGTTAAGTAAAAGGAGCTTCAAATGTCTAAATAACTAGCCTCGGTCTTGTAAAAAAATTTTTCTTAAAAAACAACAACAACATCTAAACCATCAAAGCAAGAAATCAGAGCTTGATATTCCCTATCTCAGCTCACCATTCTAGCTCTTATTGACCGATCTATATATACGTTATCAAGCGAGAGCATGTTTTAAAAAGTAAAAATGCAGAGGGTTGTCCTCTGGAAGCGATGTGTGCAAGGCTCTGAAATTGGAACGGGAGAATTTGCTTTCTGGACAGTTTCCCTGGGAGATGATGAGGATACCGACATGATGGGAAAAACAAAGAAAAACTACAACTTCACACTCGGTCAACATTCTACTTAGAGATCAAAGACCCCTAATGAACATGGGACTCTCTGGGAAGCTTCTGAAACATCACTCTTTAAAAATCGTCCACATTTGTTTTCTGTGGGAGGCCTGAGGAAAGGCCCTGGTGCTGAGAAACACGAGGGGGAGGCCATTTCTAAGCCTGTCCTCCTGGAATCGGCCGCTGCGTGTGCGGCAGCTTCGTATCTGGTATCCGGGATCTGGTGTGTTCTGAGAGTGCAACTAGATAGAGCACAGACCCTTCTGGTGAGCAGAAGCAATCAGAACCTTGTTTATGATTCCCAAGTATGAGCTTCTTGGAAAGGCAAATCATGTTTCTTCTGCTTTCCTCCTCCTCCTTCATTCTCCTCCTTCATTCTCCTTTCTCCTTCTTTCTTCTTTTTGGCCAAAAAGTTACTCCCGAGGTTCAACTGTGCTGCCCGCTGTCCATGGTACCAGTTGCCGATGGGCTGATCGGTGGAAAGTCCTTTAACAGAGTCCTCCCAGAGCCTTTCTTCTGCAGGCTATGTGGGTCTGTCTGGTGTTCCTTGCTTCCATAGTCCTCCCCCAAGTCCTGTGAGCTGGAGAATCTTGAAAACCATCTAGACCCACTCGTTTCACATCCCGAAGAGGCAAGGAACACAAACAACAACTGTAATCAGAGGAACGACAAACCGACAGAAGTTAGAAGCTCTCCACTGAAAAGACACGTTTGACCTCTAACTTGCAAATGGATTTAAAAAAAAAAAAAAAACAACCACCACCAAACCAAATTTCGGAGGCTGTGTACTTCACTTCTTGTGCGAGTGTGGGCTTGTGTACCATCCCATTTGACAATTAAAACGGCAGAATGTAGAGGGGGGAATGAAAAGCTATTGTTTGTCGCTTTGTTTGTTTTCCTGCGGTGCCACGAGAGAGCGGGGCTCTCCACAATGGCGGAGCGTGGCGCACAAAGGCTTGGGCTTCCGAGCCTGCAACTGGGGAGTCGGGTGCAAAGGGGGGGACCACCGTGCAGCTCCTAACAAGTGGGTGGTAATTAGCCACCTTCCTAAGTGGCATTCTTTGCAGAATAGGTTTTTTTTTTTTTTAAACTATAACTCAGCGGTGGGAGAGAAGCAGGCGTACACTAATTGAGAAGCCATTTTGTCTTTGACAGAAGACACAATGAGCCCGGGGGGGGGGGGGAAGAGACAAAGGAAGAGGAAAGAAAACAAAAGATGAGGGAGATGATGTGATCGGTAATTAAAGATGCCGGGGCAGATTCTCTAGGCACTGGGTGGAGCCGCAGAAGCTCCTGAAGGTGGCTAAGACAGAGCTCCCTTGTGAGAGAATTAGGAACCGAGATGTGGAAGAGAGTAGGGGGGGTCCCTTGACTTGCTGCGATTTGGGGAGAGAAGCTGGTTTTTGAAGCTTCTGTAACAAGCAGACAAGGACAGAGAGCTAGGGCATGCCCTGGAATGTTCCAGAAGACCTCTGGAACCATGCGGAAATAATGTGGGCAGGGCTTTGATGAATGACTTGTAGGTTGATTAGAGAAAAAGAAAAAAAAAATCCAGCTATCTGGAATCATATGTCAAGGACCCCAGAATCCAAAACACTGACTATGGAAATTCCAGCATGCTTCCTTACTTGAGCCTAGTGCTGTGTGTTTCTGGTGGGTAGGTGTGTGCCTAGAAGGTTTTCAGTAAGGTGAAACAATTGCTAGAAGCCAGAGGTGCTTTATTGTCACTCTAGTTATACTGGGCTCTGCTTACTGTGTACCCATATCCTGTGGCCATCCGTACCATTTGGGGTCTCATTTGTCCCCGCTGTCTTCATAGAGAGACATTAGGAATATCTGAGGATCCATCGTTGCCCAAGTCCAACACCAGAGCATCTCTAAACCTGCCAGACTGGCATGCAATCTGAGCTTCCGGCCAACACGGCATTCCCGAGCCGTCTCAACCGTAGAGCCTCTGCTTTGTCAAGGCAAACCTCCTCGCTGGAATCCTCCGATACTTCCATGAGAGCTAGAACCCTCATTTCTCTTGAGATCGTGCCACGCTGTAGGTTATGCTCTTCACTGGGTTTTGCGTTCTGCTCAGATTTCCTAGAACAATGGATGAAGTAGAACGAAGAAAGGTAGGTTATTTGGTAGTGAGTACAATAGACTTCTGCATCAACCTTCTAGAAGAAATCAATGATGAGTGGGAGGAGGGAGGGCTGAGAATATTGAAAGGGGTGACATTGGCCAAAATGCATTGTGTTTATTCACGCATTATATTCATGAAAAGCTTCGTTGAATGGCAACTCCTTTGTACACTGACTTAAAGACAATGACAAAAAATAGTAGTGATGAGATTGGAAATTGGGAAGACCAGCACTGGAATCTTCTGAGCTCCCCAAAGAGTAATACGATCCTGCCGCATGAGACACCTCATGGATTAAAATGTGAATTCCCCAAAACGAGCCCTAAGTGGCCCTTTTCTTTTTCGGTTTTCTTTTTGCTGTGTTTGCTTCATTGCACACCTGTGAGCACGACCTGGGATTCACTTCCTGTGACATCCAAGGAGCTCATAGCTCTGCATGGAGCCCGCATGGCTTTCCTACAGCTAGCCTCAAATCTGCAGCTTCCCGCGAGGCAGGAACCCCCACATTTCTCCTGTCTACGACCTCATTTCTTCTGTCTGATTTGTGTTGTATGCATGCGCACTATCTCTTTAACCAGGAGATTTTGCAACATTCTGATGGGAAATAATTTAGGTCATATTTTTACTTAAAAAGTCCCTGGGTTCCCCAGCCCTTTCTGCATCAGATGAAAGAATGTGTATTAGCCAATTGGGAAACCCAAGCGTTCAGAAGGAGGGTGGAATCCTGAAGGTCTGAGACCACTGGCTTTAAGACTGCGAGACTAAAATGCAAGGGCCTGTGAGGAGCACTGTCTCCTGGAGTTGAGCCTGCAAGATGTCTGTGTTCCTGGAGTGTGGTCAGTTCCTCCATCTTTTCAATCAACTCCTCTGAATAAGAAAGGGGAGCAACCTGGGAAATCTTGTTAAATGCCCTATCAGCTTAAGGCTTCTGAAACTCCTCAAAGGGATTTCACATGGGTAGGGCAGGCATTCAGTCTATAGCAATCACACATGGGCTGTGGTTTTCATAGGTCACACACACACACACACACACACACACACACACACACACGAGAAACACAAAGCAACCAGAAACAAGCTGAAAAGAAACAAACCAAAAGAAATCCATAAATAAGAACGAAGGGCCATAAGCCACTTTTATTTACTTCAAATGATAGGGGTTTTTATGTGTAGAGGGCCCAAGCGTGACATTGTTTTGGTCGTAAGCACTGCCATCAATTCTCGATCTTTCTTGACCAGGCCTATCTTACTTCATCTTTGTTTTACTAATTCTTCCTGTGCTAGAAAAATAGACAGACAGACAGACAAATAGTCAGACAGAAATGAAGGAAGGAAGGAAGGAAGGAAGGTTCGTTCATTGGAATTTTCCAGAACTTTCCTAACTAAAACCAACAGCAGAATGAAGCTGTGTGTTTCCCTTTCAATAATGGAGTCTTCCTGCCATCAAGGTTAAGGTTACATTACCTTTATTATTTTTTATACTTCTGGTTCTCTTCATTCACTGAACTAAATTCCTCCTCCATCATCCCTTCCCCCCATTGAATCATTTCGTTCTCATACTCCTTCTTTTTTTATTTTGTGGCCTTTTCCTTTTCCCCCAGGTCTAGGCATAATGTACATACAGTGAAAAAACAGTAATAGATTTTAAGTCATAGACCCACCGTGTAAACCCCATCCCTACATAGGTGGAGGAGATAGGCGTCATTAGCTTATCCCAGGGCGGGTGGGCTAGAAGAAGTTGCAACCATTGTTGGCTCTCTCTCCTCCATGTGGTTCCTTCTACTCATTGCTTCATCCAAGTTGTGATGTGTGTGCGTGTGTTATATATATACATACACACACACATATATATGTCTGTAATACACAGCATGTTCAGAGCCAACGTTGTCTCTCTTTCCTTTTGCATATCTCATTTAATGGAAAGGCAAAGTCATACAATCTTGTCTTATAAAATAAATAACTAAAATAAAATAGTAAAAAAAAAATGTGCTGTACCTGAGCATCTGTGCTCAAGCCTAGCGTTCTTGAGCCAAAGCCTCACTCCCTGCCTTTTTGATGTTTAATTGGAGGTAAGAGTCGCACAGACTTTAGTGCCCAAACTGGCTTTGAATTGTAATCCTTAGATCTGAGCCTCCAGAGTAGCTAGCATTACAGGCATGAGCTACTGCCTCCTGCCTAAAAATATTTTTAAAGAGAAGTGACAAATAATAATAATAATAATATTGCAATGCATTGCTCTACAAGGCTTAGAGGGCCCACACTGAGCTGGTATGAAGAAGAACAAAGAGAAAAAGAAGAACAGAAACAAACTGATGGAAAAGTTTTCCAGTAAATATATACTATGTAATTAACTTCTTGCGAAAAAAGATGGTTATCTTCTTTCATCCTAAATAAGGTTAACATTCAAAAATATAAACTCCTTTTGCTTAATGAAACCAAATTAGTAATTTGTAGGAAAAGAGAGGCATAGGACACTGTAGGTTTTGTGTGTGAAGTGAAAATGTCATCAAATTTACAGAGAACCAGTAAGCACTTGCCAACAAAGGAGAAAAGCATTAGTGGTGGCTCAGGCCTGTAGTCCTAGCTACTCAGGAGGCCGAAATCTTGAGTCTCCTGGTTCAAAGCCATCCCGGGCAGGAAGGTCATTAGGATTCTTATCTCCAGTTAACCAGCAAAAACTTGGAAGTGGAGCCGTGGCTCAAGTGGCAGCGCTCTAGCCTTAAGTCAGAAAGCTAAGAGAGAGTGCCCAGGACCTGAGTTCAAGCCCCATCATCAGCAGAGTGAAACAAGGAAACTATGACTTCCACTAGGTACTCCTATTCATAGAAAAGCCAGCCATGCTCTGGGGATGAATGACTGGTGGAAGAGTCCATTAATGTCGTATAAACTTAGAAGTGAATTGGTAGGATGGAATTACACAGGTCCCCCAAGTACTGAGCCCAATGGTGGCAGGTTCATTTTCAGTGAAAATATTTTACTCTTGTTCCAAATGTCAGAACAGCTCTGTAATCCTTGTCATTGAAAGGGATTTCTCTGTATTGTTTCTCCAAGGTGAAAATCCAAACACACGCGGTCCAATTTAACCAAGAAAGAAATTCCTGGTGATCCACCACCCTTCTCTGACGCCTTGGCAAAATGGATGGCTAATTAATTGTCAGGCTCAGCCTGATCCTCTGCTAAACTCATGCACCGGAAATAGCAGGGTTGCTGATGGTGGGGTTCCCGTGGTGTCTGTGACCATATTAGTTCCTTGGTTACCTTTTTAGGGGGCTTCCTGGTACCCTACTCTGTGCCCATTACCTGACTAAAGATGTCCAGTGGCCCCATTATGTTTTGAGAGCTATAGGAATTTACTGAAGACCTCCCAGCTAGAGAGGAAAGAGACCAGCACTTGGTTTAGCTAATTCTCTAAGGTCAGCGTTATTCCCTGCCTGCTCTACGAGGTGCACCTAGAAACGTGCACGTTTTTCTTCCACGCATGCCATTTGCAGGGAGAGGCCAGCAAGAAGCAAATCCATTCTCCCCTACTGCTCTGGAAGGTACATTTTCTGCTCTACAGAGTCAGAAGGAGAGAAATAATCAGCATAAAGAAGGAAAGGAAGGCAGCTGTTCGGTGCACTGCAGAGGGAAGGGAAATGAGTGATTGGGTGGCCTGCGGGGGGGCGGGGGGGGAGTTGGAAACATGGGCCCCCCCGTGTCCCTGAAGGAAAGCTTATTTCTCTGCCATGTGTGGATCTTCTCTTCTGCCTCCTCCACAGCCACGTCTCCCTCTGTCCTGACATTACCACACACCCCTGAACCCACTCACCAGCACTTGTTCAGCTAGACGCAGGAATGGCTTCCTGCTGAGATAACGGATTTTCCCCCGGTGGCTGGAGTCCTGGGCATCCTCCCCGAGTGCAGGTTTGCGCATGGAGCCGGCCCCGCGGGCAGGAGGCACGGGCTCCATCTGCATTCGTGCTCGCTCGGAGCCTGGCACCTTGGCGGGGAGGGCCCTGTCACCGGTGGAAGGGAGTCGGCGCCGCGTGGCAGGCTTGTATCTTGCGAGTCTATCATGACAACCCCCACTGAGCCAGAAGGTCCAGGGGCTGCTGTGGCTCCCGGTCCATCAGCTTGGCAGCTCTGCCTTTCCTCATGCTGCTCCCTGGGAGGGTGGCAGGCTGGGGTGGGCCCCCTACTGGCCTGCCTGGAAGGGTTCAGGGGACAGAACTGGGGAGCCCTTAAGGTTGGCAGCCTCGGACAGGGCTGCAATGTGTAATGGGTGTTTGTAAGTTTCTAGTCCTCTCTTGCTCTCTTCTCTTCTCTCCTCTCCTCTCCTCTCCTCTCCTCTCCTCTCTCTCTCTCTGCAGTTGCAATTCCCTCAGCTGTAGTAGGTATTCAGTGCTGTGACTTGCACGCTGCTAGAGACAGCTTCTTAGATTTTTTTTGGGGGGAGTGTTAATGGCTGACTCTAATAAAGTGAGGTGCATAAGGGTTTGGATATTCAAGAGCACATCTGTTGACTCCCATTATCAAGGTCTCCATTCCAGAGCATTCTTTCGAAGAGTGATGTGAGGATCGTTTCGGATCTTTTCTGTGTATCTCTCTTCATCCCTTAGAACACGTTGGGTAGACTTACATTGATTCCCAACCGGGAACCCCATGATGAATATTGGCTTCTGTGTCAGGCTACTCGCACAGATCCACCCCGTTCTGATGATTTATTTACAAGGTCAAGTTTTTGTGTGCGTGTGTGAATCATTCATTCATTCATTTATTCATTGTTGCTGCATTATGTTTCACCGTGTGGCAAAAGTGCATCTCACTAAATGGCAATGAATGACAAGAGGGACAAGAGGCAGGGTCCTTCGTAGGTGTACACAGAATCAATAGACACAAAAATGCGTAGTTCGGAGCTCACAGACAGCAAGGAGATGAAGTTGCCTCAGACATGCCAGTGAGCTTCTCTGTTTCAAAGGAAAGCGTCAGAGAAAGATCCTGAAGGGCTGTCTTTCCCCAGTGTGGTTCTGAAAATCAGCAATGGCTGGAGGAATCATGTAACCGGTACCAAAATTAGAAGATGCCCAAACCTAGAAGGGTAATCAATAAAATAAGATTGGTTGGAATCAAGCTCTCTAAACATTTTGAGAGGGGGGAAAATGCAGATTATTTCTTCATGAGGTATTTTAAAGTTAAATGAAAATGTGATAACTTAAGAATTAGCCAGGATTTAGGTGAAAAGCAGATAGAATTCCAAGGTTATTTGTGTGTTTTTCAATAAATTACTTTTTAAGTTATTTATGGATTTCCAATGGAAATTAAAATGAGCTTGATAAGAAATACAAGAAAACTATACCAGTGGTAACTCTAATATCATTGTTTCCCAAATTCCTACTTTATTAGGCCCTGGGCATTTCTGTACCAAGAGGATTAAGTAAATGAACTATGATTTTAGTTTTCATAACACATTGCTCATGCAAAAGCAGTTCTGTGAAAAGCAAATTATAAGGTAAACATAGCAAAAAGTTAAGTCCTAAGAATAGTGAGTTGATTTCAGAATACCAGAATTGTATCTTGACACTTATTAGTAAAACCAAGCAATAAATAATTTTCATCAAAGAACCTCTCTGTTTTGTTTTATTGCAGCATAGAAACAATTGGGGGGGGGTGGAAATGATCAAAATTAAAATATCCTTAAACTACCCTAACTACCCTGAATATTCAGTTGAGTCATTGATTACTTAAATTATGACCTAGAAAATATTTTACTTCCCCAGAATTGATTTTTCTTATGATTAAAAAAAGCTAGGTAAGAAAGACTCACGGATGACTGCTTAAATCCATCCTCAGCACAGAAATTCATTACCCAATAAATGGCCTTCAATAGGTGTTATTCATAATATACCCATAAAATTGATCATCAAAACTCAGAGCCTCAGATTTTACACACACACACACACACACACACACACGCGCGCGTGCATAATCAAGGCAAGACTCTATCTAGTTTCTGCTCATTTCAGCGCTCTTAGAAAAGCTTCTCCCCTGTTTTACTTTTTGAATGTAATTAGAAATTCACTTCAAAATCCCCGCTGACACGAAATGTTAATATTGGTGCACTTAATGAAATGCTAATATTTATGAATTAATTGGTGAAAACCTTGATGAAAGCAAGCTAACCGGAATCATTTATAGCAGAGGACACGATTTCTCCTTGGTGACTTCCTCATTCTGCTTTCTGAATATTATTTTAGAGAAACAGCCGGTGTGAGCTCAGTAAATTTGGGGTGGTAAGAGTTCTCCCCGACACAATTAGCGAGCTCGACGCTTGCTGGTTGGAGATAGGGGAGCCGCTCTAATGCTCAGCTGCTAACTCGGAGGCACCGAGGGGGAAATGCGGGGTTTGCTGGTTTTCTATCACCTCATTTCGTGTTCGTCTGGAGCATGCGTGAGGTGGTAGCTGGTGGGTGTGGACGGCTTCCATTCGGGACGAAGGCAGTGCAAGCCCGTGTTCGTTCTTCTTTCCCCACGCTTCCATCACCCGCCCTGGGTTTCCCAGGCTCCGCTCCTTGTTCGGACCCTCTTCCTGTCCCGTGTGTGCACACGGAACACACTAAAACAGAAGAGCACAAGACGAGAGGGGAAGCAGAATCTGAGCCCCGTGTCCTCTTAGCAGATGTCTTTATCCCAGCCGCCTGCTCCTTTGCTCCAATTCCATCGGAAGCATGGGGATTGCCGAACTCATCGTTGGCAGTTTATTTCCAATCCCACTCTAATCTCCAAGCAGAATCTCCTGCCACGTTCAACCCCATTTCACGATCTCGTCCAAGAGTAAGAAACGACTTGACTCCAGCGACGGGGGATGTTCTAACGCCCTGTGCCCTCTTCTTTCATCGTTGGCTGGCAAAACCTCTTCCTCAGCTTGCTGCCCCCACTTCTACGCTAGCAAGCCTTAAACCCATTCCCAGAGTGTACACGTGCACGCACAGTCACAGGGCACCATGCAAAGCTGACCTTTCTTAATCACAGGATTAAACCCTTACCCATCCCTGTCTCCCCTCGTCACCTGTCTCCAACCCTTCTAGGTTTGGGTTCTAGAGATGTCTGCTTCTTCAGGGCTAGCTCGTGCCACAGGGTTGTCACTGGCTCCCTTTCTTTACTTTCCTGAAGAGCTGGGTCAGTATATCACTCTCTGTCTGCCTTGGCATTTTGTCCATACCTTTACTTGTACAGAGTTCCAGTTGCATTTTGTCCCGCAAATTGTCAGTCACGTGGTTTTCTGCCTGGAGGCAGAGATGTGTTCGTAGCCACAGATTTAAAATAATAATTGTGCTCAATGCACGGCAATTAATAGACAATTGATAGGAGAATAAAGCCATAATCAAATGCATGAATGTGTGTAAATGTGTCTCTATTTCACTTGGGATGAGGTCATTTTCCACAAATGGCTCCCGAAATTTGGCGTATATAATGAACCCAAACTCTAGTTCATTGTGTTTTCAAATTTCTTCATAGTAGGGGAAAATGACAGAAATGAATAAAAGCCAGGCACAGTTCCAGTAGCCTGGTTAACCAGTGTTTTCTCTGGCTTCCATTACAGTGTGCCTAACAAATAGAATACTTTGTTCTCTCCATTCGGGTTTTGCTTGTTTACCTACGGTGAAGGTTTTTATTGAGCTGTGAAATTATCAAAAGCACTCATCTCCAAACACTCCTGGACACAAGAATCAAGGGAGGAAACGGTTCACATTGTAGATAGATGACTCGATGTATTCGTTTCCAGAGATCTGTGGTACAGCCTAGGGACTGGCATTTTTGTTGACCTCTTTTACATGGTTGTATGTTTTTTTTCCTTTATCCCCCAACTTGAGCTTTTTTCTTTATTTCTTTAATTTTTATCTTTTAGAGGTTGTGCCAAGGCGTTGCCATTCAGCCAAGTAGACCATGAGAACAATGCGTCTTGATCCACGTCGAGCTCTTTCGTCCTTCTCCCCCATCCCGCCTAACCCCACCCCTTCCCCCAGTGGGCTTAATTTTGTAGTACATACATACATCCAAGTCAGAGAGAAAGAGATGATTCAAGAATATACGTTGTCTGGACAGTTGTTTCTTAACCCCACAGTGAGCCAACTTCTGTCTTGGTGGTGGTGGTGGTGGTCTTTGGGTGCCTGGGCGCTGTCCCTGAGCTCTTCAGCTCAAGGCGAGTATGCTACTACCACTGAGAGCCACAGCGCCACTTCTGGTTTGTGAGTAGTTAATTGGAGATAAGAGTCCCGTGGATTTTCCTGCCCGGGCTGGCTTTGAACCTGGTTCCTTAGATCTCAGTCTCCTGTGTAGCTAGGATGACAGACATCAGCCACCCACACCTGGTCTAAACCAATCTTCAGTAGTTCCTCTCGTCCTGTTGTCTGTCTGCCCTTTACTAAGAAAGTGACCCCTCCCCAGGGCTGACCTCAAGCCGACCACGTGGCTGTCAGCTGTGTGTGGGAATCCCGGACAAACTGTTTCCGTTAACTCACGACTTTGCTCATCTCTCTCAGAAACGTGGGCCGACCAGATGGGTTTGGTGCCTGGAACGGTTTTCTCCCATGCATTTGTGGTGCGACGCATCAGCACCTTTCCTCTCCTGTTCTGTTAGCACATGCGAGTTGTTCAAAGGGGTTGCCTTGTCCTGCCTCCATCTGTCCATCAAAAGTATCTTCAACCCTGTTCCTCGGGTGACGAGCCCGGCCATCTTTCGTGTGTCGAGGAAGCTTTGATGCTGTTCCCCCATCTGCCCTGCGGTCTCTCCTTTCTTCTCCCCCCCTCCTGGCGATGCCCTCCCCCGCCGGAGCTGGCTGCGTCCTATCCTTGGACGCAGCCACGCTTTACGCAGGAAGTCTCTCTCCAACGTATGACCTTGACAGGTTTATTTGGTGAGAACAAACACCACAGGCCTTTCTCAGTAGGGCCTGACCTAGCTAGAAAAAAGGTGTGCTTCCTGTTTTCACAATGATAAGCACTAATATAAATGAACATCATTATCATTGTTGTTATGATGATGATGATTGTTGTTGTTATTTTAGAGAGTGATTTTTTTTTTTTTCAAGGGACACCTGTCATTTTCTATCGGGAGCGCATGCCTGCCTTGGGGAAGGGAAACGGGTAGAAATATTCCGGTCCAGCTCTCGTGCTGCGTATTCGATGCTGCTAAAATATTCTGGCTTTCTGACTCCACGGAGGAAGTTCGCCAAGATGGAGACGTTAATTAGAAAATATGGGTGCATTCTGATTTTTATGGCGGATCCTGAGAGGTGAGATGATTGGCCAAGAAAGCATACTCTGGATTCATATGTTTTAATTAGGAAATAAGACTCTCAGTGGATCTCATTTCTGGCTCACTTGATTATCTCAGTCCTTCAAAACTCCAATAATTAGCATGTGTACATGTTCAGTCTTTTAATCTGGGGCAGTTTTGCTCACTCTCAGTGGGTCATCATAAATTAAGTGCAAATGGGGAGCAAGACATTCAAAGGGTTTTGTGTCCATGTTATCTGTCTGTCCATGTATCATCTATGAAATGTCTTTCTATCTACCAATGTATTATCTTTCTATATCGATCATATTTATATCATCTAGCATTTATCTCTCTTATATTTATATCCATCTTGTAATTTTTGATGGAAACAAAGCTCTGTGCTCATTTTCATTACTTTTAGTACTAATTACTTAAACTGAATGGGACATAGACTCTGTATAGACAGATGTTCGTTCTCTTTCCTCCAAAGTTCAAATTAATATCCTCCAAAAAAAATGGGAAGTATGGTATGGCTTATTTTTCCATATTTATTTATTTTTTTGTTTCCTTTATTTCTTCTTGTTGTTGTTGTTATAAAGGTGATGTAAAGAGGGATCATAGTTGCATAAGTCAGGTAGAGCGGATATGACTTTTTGGACAATGTCACCTCTTCCTTTACTTCCTTATTATTATATTTTTTTAAAGAATTTGGGGAGTAAGTTAATTTGCACCAGCAGTTACTGAAGACAAGAGGTTAACAGGGAGAGAGAGAGAGAGAGAGAGAGAGAGAGAGAGAGAGAGAGAGAGAGAGAGAGAGGCACTGAGGAGCTGATGGTCTCCCAGAAGTCCTGCATTGAATTCTAGAGAACCATTGGGAGCCACGGGGAGTTTGTACAGGCAATTATTTTCATTTAGATCCCACTATAGCTTTGCTTTGCTTGTGTCCGATGAGCTCATGGAGGCTCATGAGGTCATCTGCATTGCGCAGGCATGGAGTCGTGAAACTGCCACCCAATCAGACACGGATTGGGATACGAATGGCAGCAATGAGCAGCTCCCTAGGCCCCCGGTGTGAGCTGTGGTACAGCTCCATCGGCCCTTAGGCAACCATGATGCTTTCAGAGGACAGCGCCTTCAGCCGTGCTCAGCCCGCCCAAGGAAGGATAGCAAGCAGGCACACGCGGCGGTGTTCGGGTGTGTGTGTGTATGTGTGTGTGTGTGTGTGTGTGTGTGTGTGTGTGTGAAGCAGGCAGATGTTAGTTTACAGTCAGCAGCTTTGAGAGAGAAAACAAGTCCTCTAATTGGCCTTTGAGGATGGAAGACACACATCACTTCTTAAACAAAATAAAGGTCTCTGTATAAAAGATTTCTTTTTACATCTTTTTTTTTTTTTTTTTGCTTTATTATCATGTGGAATACCAGGGCTCTGGCTGGCATGCCGGCTCAGTTGGATCCTGAGCCGTAATCAAAGTGAATCGTGCCGTGTGGAATTTGGTGTCGAGCATTCTTCCAGTGCCACGTGGAAAACGCCGGCATCTGCTTAGTAGCGAGGGCTCGTTCCATAGCGATGTGTAAGAGAACCAGACCGGACGGGATCTCTCCCTCCTGCGTGGAAGTCAGTCTCCGTGTGATGAACTTCTGCTCGGCAAGGAGTGGGGAAGGGGGCTTTAAAGTTGGGAGTCAGGAATTTGCTCAGTTGTATTATGAGTCACTGTGGATAACCAAAACTAAACCTGTGTTTGATTCATCTTCTCTATTTTTTTTTCCCGTTTGCTGGTACCGGTATTTGAAATCAGTGCCTTGTGCTTGCCAGACAGATACTCTACTGCTTGACCCATGCCACCAAACTTGATTGCACTTCTTGGGCATCTGTAGGGACTTTTAATTGGAAGCAACTATGGTAGGCAAGACAGAGCAAACTATTGAGAACAAGGTATCCAGGCCCTGTGATGGGAAGTACGGATACGAATTCTTTGCCATCTGTCCTTCCTGTATTGTTGAATAGACGCCCAAATGGTACTCTGGATGGGGAGATGAATACTCATGCCAAAAACAAATTCGAGAAGCAGAAGAGGGTTGGTGATCTGTAGCATAAATGTGGTTCACAACTGAGAAATGTGTTCCCTCATGGGCCGTAAGTCTTGCTTTAATGCAACAATGCAGTTCCTCAAAAATCACTTTGGTCTGTCAAATCTCACATCAAAACCAGGGGCGTGTGTGTGTGTGTGTGTGTGTGTGTGTGTGTGTGTGTATTTAAAAAGGGGGGTTGTAGAACAACAGTCAAAAATTGTGTTCATTGAACTTATTTGCAATGATTGACAGTGGTCGCTGACTTTACAATGCAAGAATCTGTTAAGAATGGCAGCCCAGTTCTGCGCATGGGAAAGAGTTAAGAAATACATCCATATGTTGCTAAACGTGGACTTTTATCTAGACAGAGACCCAGTGCCCCAGGAACTCATGCATGTGACTGTCAGCTGTTGGAAGACAAGTTCTGAGACAGGAACAGGGTGGTGTGGTTCTTACAAGAGAGGGTGGGCTTTGGCTAGGGCAGGTTGGGTAGCTTATGAGTTTTATCGATTCCTTCAAATCTTAGGTTAGCTGAGTGAGTGCAGTTTGCTGGAGTCTACCTAGATCTTCACACTGATGAAATTATACATAAATAAACACAACCCACCTGACTGCCAAATTGTTCCCTTGTCTGCCAAGTGCCAAGTTTGCAACCAAGTATCACAACAGAGCTGACTCAGCTGGAGTCTTCAAAAAAAAACTTTTATCACGTGGCATGCAAAGCCCTCGGTCAAACAATTTGTTTCACTATATGCAAGGTATACTGTTGAGAACTTCTGATGCCAAGCACTTTACTAGGCAGAGCTTTGTTGAGATGGCACATTTGGAGCTTGCTCAGTTCCACCTACAGGCTGCCTTATCGGAAGGATCAAGTTATGTGGCAGAATCTTTACAGAATTATTTTCTCCAGAAATACTTTAACATTTAAATATGTGAACAATAAGCAAGCCAGGTACCGGTAGCTCATATCTGCAATCTTAGCTATTGCAGGATCTTAAGGATCGTGGTTCAAAATCAGCCAGGGCAGAAAAATCTACAAGAGACCCCTATCTCCATTTCACCAGAAAACATCAGACTGGTGATGTGGAACCATTGGTGGAGCACCTGCCGTCAGCATGGGAGGTGAGGTCAGATGTCGGCACACACATACAGAAAGAGGAAATTCAAGTTCTCTTTACGAGAGGATGCCACTTCTCCTTCACAGGTGATCATTTCCATGAGCTACGGTGTACATTACCAGTGCTCCATTGGCCGCCATGTTTGCTCTGCCCCGCTGTGGGTAGACATTAGTGCATGGCTCTACTGCTCCATCTGCAGAAGGGACTCGGGTGTCTGCCAACTTTAGTCCCTTCTGCGAGTCCTGAAATCCATCCCCCCGTGGATATCATTCATGTTATCCTTTCTTTAATTGGGAGGAAAAGGTAGCCTAAGGTTCAAAACTGTCATAGGGGTAAAGGTGGCAACAGGGGGAGAAAGGGGCTGCAAAAGCCTTTCCAGATGGGGAAAATGGAGGTGGAACAGGACACCTTTGCTCGCAGAGCAGAAGCCTGGAAATCTGAGATCCGCCTGGCTTTGCTCTTGCTCTCCTTCTCTCCCTCCCTTCCATCTTGGGTCTCTCCTCCCCTACCGTCCTTTCTCCCTCCTTCCTTCTCTCTTTCTCTTCCTCTACCTGCACCTCTCTCTCTGTGTCTCTCTCTCTTTCTTCCTTTCTCCTCTCCCTCTCCTTCTCCTTAGGTCTCTCCTCTTAGTTTGTCCTATTAGTGGTGCTGGGAATTGAACGCAGGACCTCGTATTTTCTAGGTAGGGGGGGCAGAGACTGTAGATGTGAAGGAAGCAGACTTCGTCCCACTGGGGGAGTCCTAGGAGTGTCACCGTTGCCCTCGGGGCTGATTTTACCTTCACAGGGCTTCACTGTATTCGGCTGCCAGTTCAGCCTTGGCTCCACCCCAAGTCTCACTGAGAAAAACACAACAGGTGCTTAGAAATCTCCTGGTCCAAAATTATAGATGGTTCCATAGGGTTGTGAAATTGAGCCAACACAAATATAGGACTTAGAGCTGAATTGTAGATGAGTGGTAATCTTGTACTTGTAGCTTAAATTCTCTCAAGTATTCTCTACTCTCTCTCTCTCTCTCTCTCTCTGTGTGTGTGTGTGTGTGTGTGTGTGTGTGTGTGTGTGTGTGTGTGTGTTTATAGGTCAAGTATTCCTAGTCACTGTGCTATAGATTTGACCCATTGGTGGTCTCATTCAAGAATTACCTTGTGTCCACCTTTTCAGATTAATTAAAAAAAAATAATCAGTAAGATATTATGCTTCTGCCTCAGTCTTGGAGGAATCACACTGTGAGAGAAGGGACTGTTAGCCCCGTGCCCCCCCAAATGGTTTGGATGGTGCAGGAAAAGACAAGGTGTCGTGGGCTTGGATTTCTTTTCCCTCTCAGTGAAGATAAGGTCTGTCCTTCTTTCTGGGTACACTGATAATTACCAACTTGCATGTGGACTCTAGAGTTCCATGGTGCTCAACTCTCCTCTGCTTCCGTCTTCTGAGTAGCACATTCTTGCCAACATTCCTCCCGCCCCCCCCACCCCAAATCAATACAAGAATAAAGGAATTTGAAAAGGAGCTCAGATTTAGCAAAGTCCATGACAACCACATGTCGTCTTTTTTTTTTTTCTTCTTTGTGAGACTTTTCAAACTTGGCCTTCCAAAAATACACATTGCAAAATGAACTTTAGAGAACCAATTCTTTCTCTCGTGGCATTTATTCCTGTGATACAAACCTCCAAAGCTATCTTTAATTATTACTGCATAGGGTATCCCGTTATCTTTAATTATCACCCCCGAATGGTTGCGAAATCAAATACTGCTGGCAATCAAGAGTCATTATACAATGCCATGATTGCATCTGTTCATATTAACAGATAAGCGCAGAAGATCAAAACAGTGTCTGATTTAACCACTCAAACTGTCTGAACAAAATATTGTATCTCACGCTCTTAATATCTTGCAGTGACTTTGATCTGATTAAGGTCCAAAGAAACATAACTGCAGATGCAAATGTTCTGGCATATTTTTTTTTCCTGAAATTAATATCGTGGAAATTCCACTGGACGGAATTGCTGGAATCCTCTTGAAACAGGCATGATTAGAGGCACAGTGCACACTTCTGATGGGGAGATAGCTAAATCTCCCAGGCTGCAGGTGCAGGATTAGAGTAAAACCCCACAGAAAGATTCAGTGTTCTGTCTAAATACTCCAGCACAAAATTAATTAGGCAGTTGATCACATAATACAGCCATGGCGGATGATCTGAGAGAAGCTAGCATCATCTCAGAGTCAATAACAAACTTGAGTCTCTCATTAGTTGCTGCTGACTTTTTTTTTTCCTCCTGCTCTGCCATTTGCAAGATGGTGTGTGTATCAGAGAGGAGAAAAGCGAGGAGGGGAGGGGGTTCTATTTTGAAAATGAGAACTCGGTTACAATATTTATCTCTGTTGGAAACTCTAATAGGTAAGCAATGTAGAATTTGTAGATAGACCTGTCCCCACGCAATTCTCTAAGATATTTGGCTGAAAGGCACATCAAAGAACGGAAAAATAATGAGACAGGCTCCAGCTGTCGGAGTCCTACAGCTTTTGATTTGAGCTCTACGAGGAACCCCGGGTTTTGATCCTGAGTTGATTATTTCCATGGAACTGAAGTTGATTTGTGAATTATTTAAAACACAGACCATAGGCAGAAAACAAGGAAGAGTTTGCAAACTACCTCTGAAAGGACATCTTGCTTCTCTGTCTTGTCACGGCTTGCGTTGTGTTTGGGGGGGCTTTACAGGGTGGATGGGGCTACCTGTGGGAGATAGAGATTAGGAATGGAGGAAGAACAGAATAAAACTAATCAAGGATTGTAAAAAGAAACAAAGGGGGGGGAATCACAGCAAGTGTGTCCGAGGATATGAGATTTTTAGTTTGGGGAAACTGAGGAAATGAAAGGGTGAGGGTAGGTTCTCACTTTGAAATGCCAGATATTTACTCCAGATGGAAACCTGGTAGTTAAACTTTACTAAAAATTAAAACCTCCTCAACTCACAAATTCAAGATGCTCTTTCTGTAAGCAGAGAAAATCCACCCCACCCAAAAGGTTATTATTAAATGATCTTCAAGATGGGTGTCAATCCCTAACAAGGAAACCACAGGACAATTTGAAGTTTGGTTAGTGTGACTTTCGTTTGGTTTGGATAACTTTACCCCAAGCTATGTTTCTGTCCTGATGGTTATGCAGCTCCTTTCTGGTATTTTCTTCTAGTGGAGGTTCCGCTCAGAAAGTGCTTGGTTGTTGTCCCTGTCCAAGATAGTTCTTTCCCAGCATTTCCATTTCTGCCAGGTTTTCTTGTCCCCTTGAATTGACAAGGCGGTTAGGAAAGGAAAAGGAAGAAATGACTCAAGAGCGGAGTCTAAATGTTCTCTTTCTGTTAGTGACCAAATGATGACTATTAATGCAGATTAGTATAAACCATAGTTTATAGGAATTCAAATGTACAGATAGTCTCCCTCAACGCCCACAAATGAAAAGCAATTATTCCGAGCAGTATATCCTCATCACCGGCCCCTCCTACGCTCTCAGTTTTGAACAAAATCTGTATCATCAGGTTTTGGAGCCGAGTTTTATTTGAATTAATGAGTTATGAAGAGAGGTTCTCAGTGTGTGCAGAATGCTTCACCGTGTAAGTATTTTGTCCTTTATATAATATATGCCTTATGGGTTGGACCTTATTCCTGATGGGAGAAGAAGGATGCTCTGCCTCTTGTTTTTCATGTTTACACTGTTATTAAACCCATCCATTGGACTGTTTGTACCATCAAGTCATTCCCACCCCTAATGTTTCAGGTTACTAGTCTTTATCTGTCTTCCGTGATTCATTTTGGTTTTGTTTGTTTGTTTGTTTTGCCAGTCCTGGGGCTTGGACTCAGGGCCTGAGCACTGTCCCTGGCTTCTTCCCACTCAAGGCTAGCATTCTGCCACTTGAGCCACAGCGCCACTTCTGGTCATTTTCTATATATGTGGTGCTGGGGAATCGAACCCTGGGCTTCATATATACGAGGCAAGAACCCTTGCCACTAGGCCATATTCCCAACCCCCGTGATTCATTTTGACTTCCTGGACACAAGGTCCAATTACGTTGTTAAGTGTTTTGATGTTCTTGAATTTAGATTACCACATGTGTTCAGTTCAAGGTCAGTTCACCTAAATTTGTTCTTCTTGATGCCAGTCCTGGGGCTTGAAATCATGTCGTAGGGTGCTCTCCCTGAGCTTTTCTTTTGCACAAGGCTGGTGCTCTACCACTTGAGCCACTCCACAGTGTGTGACCACCTTTATCCATCTGTTAAACTTTAGAAAATAAAACAGATTCTGGGCATTTCAGCATGTATTTGTTAGAAGGAAATTATATAACTGTGGCTAATCTGATAACTTGGATTTCTGTGAGTGCTGTGGGTTCTGTGGAATTTGGAATGTGATAATTAAAGCAAGCTCTAGAAAAATCTAATTAAATTTTGGGTGGCTCTTTTTTTTTTTTTTTTTTTTTTTTTGCTGCTGCTACTGTTGTTGTTTATAAACTGCCGAGGTATAGCTACAGAGCCATGTATACTATTTGAATAGAATTTGATAACAATTTGCTCAACTGTACCAATTGACCGAGGAGGAAATCCAAATTGTTCCTTGATGATTCCAGCCATGGCGAGTGCAGGTATACAATGTCTGTGCTCCGCAGATGGGAATATTATGTGTGAATAATATGAAAACCTGATGATTTTTCAGGCCTAAGGGGCTAAATGGGCATGAACTAAGTTTGTTTTCATTGGTCTGGATAGATGAGATAGAGAATCTATGATCCCTATTAGTTATCATTCTTTTCCTGCGAAGAGGTAGGCCTGGCTTCATTAATGTTCTAGTCCCTCCTGGTATTTAGCACACAGTGTCATTTGTTTAAAGTGCCATCCGTGTCTGTAGGTCACACTGACAGCAACATGGGCTGTGGAACCCTTCGTGACGCAGTTCCCGATGTGGATGGCAATAATTGATAGAGTGCCAGTAGTAGACGTGAGTTTGTGGGTCCGGCTTCTCTTTGCTCTTCTAGGCTTTACAGGGTTCTCTGTAGAGCAAGTGCTGTGCAGATGTGATTTCAATACGGAGCTCCGGGGGCGTTGTAGCTTTCCAACAGGATTTCCTAGAACAAGAGCTGAAGCATGTGTATCACTCTTGTGGCTCCGCAGGAGAGTAGGCGGTGGTGGAATGGAAGTGAGTTTCCCACTGCCTGAGTCTTCCAAGTAGATATCTGCATTCGTTAGCTGTTGTCACATAAGAAACTATGCCCAAGTTCAGCGACTTTATCAACCCTTTGTGGACTCTTACCTGGATGTGGCTAGGTCGGGGGCGGGTTCGCGGGTTCAAGGGAATGTGTTAAGTGGAAACACACTTCAGTATCTGCCATCTTCCCTGAGACTGAATTTTAAGAAAAGACTCCGTTTTTTGTTTTTTTTTTTTTTTTTTTTTTTTGGTATGAAGGCTAAACTGATATCAAAGTAGAAATGTATTCCTGGCTTCTGCAAAGGGGAAGACCTGCGGCGCTCCTGGAAAGCGCTGTGGATTTCTGCAGCCGTCAATGAGAGTGTCAGTCGTGTTACTCCATCATCTGCCGTATTTGTACTGACCAAGCAAGTGAGAGAGGAAAACTTTAGAAACACCAGCAGCCCAATTTTCATTATGTCCTCGAAGGCATGAAGTAGATGTGTGAAGCAAAATCCAAGCCAATTTTTCTTTAATCACAGCCTTCTCCTACTCGCCCAACAAATAGTGGATAATGATCATTACAGTCATTTCTGCAGAAATCAGCTGTGGTGTCCCAAACAGAAGATTAGAACCTTCAGCTGGGATTCAAGCAGCAGGACAGTTGAAAGCTTAAAAGCAACAACAACAACAACAAAAACAACAAATCTCATTTAGTCTCAAGTGATACTTTGCAATAAAGAGAGAGGGTAGGGGCAGGGCAATTAAGAAATTAGCCACATGAGTGTAATTGTGTCCCAACAGAAGACTGGACTTGTCATTAGAGGAAGTACCAGAGAGAATCTGAATATCAGAAAATGATACATGAGGTAGATGTGACAAAGCTTGACCAGTAAACACTTCTGAAAGAAGCATGTAACTAAAATGAGAAGGTAAGGAATCCAAGAAATTAGAAACAGGCAAAATAAAAACTTCCCTCTTTCTTCCATAGTGGTAGGAGGGCTATGTTTTGCATAGTTGTGCTTGAGGCTCTGTGAGATACTGGCATGGGGCAATTCAGAACAATGTGAGAATAATTACTCTAGCATTTCAGTCTGAGTATGAGAAATAGAACGTTGATCTATAGTTTCTGCCCTGCTCTGCTGGTTTCCAGGTAGCTGTGTCTCATCTGCTCTTCTCTCTTCTCTCTGTCTCTGTCTCTCTCTGCCTCTCTCTCTGTCTCTCTCTCTCTTTCTCTCTCTCTGGGGTCCCTTGATGGAAGTGGAGATCCCTTGGCTTAAATATGAACCAGAGAGCAAAGCTAAAATGTCAACTCATACATAAACAGAACACTGCGGGTCCTACTTAAAGATAAAAATAATAAGGAAAAATGCCTCGTGCAATAGTAATCCTTCTGCAATTGTGCCCCATTTCCCTGCAACTTTTTCCTGTATTTTCCAGACAATTTTCTTTATTTTCCCTCACATGAAGTGGCACAGACTTGCAATTTCTCGCCCCTTTGGTTCAAATTGTGTGTCATTTTCTACTGGCCTGAGTCTGTACTGTATGAATGTGTGCATGTATACAGCACAGCCAATGCAGAACAATGTGAGAATAATTACCCATTACGCATACGCAGGAAAGAGGCACATTGTCTTGTCACAATATTCCTTACACCATCTTTAACAGAAGAGACAATAGGTATGATTTAAAGAACATGTTTTCAAAGCATAAGCGTCCAAAACAAGATACAGTGTTTCACAACATTTTGTTTCTTAGTCCTCCATTTGTTTTCCAAAGTCAAGCTTGGCAGAATCAATTTCTTTAAATGTAATTCATGCTAGTAGGACTACATTCTCCAATCATTCTTCCCAGTTCTTAAGCCAAGGAAATGTGAGATACACTGCCACCTTACTAGTGCATAGACGCCTACGAGGAACCAAGTGATCCTTGCTAAAATAATAATAGTAAAAGGAAGAAGAAGAATATTCTGTTACACTTTCTTGAAAAGTCTTATTATGACTTTAAAAACTCTTAGAGGAAAGTAAGGGGAGGTTGAATGAATGCTGGTTTTACCACTTTTGCGATTTTAATATAGACCTACTAACCACATTTCCTTTCTCCGCTTATCACAGAACTTTCCACACCAATGTTTTATGACTGGGAACTTGCGAGCTTTCCCACTGGCTACTAGGCTCCATTTCTCAAATTCCCTTAGAATCAGAGAGGCGACCTTGGCTCTGGATAAATGAACTTGGATGTGCCCTCCACATCAGAATTGATTTCACTTCTCTCTGGATTGTCCATTCACATCTGTATTTTTATTTAGCAGACGTTTTGTATTGTGATAAATGCAGGAGATGAGAAACTCAGTGTAAAGTAGAAGATCAGGACAAGGTACAACAGATGTAGGAGAAAGCACTTTGCTCTCACAGTTGTAGTACTGAAGACACCCCAGAGAGTGCTGTCCTTTTGCTGGATCTGGAAGGTTTACCTTAAATCTGCCAAATACAGATTTGGTCCTCCAATTCCTGTAGGACTGTGTCCCAATAAACCCACTGTAAGGTCAAGGTATAAGTGAGACTCCCCATCCAGCACAGCTGACTGCCGACATCATGGATCACCCACAGTGTCCTGTCGAGTCTGTGTTGTTTATAGCAGTGGGCAAATGCCAGAAGTGCCAGAAGTGAAGTGGGGGACACAGTGGGCCAAAGGCTGTGGGAGGCAAGCAGAGCAGTTACTGTGTGGGAATTCTTAACAGCAGCCAATGCCCACACAAGAGAAGTACAAAGATCTCACATCAACAAATTATTTTTATTTTTGCCAGTCCTGGGGCTTGGACTCACTGCCAGAGCACTGTCCTGGCTTCTTTTGCCTCAAGGCTAGGACTCTACCTCTTGAGCCACAGCACCACTTCCAGGTTTTTCTATTTATGTGGTGCTGAGGAATTGAACCCAGGGCTTCCTGCATACTAGCCAAGCACTCTACTCCTAAGCCACATTCCCAGCCCCTCAACAACTTCTTGCTACATATCAACTAAGCAACACACACACACACACACACACACACACACGCACACACACACACACGAAACCAGAATTATTAGAAGGAAAGAAATAATAAAGACCATACCAGAAGTAAATATGATAGAGACTAAAAAAGTTTTAATGATCAGTAAAGAAAATCTGATCCTTTATAAACCCTTTGAAAATAGAGTAAGAAAAGGAGAAAGAAACTCAAATAAATAAAATCAGAGAGGAAAAGGGAAGCATTACACCTGACCCCACAGAAACAGAAAAGAACATTATTTAATTGCAAACATACAAACAAATGTGATAATCTAGTAGAAATGAATAATGCTTAGAAATACTCTACTAAGACAGGATTATGGAAACATAGAAAACCTAAAAGTAACCAGTTATGACATGGAATCATAGTGGAAAGCTCCTGCCCCCCCAAAAAAAACAAAAACAAAAACTAATGAATTAATTTTTTTTAAGTCCTGGAACAGAAGACAGCTTTACTTCTGAGTTCTATCAAAAATAAGAAGGATGAGGTAGAGGAGGAAGGAGGAAGGAGCAAGGAGGAAGAGGAGGAGGAGGAGGTGGAGGAGGAGGAGGAAGAGGAGGAAGAGGAGGATGGGGAGAAGAAGAAGAAGAAGAAGAAGAAGAAGAAGAAGAAGAAGAAGAAGAAGAAGAAGAAGACCTAATAGCAATTTTCCTTCAGCTATTTCAAAGAATAGAAGTAGGAATTCTTACAATTGCATTTTTATGAGTCCAGCATCATCATGATATAAAACCAACATAGGGCAAAGCATCATCATAATCAACAATAAAAGTGCAGGCCACTTATGTTGATAAACAGATGTACCAAATGCAGGGACAGGATTCATGTCTGAGATAACAGTTACACCAGAAGAACCTTAACAAAGGACCCGTGAGCAGATGTGAACAGCCTGTTAAGAAGGTCCTTTGGAGCAGTCAGTTTTCAGTCCTATTGCTCAGTCTCCTGAGTGGCCTTTACTTTCTCTTTGATAGATAAACTCTTTACAAATGAAAATTTTAAAAAAAAGTTCATGATGCGCAAGTACAGTTCATTGGAGGGATGCAAGGATGGTTCGATAAGTGCAAATCAATAAACGTGATGCCCCGAATCGACAGAATGAAGGACAGAAAGCCAAACGGTCATCAGAGTTGAGGCAGATAAGGCATGCAGTACAACTCCACATCCCCTCATGATTAACAAAAAAACAAAACCCAACCTGCTGAACAAATGATCAGACAAAGGCTATCTGTTATAAGCCAACAGAGGGGAAAGACGCTGCTCTGTCAGTTTAACATGTGGAACTAGGCAAGGATGTCTACCTGCATGTGTACTTGCCTTTTCCTTGTTTTGGTGGCACTCAGATTTGAACTCCTATGTCGTGCTCACAAAACTAGTTACTTGTCTAGGCAGGAAGAATTTGCACATCAACATTCAAAGGACAGGAATCACTATCCGGAGACCTAATTGTCTGGCTTAACAGTTGGGAAACCAGTAAATGTGCTGTTGGCAACCCACGGACAGAACTATAAGAGCCCTGCTACTACTGTGTAATGTTGCTATGGGTAGTTGACTGCCACCATGAATAGTGGGAGAGGGGGTGCATGAGATCCACGGGACTCTTAAATTAGTTTACATACCAATCTCTCAGCCTCTCTGTGTTATAAGTCATTAGTTTATGGATCTGGGGCTTTCTTACAAGCCACCAACATTCCAAACGAGTTTCTTTTTTGCTTGTTTGTTTTTATTGTTTAAGTCCTGTGTTCTGCTTGCCTTCACATGCTTCCTTTCCCTTTCCCTTTTGAAGACTTACCCCAAGCTCCTCTTTTCCTCTAGTTTTTTAGGGTATGGTTTATGTCCGATTGGCACTTAGGATGGCATTTGATACCTGCATATAAGGGTCAGATAGGAGAACAAGTCGGTATGTGATCTCAGACACGTATTATGTCTTTCCATTTGGTACATTCCTCTTCTATGTAGTCTGAACATGTTTGCCACCACTGACAATCTCTCCTTCTTGAAGTTTGTTCTCTTGGCTTGTACTTATTAAAAGTTACTCCCACCCCACCCCTAAACATCAAGGTTCTCTTTTTTCCTTTCTCTGTTGTCTTCATCCAGGCAAGCTTTCTCCACCATGACTTAATGCCATCCCAGTACTATGATCTTGTCACTCGTCCGTCCTTCTTTTTGGAGAGAGCTTATAATGTCACTGGCTCCTTGATATCTCTACCTGCACATCTTTCAGATTCTGGAAACCTCATGTCCAAGGACATATTCTTGAATTCCTACCTTCCCTTTCCACTAATACTGTTTTCCTCTCTCTGACTTGCTCTGTTTTACCTACAAAATTGTGACACCTTTCATCGCCAAACTATTCACTCATGCACAGCCTCAGTATCTGTTCTCATTCATAGTCAGCTCTATTCTGGACCTTTATAATGTCTTCTTAATCTTTCTCCACCTGCCTCTGAGGTGCTTCAGAGCTTTGGCCTCCAGCTCACCAGCTTTCTTTTATTTTTATAATATAAATCAATTATTATTTTTTTTGGCCAGTCCTGGGCCTTGGACTCAGGGCCTGAGCACTGTCCCTGGCTTCTTCCCGCTCAAGGCTAGCACTCTGCCACGTGAGCCACAGCACCGCTTCTGGCCGCTTTTTTTTTCTGTATATGTGGTGCTGGGGAATCGAACCTAGGGCCTCGTGTATCCGAGGCAGGCACTCTTGCCACTAGGCTATATCCCCAGCCCCATAAATCAATTATTTTATTTGTGTTGCCTAAGACCTCTCAGGAAAGGATTGCCAAAGCCTTGTGAGAAAAAAATCCTCTGAAATCATTCCTAGGGTCCACAAAGATGGACAACCCTGCCTTGTCATTGGGACTGAACTATTCTTCTCCTCAACCAGGGCATCTTTAAACAAAGCATCCTTCAAATTCAGCCCTGTCTGTGGACCTTTGCTCTTCCTTCTCCTCTCCATCTGCAACTCTCACCTGGAACATCTTTTCCTCCAGGAGACCTGAGATCCTAAAGGTAAATGCAATTCTACTGGTAAACGTTGCAGGAATTTGTCCATTTCTTCATGGTACTTACCTGGACGGACATCCCTCCTTCTTTTATTTGGTGTGCACTCCATGTCGATACACTGTATACTTGATAAATGAAACAGCCTTGATTGTCCATCTTTCTTTTGTAAGTTTGTGGCTCACCAGGATTGAGCTCAATTCCTACTACAAATACTTGTTGAATACGAAGTCTTCTTTCCAATTCTCTCTTCATCAGATGGATTCTACCTAGGTCCTGTCTCCACATTCTATTTCTGGCTTCTTTCCTCCCTCCCTTTCTTTCTCCCTTTTACTTTCTGCAATCCTGCAGACCATAGATATGCACGTACCAGATAAAGCAGAAAATGTTCACCTACGGATCTTAAGTTCAGCACTAATTAAGATAAGACAACTTACTTTAAATACAGAAATATATGCATAACAGATCGATGCTTCTCCTCATTTGAGCTCCCTTTGTTTTTTCCTCCTCATTTTCCCTTAAGTAATAAAAACTTTGAGTGATTTGGAAGTCATCTGTTTCTTGAATGACCTAGGAGAAAGAATTCTGGTAAAAAATACCTCATGCTGACTTTTCACTGATTCATGCAGCCATTAGTTCATTCATCATTTGACAAACCATTGACTTATGGAGGTCTTGCATTGTGTCATGATTTAAACCTGGGGTCCACCTCCCACTCACGATCTTGGTTACCTTGGCACATTACTTACACATTCCTCAATTTTCTTAATGCCTAAAGTAGGCAAAAATAGTAACTGACATTTGGGAATGTGGTGAGAAGAAGAGAGCTATCCTATGAACAAGGGGCTAGCAGATATTAAGCTCCATACAAATAGTACCTAGCATCATTCTTAACTCCATACAAGTAGTACCTAGCATTATTCATTAGTTTCCACTTTTCCAGGCAGGGTTGAGCTCATGCATGCTTGTATAAAATCTGAGCCCTACATTACTCATACCTAGTACTACAAAGCCAGTCTATGACCTTCTAGCCGAATCTGTACTGCTGCCCTATCCTGTTAATAAAGCTTTATTGGTACACAACCCACTCACTGCTGAAGAATCTCCACATGCTTTTGTGCTGCGAGGACAAACCTGAGCACCTGCCCCAGAGATTGTACATCCTGCATGGCAGGAACTGCTTACTGCTTGCTTCTTCACAGAAAAAGGGTAGCTCATTCATGCTACAGGGCAGATACGATTTTTCTTTATGAGAAAGCCTGGGAAATGTGGACTAATATTCTAATTTTTCTGTGAGACTAACACCATCTTCAATGGTCATGCAACCTGGTTCTTCTAAACATTCATTTTCTCCATTCCAAAATTGGCTCAAGGTCTACCATAATATTTTCTCATAGGGTTAAATATTAAAATGAGTATAAAGTACTAGATATCACTGGTAATAATTTTTTTCCTTGGGTCCTTTTGAAGAATAAGGGGCTTATTTTATATTGATATTGAAAGCATTAATATTTATTACAATGATACAGCTACATGAAACCACTTTAGATCAGAAGTCAGGGTAATCTTAGGCTATCATAAAATAAGATTCGGTGGAAGAAAAATGGATTTTGATTGCAGAAAATACAAAGAATAGATGTGAGTTTAACATCACCTGTCATTTGAGTGCTATTTGTGTGGTGCTGTCTGTGCCTTAGTTTAAACTTGTCATGGTAAAGCTGTAAGATTAAACCCTTTGTGTTCTAATTGCTTTCCACTTCTAATTTGCTTTCCAAGGAACTGCTAGTGTAAAAATCAACTGAAAAAATATTGTCCAAATTAAATTACTCAGAAAGGAGACCAGTCTTGCTCTGTAAAAGTGCAATTGTTTATTGTGCTTTTTAAAAATCTCCTTATTAATAACTTGAAACAATAACACTACAAATATTTGTGTTTATTTTCCTTCTCACAGTACCTAACCAGTCAGTAATATTGCCTACAGAATTCCAATTTAAAATAATTGACCTTTTAGCCAGGTACTGCTGCCTCAAGCCTGTAATCCTAGGTACTCAGGAGGCTGAGATCCTAAGACCATAGCTTGGATCCAGCCCTAGAAGGAAAGCCCGTGAGACTCCTGTCTCCAAAAAACAACACACCAAAAGCTGAGGTGGCGCTATGGTTCGAGTGGTAGAGTGCTAGTCTTGAAAAAAATAAGTGCAAGAAGGATACCCCGGGCCCTGAGTTCAAGCCTCAGGAACCCCCCCTCCCCCTTACACACAATTGACCTTTTAAGGGTTCCATATAAAATTAAATTTTAATGAATGATAATAAATAGAGATCTTTTTCTCAGGAGGGAACCTGAAGCTAGCCTCGACACTGGCACTCACTTTAGCTATCACTCTGTTCTTATGTCCTCTCTTTCCTGATACATAAGATGAGGGAATTTCAGTAACTTTCAAGAACCCCAAACAGTTATAATCCTAAACTTCCTAGGGGCGACCGTGATCTTCATCTCTGGGAAGATAGGCAGTTGGACTTCCAGAGTCTTGGCGATAGTTCTTTCCTAGAAGGTCACATTATCCCTATACAATAACAGATTAAGATATTCAATGTTCCCTTGATGAGGTGGCTGGTGGGAAAATAATTCTTCCACCAGATTCAAACTAACTCCACTGCTAGTCCATATCAAGAATGGAGAGAGCATTTGCACTGGTCACCTACTGTCTGGGGAAACAACTCTCTCAACCAACCAGTTAACCTGAGTCGAGGAAGCAAAATAGGTAAACAGAGGAACTAACAGGATTTCGGGGTAGCCATGACATCCGCGAAAGACATGGTAGCTTCTTTTCCAGAACTGGAATAAATGGTCCCCAAGGTCACTTAGCACAATTTGTTACTATTATTGGCCTTTTAGGAACCTCTGATTGATGTCTCAAGCCCCCCCTCCTCTTGTCCAATGGGAATGACTAACATGTGCACCGACCCTGGAGGTTTCCTTATTCCTTAGTTTCCTGATTCCTTTGATATTGTTATTATTCAAACAAAATACATATTGTGAAGCTTCCCGGTGTGTGTGTGTGTGTGTGTGTGTGTGTGTGTGTGTGTGTGTGTGTGTGGTGTGAAGACTCCTTTCTTCCTCCAGCTTTAGATGAGCAGGATGGTTTTACTGGAAATAAACAAGGCCTCTGTTTTCATAATACCAGTACAGAAACAGCAGAGCGTAGATGTCCGTTTGAACCTGTCTCACCCAATGTGTCTGTCTCTGATGTATAGAAACTCTGGTGTTAACATAAAGCAGAGTGTCCTTTTGAAAGTTCACAGCCAGGTCCCCTTAAAATAGCACAAGCTAGAATAGTAAAGGATTGTTTGTGTGTGTCGGGGGTGGTGGGGGATAACTGAAGCTACTCAGGAGGCTAAGATCTGAGAGTCAGGTCCAAAGCCAGCCTCGGTCAGGAAAGGCCGTGAGACTCATGTCTCCAATTTACTACCAAATAGCCATATGAGGAGGTGTGGCTCAAGTGGTAGAACACCAGCCTTGAGCAACTAACCTGATTGGCAGTGCTCTGGGCTTGAGTCAAGCCCCATTCTTGGCACACGCACATATACACACATACATACACATACATATGTACCTACACGTATTAACTCTGACGTATTAAATCTGACAATTCTACTATTTCTCCATTATCACCAACCTCCATTTCCTTCCTTGGACACGATGAGAATATATGTTCACCGTGTGAAATCTTCAGTGCATACTTCATCAAATTCACATCCGATGTGAATGGATGCTTGGTGGCTTCTGCTGTGCTAGACCAATTTAGGAATGAGACAATTAAAGAAACAAGAGAGAAGGAGACTTGGAGGAAGAGTGGCTAGGTAACAGGGAGGAGAAAATGAGTATGGCGTGTTCTCTTTCCTAGGATTTTTATAGGGGAAAAAAACAAACAAAACCTTTTTTAATCCTAAAAAAGAAATATAGATCCAAATACCCCATTTAACTCATAATCTAAAGACAGATGGATTCTGAAGAAAAAGGGAGCAATCTAGGTTTTCTGAGCTGTTTCCTGTCCTCGTCGCATTTGGTTGACAACTAGCAAAGTGGATGGTTAATGACAGCAAACATTAGAGCCATTTCTCCACAACAACTTGTCAAAGATTTCAGGGGAAAAAAAAAAAAAAAGAAAAAGCAAAAGAAAAAACAGCAAAGCTGCTGCTCAGCCTTTGATTTGAATTATTGTCTGGATGTAGCGGCATGCTGGTAGGTTCGCTCGCCATAAACGCTTCTTGCTTTTTCTTTTTTCCTTCTTTTTAGGGAGGATGTGTGCGTGAAGGCGGGTTGCTGGAAAGAAGGACGGGGTAAGTCCCATTATAGTTATTTCTTCCTCGAGAAATATGTGGACGACTTGGTGTAGAACTTGTCGAGGAGCTCTTGGGGCCTTGCGTCTCCGGTGAATTCGACAAATTGAGTCTTGCAGGCAAAAATGAAATGCTTGCTTTTGTGGAGCTGCCCAGAAATCCAACACGTAGCCTCGCTTCTCCAGCCCGGCGTTGGCTGCGAGCCCGTCTCCATGGTTCGATGCTATTTAAGTGGGTTATGGACAAAGTGGCAAGAGGCCCTGTGTGAATTCCTGTGTCAGACTTGTCAGTCCCAACTCACTGTGCAGTGATGATAGTTTTCTTTTTAACCCAGTATGGACAAGGAATTGTGCAAAATAGTATCTGGTTACAGGTATGAATTGACTCAGCATTGAAGGCGACGTAGTAACGGTCCTAGGCCTGACTCACTGTTTTCCCTTGAAGGGCGAAGGTGGTAAAACCAGAGGTTACATTGTGGCTCTGTTGTGTAAACTCACAAGCAAATGAAAGCCAGAGTGCTAAGAGGGGGACTTGAACTTCGAATGGTCCACTTCTTCCTGAGCATCCCATAGACAGGCACCTGGACTTTTCTTCCCACAGAAAGGATCATGCCAAAGAACTTACAGACACTAAATAGAAACACACAACAGTCAGGATATGTAGCATTTTCATGCTTGTTTAATACAACAGAGAAATCTTGTAAAAGAGAAGGAGGGAGAGAGGGGGAAAGGAGGAGGGATGGAGGGAGGAAAAGAAGATAGAAAGGGAAGGAGGGAGATAAAACGAAGAGGAGGAAGGAGGGAAAAGGGACATGAGGAAGGAGAGAGAAAGAAAAGAAAGAGGGAAGGAAGAAAGAGGAGAAGAAAGAAGGAAGAAAGAGAAGGAGAAAGAGAAAGAGGGAGGGCAGCATGAGGTGAAGGAGGAAGAGAGGAAGAAAGGGAGGGAAGGAAGTAGTGAGGAAGGGAGGAAGAAAGGAAGGAAGGAACAGAGGGAAGGAGGAAGGGAGAGAGGAAGGAAGGGAGGAACTAAAGGAGGGAGGGAAGGAAAGAGAGAGAAAGGGAGGAAAAGAGGGAAGGAGGAAGGGAGGAAAGGAAGGAGTGAGATGGGAGGGAAGGGAAGAAGGGAATGGTATGGGGAAGGGACAAAAGGAAGGTTAAAGGGAGAGAAGAAAAGGAAGGGGGAGAAGGATGGATGAGAAGGAAAGAAGGAGGAAGGATGGATGAGTAGGAAGGTGGGAGGTAGGAAAATGCCTGTATGAGGGAAGACATAATGCTGGTCTTCCCTGGCTTGGCTCCTATGGCTGAGGTGTGAACCTCACAGAACATTGTCCAGTGGGTGGTTTGCCTTGCAGGGAGACTTGGGGTAGCTGCCAGGAGGGAGAGCAGAATGGAATCTCTGCTCAGTTCCTCCCAGTTTGTGTTCCATGCTTCTTCAAGAGTAGCAGAAGCACGCGTCTATCCCAGGCACTGACAAAGGTTATGGCCTCGTGTCTGTGGGTCAACTATAAATAGGCCCAGCAAGGTCAGCGGACAGGAAAAGTCTGCTGAGTGCAGACGGCATGGATTCCACTGTCTCTGACCCGATCAAGTCCTGCCCTCCGGTGCCTCTCGAAATGTGGACTCTCTCTTGGACAAGCTGAATGAAATTAATGAATTAAGAAAGGAGAAGCTGAGTAGTTTGTATTTGTGTTATTTCTACGTTGAAAATGAGCTGGAATTTAAGGTAAGGCTTGACATTCTGCTAGTGAGATTTACACACACACACACACACACCACACACAAAAGGGAGGCAGAGACAGGGCCGGAGCTTCTGCAATAAACCCAACAGGCCACACAATGGAGCCCGGGCTCGTCCTCAAGCTATGGGAGCGCTTTGCTGCCTGCGGTGTTGATTGAAAGGAAAATCACAGGCCAGCAGAGGACAAGGCCGCTCCCAAGACCGTGTTGCATCAGAGAGAGCTTGGAATCCCAGCCATCCATGACAGACACAAAGGCAAGGCCTAAGTATTTCAGCTGGGGACACCGGGTAGAATTGCCTATGCTGTCCTTGTTGCAGTGTTGGAATCCCTTCATCTTCTTTCTGGGGGTGGGAACCCAAATATTCCATTTTTAATTTCCAGTAGTAGCAGCAGGCTCTGTATAGGATGCCGTCCAGGGGAAGCTGAGGAATTTTCTCGTGGTGGATCTTGGCAAGCTCAGTGAGTTGGCCAGGGTAGCGTAGAGCACCCGCGGCCAGTCTTTTCCGAAACCTGGCAGGAACGGAGGCCTGCCACCGCAAAAACCCATCTCGGTCCCCGCAGTCTTCTTCGAGGAGCACAGATAATGAACTACGTGGCATTTGATTCTCCCCACACAATCAAACGCTCCAGCCAAATTGTAAATTAAGTAGTATACAATAAATTATGTAGCGCGGATGCCAGAAGGACTCACGGCCATCACAAGCAATTAACGTGGAGCAAACATCAGGAGTGTGTGCGGTCTTCATTTGGAAACTGATGGGGAAAAGGGAAGGGAGAAAGAGTTTTATTTAAAGATTTGTGTGTGTGTGTGTGTGGTTGTAATTAACAGGATGCACCTAAAGAAATCATATTGTAATGTCTAAAGGCGTCTGGATACTCTTTTGCTAGAGCAGCAATTTCCTGAACATCAGAATTGAAGGCAAGGATAAAAAGCTCTCCCAAGTAAATGTATACGGCTGGCTTTTAGAAATATGTCTTCACAAATTAGCAGCAGAAGATCGTCCGCTAGAAAATCGATTCCTAGAAACAAAATGAGGATTTTGTGATGCTCACGGTGGCTTATGTTGTTTCCGTCCCTTTTTCTTGCAGGGGTTTTTTTCCTCCCCACCCCCGGCCCCGTCTTCCCATCTCAACATTCCATGATTAATGTTCCCTCTTACCTTAAAAACATAGTGAAAGGAAAAGCAAGTCTCAAGAGAAATGTGTAACTTACGTGCTGGTATCGGAGCCTTGCTTTCATGGGTTCCGAGGTACACCCCGGTTGACTGAAACATGTCATTTGGGGTGATGAAAAACTCCCCCTCCCCTGTGGAGTTTGGACACAGATTTTTTTTTTTAATGAAATTCTCCTGCTTTCCCTTAGATAGCTACGAGTCACTGTAAAAAACAAATGCATCTCCCTATGCGCCTCAGAATTAGAATTTATTAACTATCAGGAAGCTGTAATCCTACTGTAGATATGAAAGGAAATGCTTGAACCCCTTACCCATGTCTGCAAAGCAAATCAGAGACAAATCTGTATAAACTCACGTAGGAGTAGATTTCATAATTGTTACATATGAAATAGTCCCTTTGCTATATTTATTCCTCAGGCATGCAAGTAAAAAAAATAAAACAAATCTACTCCGCTATTAAGACCTCTCTCTTGGTTAGAGTGGTTAAGATACCAAAGGCTTCTTAAAAATTTTCAAGCCTATATCTGATCTATTAAAAAACTGATGGTTGTACCCCTTTTCAGAAAGGCGTTACTATTAAATAGGTTTATGCAAACAGTGCTCGTAAAGAGTTAAGAATTTCTCCGATAACAATGAACATATTCTAAAAAGATTACAGAGAACCTTCAATGCAATTATAAATCACAATAATAGTTGCATTAAAAAATTAAGAGAACATTGTCTGGAAACGGCCCGCTCTACAGGAATGCCTTCCTCACCCCCCTTCCGAGAAGTGTGTGTCCATTACTTACGGTAGAGTTCCACAACATTAAAGTCGAGCAAATATACTGCCTTGGACTGTTATATAAAATGTGACCGCCCGGGCTAACCTGTGCTTTGATTTGGTGAAAAGCATTTAGCATTGTTGAATTCAAGCCAAGATGGGAGAAAAACCCTCATTTTGTAATAACTTCATCGTCTTAGCAAACGATGGCACCTTGTACATGGAGCATCAGCACTGAAAGATAAAATAGAGAAAGAATAAACAAATCAATGCCTAGTAAAAGCATGAGGGGGTGATCATTTCGAGGAGTATTCGAATGTGTTGGATTGCCGCCATTTTAATGAAGGATCAAGGTATAAGGCCAGCTTGTTAGAGATTACCTTTAAAAAAAAAAAAAAAAGTAAAAGCCAAAGGACAGAAGGGCCTAAGGGCTTGCCCAGCAAGGATGGGGTGCTGGCTTCAAACCTCTGCACTGGAACTAGGAAATGGCCCAAAGAGCAGCCCGTCTGCGGACATGGTTCACCGGTACAGTGCTTGCTGGGGTGTTATGATACTTGCTGTTCAACTGCTAACACTGTAACCACAACCATAGTTGCTGCCTATGGGTGAAGTGCCCTCATTTATTTTGCCAGTGGTGGCCCTTCCACCAAGAACGAGCCACCTGTAAGAGGAAAGGGCATGCCCGGGAGGAGTCGAGCTGTGGTCGACTTCCTCCAGAAGATTCTTTGGATTATGATGATAGAACTTCCAGAAATCGATGGTGGTGAAATGGATGGCAGTTCCCAATGCATCCTCGTCTCCTTCTTCCTCCTTCAGATCCCATTTACACAGGGAAGTGAGCCCAGCACTGATGGGTTAGGACAAAGGCAAGCTGAATGGAACAGGGGAGTATGGTCTTAAGGAATGTGGTGAGATATCTTTAGGATGAGAGACAGAGACAGAGAGAGAGAGAGAGAGAGAGAGAGATTTGGATAATGGAGAATATATTACCCATCAGCTAGTACAATGACCAGCACCCCTTTCCCATTTCGTGACTGACCTTGACCTAATTTGGTATAGTATTTGGTTTAATACTCCATACGCATGTCAATATTTTGCTTAGTTATTCCGCATAGGTGGATGGGCCATGCGGATGTTTCAAAACCACACGGTGCTGATACCTTTAAAACTCGACGAACGTCTCGGGTGATGAGGAAAGATATCAGTGATCCACTCGACCTCGAAATTTAAATGAGACACGGCAAGTTAATACGTGGGAGCTGTCCTTTCCCCCTTTGAACCTGGCGTGTAAATCCAAAGCCATCTGGGCAGACCCTGGGGGCAAAGGAGTGTGTTTATTTTTAAAAGGAAAAAAAAAAAAGAAAAGAAAAGGATGGAGCTAAAGGACGTTGAAATAATCGACGCATCTGTAATACTATCAAGAAATGGGGCGGATTTGTCAGCCCGTCAGTCGGAAAATGCATCATCGCCGCCGTAAGGAAATAAAGGTAGAAGATTTCTCTGGGGGAAAAAGCGAGCCAGGTAGAAGAACAGAACGAGGGTGAGGCAGAGCTCGCGGAGACACTCTCTCAAGGGCTGAAGGGTGCGTTTATTGAGTGTTAGTGGGCCACACCACCAAAGGTGACCAACAAGCCTGCCATCGCCATTGCTGGTGGTCCATGTAGCCGTGTCCACCCATTGAACATTCAAGAACTTGGGGATCTTTCTGCATTGCTGGGAAGAAAATATATAGAATGGTTTTGTCCATGGGGGGAAAACCTCACAACATTAATACGTAGAATTATCACGCGATCTGACCCACGGTCCCCTGGCCATTCACCCGGCAACACTGAAAAGCCAGAGGAGTCTTGAGTTATCTGGGCAGCCATGATGGACAAAGAAAGCACGTGTGTTCGTGAGGAGGCTGGAATGGTGTCGAGTCTTGAAAGGGAAAATCCTCACCACAGATGCCAGGGTGCCAGGCAAAATAAACAGGTCACAAAATGATGAAGAATGCCTGGAAAGCCTCAGCGAGGGCCTAACTCCTGCCCCTGCTCCTGGTTCCCGTGACGGCAGGAGGATCTCTTTGGAGGGGCAGGCAGGGGTCCGGTGGGGGGGGGGGGAGCAGGGCTTCTGCTGGAGCCATGGTTCATGGAGTGTACAGCCTCCTTTGTTTTTCCACGATCAGTGCTAGTGAGGGTTGCACTTCAGTACACATGTAGCTCATGCTGGCGAACTTTAGCCTTAAAAAATGGTCAAAGGCGTACGTTTTTATCTCGTACGTGTTTTATCACAGTAAAATCATAGAAAGGGGAAGATGGGCTAGATGTTACCTTCTGGTACAGAAGTCATTGCATTTTATTTTTGCCAGTCCTGGGGACTGAACTCTGGTTTGGGGCGCTGTCCCTGAGCTTTCTTTGCGCAAGGCTAGCACTCTACCACTTGAGCCACAGCGCCACTTCCAGCTTTTTCTGTGATTCACCGGTAATAAGAGTCTCATGGACTTGCTTGCCCAGGCTGGCTTCAAACAATTATCCTCAGATCTCAGCCTCTTGAGTAGGGATTCTTATATATTGTGGCGCAAGTTGTAGCTCGAGCCCTCACCCCCATTATCTTTCACGTGCACCTTTAATCTTGGCTGTATCTGCTCAAATGAATTCAGCCCTGTCACAAGAGAAAGACAGGAACCTGCTCTGATTCCTTCACTTTCCCTTAAGCTGAGCTTCTGTCTTCTTAGTCAAAACCTGGAGAATAAATGTAGCAGCATCAAACAAGATTAACGTAATTTATATTCTGCTCAAAGTGTGCCTATTAATTTGATGACTGAAAAGGTTTTGTTTAATAAGAGTCTACAAAAAGAAAAATAAAATAAAATCCCTGAGCTAAACTACTGAATGATTCCAGAAAGAAAGTTCAGTGGATTAACAGTGATTATCAATTTATTTCGTGCCTTTTGGGTAGAATACCATTCTTTTTGATTACTTGGATCAAAATCCCAAGCATGCAATTTTCATGTGTTTATTCGCTTTGAGTTCTCATCTTCTGTTTAAGTCAGAATGGAGACTTTTTTCCCAAGTTGGACTGTAACCCTTTGGGAAAATAGATACAGGAGCGGTCTGGGGAATCCGTCTTCAATAAAAGTCTTAAATATGTATTCTCATGCATTGTCACAGAAGATCATAGATGTCTGGTTATGTACCATAAAAACTAGAAATCCCTCATTGATGGATGTAGAGATAGATAGACAGACAGATAGACAGATAGATAGATAGATAGATAGATAGACACACATATATTAATTTTTATGTTAGTATTTTATTTTATCCAGTAATATCCAGTATTTATCCATATGGAAAGTTGACATCTACCTAGAATGTTGATCAAAGATGCTAGGTCAAAATGACTCAGTAAAGAAAAAGACAAGCTATGCTATTTGTCCTCTGTGGGGTCATTGTCATGCATCTCGAAACGCTGTATTGTAGTGGAGATGGGTTGATGGCGCACCCTATGGAATGACTGTTTTGTTTTGTTGTTTACATGGCATTTCTCAGATTTTAAGCAGAAAATTAATGTTGGGTGTTCTGTGCCAGTTGGAGAGTCGGCTAAATCCTTTACGTAAGTCATCGTCTCATTTTCTTCTCACGGTTGTGCAAACAGAAGGGTGGTAACGTGATTGCCCCTATGTCTCAGGTAAGACGATCAGGCTGTTTGTGTTCCTCCCTGCACACGAAGCAGATGACAGACTGCGATCTGATGGCTGGACGCCTGACGAGAAGCATCACTCTGTGCTAGCCTCTGGGCGGAAGCCTTCCCCATAAACGGAAGAGGAGGATGAGGTCTGGAGGCATGGCACTGTGTCCCGCCTTGTTAAAAAGGAGAGAGTCGCTCCGCAGTTCCTATATTCCACCCGAGTCCTGTGAGGCTCTCAAAGCCTGCCGTTCTCCCGGTCAGACATTCGTTCCACATGTATCTCCGGGTGCCGGGCGGTAGATCCGGGGTGTTCATTCACAGGTCGTCACCCCGCATTAATGAATGAAGAGGGGAAGGAAATGCCAAACCATAGAATAGTAGCTAAACCCAGGGGTCCTGTGAGATTTTGAATCGACTTGCTCTATTCCAGCTTTCTCCTTCTCCCTAAAATTTTGGAGGGCTCCGTCTCCTTCCTGCAGGTTTTACGTGCAAGCTGGTCACAAGAGAGTGAGAGGAGCCCTCACCTAGCAGGTATGACTAATAAATACCCAGAAGAAAGTGGGGGGGGCACCACTGAAGAAGCTTTGTAGAAGGTGTAGAAGGAAGATATTCTCCCGCCCCCAGCCCACAGAATAGCTCCTAACTTTCTCCTTGGCCCGTATTTGATTGTATCTCATCACAGGGACACATTTCTGGCAAAAAGGAAAATGCAGAAAAATGAAGTCATCTTTCCTGGTTTGGCAAAGGCTACGTGGATCTATATATTTGAACGGATGTCAGAAAGGAAGAGGCCGGGCTGGGCGTGGGGCCCTGGGGCCTTCTGCATCTCTGCCCTACTCCAGCCACTATCGTTCTTTAGAAATCAGTTCTGTGTTTACAAACAGGGGATGAGCCCAAGAGAACGCTTTAAAATCAAGAGCAGGCTAACAGCCGCTGCTGTATCTGTGCAGGTTATGGCCTAAATTTGGACAGTACTAAACCTAGAATTATTACTAAATACTCTTTAACGCCATGGAGAGGCCTACCGAGTGACGCCCTGTTATGCTATTACCTTGAGATGGCTCTGAGGACCAGAAATGCAGGTGAGATCAGCACCCAGAGGGAAAAGGAAAATAGAAGAGAAGGGCACAGTGGCACCGAAGTCCTTGCTTCCGGCGTCCCTTTAAATAACCTGCATTTGCTGGTCCCGAAGCGTCGCCTGGAGCTTACCACACACACACACACACACACACACACACACACACACACACACACACGTAGTGCAGGAGCCCTACGCCCCACGTTCAGCTAAGGCAGCTCCACAGCCCCTGCTGCAACCACCCGCGTGAAGACAGAGCCCTGTGCCTCTGCCTTCTGCTGTCTTTCCTCTTTTCCGGAACCCCTTGCTGCCGGCCAGACCTGGGCCTGGAATTAACTTGTAAATCTTGTGCGGAGATTAGTTTTCTCGTTTTCCAGATGACAACACGTACGTCTAGACGAGTCAAAGGAATGGCGTAAGGTCAGAGGCCCAGCAAGGGCGAGGGAAGCGGGATTTGCCAGACTTGAAAACATAGATGCGGTTATTGCATGCACTCGTTCCCTTCATTGCTTCATCTCTGGAACCCGTATCCGCGGAGGAGGTAATGAGGGCCCGGCTATGAAGTCTACCTTCTGGAAAGAAAAATAGGCATATTTTTGTTTGTAGATCAAGATAACCTACATTTGCTGCGTTTAGTTATGTGTGGAAGCTTGCCTTCTTTTTCGCTTGCTCTGTGTGTGCGTGCGTGTGTGTGTGTGTGCGCGTGTGTCTGTGTCTGTGACTTATTGCACGGAATCCTCCCCTCCCTAGGTTCTGGGTGTGCGTTTTTAGGATGGCTGGCTTTGCGCTATCTCAAGTTGTGTGAGCTGATGTATATCAGCTGTGTGCTGTCATTCTCAGCCACATACTGTGTTATTTTTTTCTTTTAAATCTGTGGCCCAAACATACCCATTCTCTTCAGTTCCTCTTTCCATTAAATCATGGAAACTCGGAATCATTTCTGATGTGACAGAAGAAAGGTTCTCCCTGAGGAAGGGGGAAAAAAAAAAAAAAAAAGCCAGGAAATGAAACTTGTAATGGAAACAGATCACCTAGTTCTAGATCGCGTGCCCCTTCACGATGCAGCGGGGGTGAGTCTTTGTCTTTCGAAACAAACGAACAAACTTGATCCCTTGTGTGAGGCAATGTGTACAAGCTTATCAAAAGCTTCCGTGAAGGTGTTTCAGACATCCTGCTGTCTAATCACAACTATCAGAAGTGAAAATACACCACCGGCAACGTAAGCACACCAGTCCTTAGTATGTTGTACGAAGCCCCTGTGCAAATCCACCAGCTAGACTTTGCTCAGCAGGTTCCAAGCGGCAGAGAAGGTAGTCAGTCTCGTTCCTGCGTGAATGAGCGTGCAAGGCCCGGCAGCTGGCCGGGTTCAGCGCAGCTCTCAGCGTGGGACTCCTCCTCCCGACTTGTGAGAGACGGCTTAGTGCTGGCCTCCAGGAAAGCTGGTTTGGTTTCCTTAGGGCAAAGGCTTCCCCCACCCCCCCCCCCGGGTTGCAGGCCTGCCGTGAAATCAGCGGAGACGAACCAAGCCCAGCGCCGGTGTCTCCAGAAGATGCTGCGTGGCCAGCTCACCCCGCGCCGCTCTGACACCTGCTGCGCCGTCTTGCGAGGCCTTTCCAGGAGGCAGGTCCCCAAAGCATCGCCGCGGCCGCAGCTCTGACGGGGAGGGGGGAGGAGCGTGTCCGCGCCCGCGACCTCACGGCTCCACGTGGTTTATTGAGGAAGTCACACGCGCGGTTTCTACAGAACGGGGAGGCGGTGGCTGGCGTGACCCCTTGTCTCGCCCTCCCCCCTCCTCCAGGAGTCCGGGCTTGTTTTACAATTGTTCCTTCAGCCACCAGCAGGGAGAGGACGGAGGAGTCAGCGTTGAGGTCAGCTTCCATCAGCAGAGAAGACAGTGTCTGCTGGCCGCTTCATATAGCACACTCAAAATGGCAGACACACTCATCACACGCGCACACACACGCACACACACGCACACACACGCAGAAAGGGTGAGGCCCTAGGGGAAGGTGGAGGGGAAAGGCTCCGGGTGGAACCTTTTGCTGAGGACATCTCTTCTTTTGCTACCCTCCATGGCGTGTAGTATTGTTGACCATGGGCACGCGTGTGTGCGCGTGTGCATGGGGGTATCGTGCCCTTGTGTACCCAGGGCCGTGTCCGCGTGTTTGGGAAGCATTTTGCAGGCGTTGTGCAAGCACAGGGTGGTGGCATTGGTTTCTTTCCTTTTGGCTTTGGAGTGACGTGGACCAAGCCCTGTGGTATCCACCAGTTAACACGACAACGTGAGATGGCCTATCCCCAGGGGTCATAACGTCCCCCAGAGCATCGTCCCCGCTCTTTAAGCGGGGGAGGACACGACCGAGGTCTCCTGTTGGCTGGGAAGCCGCGTGCTTCCCTCCGCGGTAGAACGAGTCACCACCGTGTTCTCGCTTGTGCCTCTCTTCCAGCCCGGCTGGGGGCGATGCTCCCTCTGGAGAGTCTGCGAGCTCACCCAGTTCCTGGGCAGACACCGGGAGCCACACGCCCGCATCCATCAGCTTGGGGGACCCGGTGCCCCTGGCTGACGGCTCCTCCAGTCACTTTCCAGGCCACGGATCTTTGCGGAGACCAGCTACCGGACGGTGCCACCCCTGTCGTCTTTTATTCTTTCTAATTTTATCTTGCTTCTCCGATCCACTGATTATCCATTGGCCACAATCCTCCAAGACGACAGTAACCTCCCTTCAAGGCCCTTCTTCGTGGATTTCCTTTATCCTTCATTTCTTTTTAAAGACAAGGTCTCGCTGTGTAGCCCAGGCTGGCCTTGAACCCATGTACCTCCTACCTCTACCTCCTGAGTGCTGGGCTTATGAGCAAGCGGCTTCTTTTTGTTCCTCATTGTTGAGGTCTGGAGATTTGGGTTGCCGTCCTATTTTCTCCTTGTCGAGTGCTCTGAACTCCTCACCTGTTCCGTGGCTAAGCCCCTGGGTGTTTAGGTTTTATCTGCCTGGAATTTGATCCTGGCTTGAGCTGAAAGAAGAGGCGTTTTAAAGTATGCACTACTTAAGGAAGTGGGTGTGTGTATATTACAACTGTTCCAACACAACGGCACACACAGTCAGCCTCCTTCTCTGCCTGTGCCCACCGCCTGCTTCCCTTCCGCCACAGGTCGCCGTCTTTCTAGGTAGAATGCTTTCGGATCCTCACCCTCTTCCTGCTCTGCTTGCTGCTTCCTTCCCGGCTCTTGGCTCTCTGTCTCGGATTATTACCAAAAGGGCTCACTGTTGTTGTCTGCTGACAACCGCGCCTCCTGATTATTGTCACTGGATTGCTTTTTCTAGAATCTAGATTTGATTGTATCATCCTCCTGCTCATCTCTTGTAGAACACAGAATCAGACGGGTGGGATTGAAGGCGTCTTAAGCTTGGCACTTTGTTATCTAAGCTCAGTCTCTCTCTCTTCTCTCTCTCTCTCTCTCTCTCTCTCTCTCTCTCTCTCACACACACACACACACACACCAGGCCCAGGTGTCAGGTTGGTAGACTATTCTCCTAGCCTTCCTAGGTTCAGATGGGCGATCTCACACAGATACATAATGTTCTAAGTTGTTAATTCTCTGTGTCTTCCTCTCTGGAGAGGCTGCATCTCTGACCTGAGAAGATCCGATCACGCCTCTTCTTGGGCAGTAAGCATCTCTCCCATCTTGTAAATTCTGCCCCAGATAGAGATGAGAACAGCATTTATGATCGTTGTAGCTGACAGTTGACCGACATGTTCTTGGTTGTACTAGTCATGACCAATGTTGGGCTGACATCCTTCCTGTTAACCTTGGAGTCCAGTATGCTGCCTGCTACAGAACTGTGTTACAAGTAACTGGATATATATATATATATATATATATATATATGTATATGTATATCCATCCTTAAAGAAAAATGAAACACTGGAATAAAATGTAAGAACCGAATTAACTGTAAGTACACTTGAATCACAAAGAGTGCTCACTGCACACCGAAGGCCATCGAAAGACCTAATCTGATCTAGCAGACAAAACAACTTGACTCAAATGGAAATATTGACACGTTCTAGGGAGAGATCTAGCAAAGAGGAATAATGAGGAACCATGAGAGGTAGAGAAGGAAAAAAATTCAAACTCTGCATTCAGGTACTTCAATCTGTGCTAGCCAGAAGAAGGATTTTTATCTCACACAATTATGATCAAGTAGAAGAATAAAAAAAAAATATGTCGACTGAATTTAAATAGTTGGAAATATCGTTTCCTCAAAACAGAGCTCTTGGATGGAGATGCAAGATGTGTTGATCTGTGGCTCTGACTGAGAGTCAGTTGGAAGGAGGAGGCATGGTTCTGTCCATTCCCGGCCAAGCTCAGAGCCACTTCCCTTTAGCCCAGAGGGGACGGACTTGGAACAATTCTAGTCAGAAGGCTTCTATCATTTGCCAGAACAAGATTTCCTAGGTTTACTTCTAAATATAGCTTTAGTTTGGGTAATTTTCTATCATCAATTTTGAAGAACATTTAAATTCAATTTAATGTTTATTTTCTTTGCCAATTCTTGGAGCCTTGCGTATATGATGATTCTCATTCAAACTGGAAGATTATACACCTATTAAATATGTACATGCGAGTGAAATCACTGCACATCATGTAAGCACGAATTTAACTTTGGAGAGATGTGTGTTGCTTTCAATGATGCATTTATTCATTTGCTAAGGGTGTTTTTTTTTAAAGCGTATGCATATATTAAATGTAACATTTAGAGATATTCACTTTAAAAGTTCCTTAATTTCCTAACAAAATAGTGCAATTATGAAAAATTTACTAATCTTACATTTATCACTGCTGGTGCATCTTATACTCCGTGTTGAGATTTGCAGTCACTTTACAAGAACCATATTTATTTATGGAATTGTGAGCCCATTGTGTGTTTACTGATACAGGATTGTAATTAAAATTTCTTGTTTGCCAATAGTCTTAGAATGAGGAATTTTGACAAAAGTAACTTTCAACTAGGGAATGGAAATACCCATTTTAAAGGCCTTCTTTTTTTTCTCAGCACTTATTTTTTGACAAAGAGAAGTTGGGATCTGGATTGCTGAGGAGAGACTGAGGTTCTCACGTGGACGGCTGGCACACTGTGTCTGGCTGTCAGTGGGATCCCACAAGTAAAGCTGGACCAGAGTAGGAAGAAGACCAGACACCAGGTGAAGAAATGAGAGAAACATAAATCATGATTCTGTGTGTGTGTGTGTGTGTGTGTGTCAAATTAGGTCCCTGTAAGGAAAAGACAAAGAAAACAAGTCAGAAACACATTCTGGGGAAAAGAATGAGAAGGAAATCTAAGGGTGACCTCTGGTATGAAGGCTGTAAACTAGAAGAGAGAGGCCGCACAGAGCTGAAATGGACTCAAATGTGTTTCATTTTCATTTTCATTTTCTTTATTTCATTGAAACAGAGATATATGTTGAATAGTTAATTATTCGTAGCTACCATTCAGAAAGTGTTTGATGAGAGCCTGTTAAAATAGCATTTCTTAGCTTATTAGTTATAATTCTGTACTAGTCACTTTGAATTATATGGATGTATATTGGTATATATATATATATATATTAGTGTATATATCAATATATATATGTTCATGTACATTGGTATATATCACCACAGCATACATACATATAGAACATGAGTGCATACACACACACACACACACACACTTTGCTTCTACACTGATAAGTGACAATACCAAATTGGATTTGGATGCTATGGCACCATGCGAGAGAAAATGGTCCCGAGATAAAGAAGACTGTAAATCCATCCACTCAAACGTATAAAGAGAACATTTAGTCTCACGAGTAAAGCACTCAAGTTAGGTTAACGGCTTGTAGTAGTACCACACGGCAGAAAATAAACTCATTTCCATGTGGAAGCAGAAGACACTGCAAAAGCAAAATCCTTCCCCTCCATGCATACGCACAGTGGCTCGCTGCGATCTTCCGGCTGCGATGACCCTGCCTGCCAGAGAGTTGAGAGCAAACAGAGCCAGGTGATTGTCAGACCTGTGAATCTGAGCTCCAGCTATATCACCCATTTCAGAGGCCCCAGACCCCGAGACTTCTGCCTTGCGTGTGTGGCCATCTTGAATTGACAACTGAGTTGCAGTGTTTCCTAGGCATCCCTACGTATTCGGAGTGGCAGGGTGGGATGGGTCATTATTCAGAACAATTTCCTCCTGGAGGTTGGATTAAAAGAATGACCACAGAGCAATCAGTCCCGCTCAGCCCGGATGGGCAGCCTGTGGAACGCAGGTGTGCAAGAAAGGCTGAAGGGACAGGTGTGTGCCTTGCCAATGCTCCTTTCTCGTCTCCTTGGCGCCGTCATGGAGCCTGAGCACAGAGAATACGTGGCCTGAGAGAATTGAAAAAAAAATACATAATGTCACAGACCCAAAGGCAGAGTAGGATTCATGAAACAAATATTAATGTGTTCTCCCTGCTGGAGTTAGGAGAGATGGGTCCATGAGCCCATTGGTAAGAGAGGGCGCTGTACCGTTGAGAGACTCCAGCCAGAAAAACCAGACCTGCCAGCAAATTCATTAGGCAACAGAGAAAAGAGGTCACTGCGGAAAGGAAAAGACTACCTTCCCGGCGCCATCCGATGAGAAGAACAACTTTGGGATAGACCATCATCAGCTAGAACCTTGGGTTCAAATCCCAGCAGAGTTGATTCCAATTCTCCTTCTGCCACATTAGATAAGTGGAGGTTGGTATGGGTATAAATGGGCCTTTGGGGAAAGACATATTCATCTTAAAGATCCCATGGCAGAGTGTGTGTGCGTGTGCGTGTGCGTGTGCGTGTGTGTGTGTGTGTGTGTGTGTGTGTGTAGGTAGCCATTTATTCTCAGTCAAATTTGAGGCACTGTACCTGGTAGCTGTGGCAGTCTGGTCGTTGATACATAACTGCTATGAACACTGTCATATTTAAAAGATGAGAAAATCATCAGCCAAGAGAGGGCAAGGGGGTGGGGGGGAGTTGTCTGTGAAAATCTCAGCTACCTGGAACCACCGTTCCAGAAGATATAGAGGAATGGAAAGATCACATCCAGCTTTGGCAACTCAGATAGACTGTTAGGAAGGAAACAACAAGCAAAAAAAGAAAAAAGAAAAAGTAAATCAAGAAATCATCCAAAAGAAGCACATAGGAAAAGAAGAAAGCAATAAGCCCTCTCCAGTAGAATGACTGCCCCCAGCTAGAAACCATAGCTAAAACTACTCCTATTGTCTCCCCCTTTTCCATATCGAGAAAGCCCAGGTCATTCCAGAGAGAGAAGGGAACTTGAAAAGACTAAGCACGGCTGCTGCTGGTAGCGACTCTGCCAAGGTAGACAGTGTGAATGCATGCGTTACCCCGCATGGCGGTGAGCTGAGGATTCACGGGACAGGGCTAATAATGGTGATGGCTTTTCATGACATCTCTTTGGTGAGCTACAGCTTGACCTTGTCAGAGTTAAAAGCTCATAAAATCCCTATTTACTATTTTTTATGGTGTTCCAACTCTGCATAACAGTGCTTAAAACAAAAAACACAGTATAATTATAGTGTCAATCAAGCAGCTAAGAAAGGCATTTTCCCACCAGCCTTCCCTACCTAGCAAACTGTAAATAATTTATAAAACCAGAAGTCATGACTAAGTGGCAGTGTTTGGGGGCTAGTTAAGCACTTGTCATACATAGTGTTGGGGTTTAAGGGAACTGGGCGCAAATCATTGCTTGTTTACTTTCATCCTGCGAGAGTAAAAAAAAAAATGTCATTTGTGCTTGTTGTCTTTCCGTTCAGGCTCTAATAAAAATATCAAATTGTCGATAGAAATTTGAACAGGTGTACCGCGAGAGGAATAATGATGTTTTATTCATATGCATTTCCAGCCCATTTAACTTCATCCAACAAACAACAAAAAATATTTTCTTCATTACCTCCAATTAATGTAAATGTCAAATGTGTTGAATATATTATCACACTGATAATTTGTTGTGTTGATTGATTTGTAGAATGTTTTGGATTAAAGTAACAATTTTTCTTACTTGACTCACAATTACTTGCTGTGAGCCACCGCCTTTGGATTAAGTGAGTAACAAATTTCTTCCCGTTAGATCTCGCAATCACGCTGTTAAATAAGATTTTCAAAGTGTCAGGGATTCTGGAGATTTCCAGCTCTCTTTGTTGTTGTTATCGGTTGTTTTATTAATTGTTTACAAGAATTTATAAGCTCAGGAAGGAAATAGACATCTCCTTCTCACTCACATGTAGTGTTTAGGATTTTAAAAAACAAAACAACTGTGCAATAAAATGCAGGTAATTTCCTTCTAGGTTCTGTATCCTTCTTTTGTGTTTTTAAAGCCTACTCACAACCCAGGTGCTGGAATTTTCTTTCTCCAACTACACAAGAATCGATCTGTATAGCTCTAATTGGTTTCATGTTAATTTTTTAAACTCTTTCGTCTATTATTTAATCCTCCGATTAACTACATTTATAATAAAAAAGCTTGTGTTTGGGTTCTCAAACTCAAGATGTAATGGGTTTAATAGATTTCTTAGTTTGATAGTAGACTTAATGGGTTTTCTTTCTAAATAGATGTCTTAGTTTGATAGTAGAAAATATATATATTTAATTTAGACATCAATATCTTTTATGATATTTTTAAAGATAACTAGGAAATGTGGGCAGTTTTCTTCATGATTCAGGAGAAAAATCGTGTGTGTGTGTGTGTGTGTAAAATATCCATTATCCGCTCTTTCAACTCGCCTGTCTGTGTTAACTCGCCAGTATGGAGAGGTTGAGGGTCTCAACGCCTCAAATGGGCGAAAAGGTAGCATTTGTTTTTCAGGTGCCTAAAATCCAGGTTCCCACCTGAGTTCTCAGGTTAGGTTTGAACTTGGCTGACTCTTCCTGGCCTTCCCCAGCTTCCTCTCTGTTCCGGATGGAGATCCCTTCCCCAGGGCCTGCCATGGACGTTGCACGGGCAGCAGGCCCTGAGTTCAAGACCCAAGATAGGCACACAAAAAAGAAAAGAAAAGAAAACTGTTTACTTAGACGATGACTGCGGCCCTGCTCCTTGAGGACACCCGGCGTCGCGAAGACGAGGACTTACGGCTGCGTGCTACAATCAACAACAGAAAACAACCGAAACCTCACCCGTCTACACACCCACACGCGGGCAAACACACGCGCACTTGGTTGTAAGCACACGATGGCTTCTGAAGTCACGGTGCGTGCTCCCTGGAATGGCCACCTCCCAGGGCTCGGTCAGGTGGTCCGCGTTTCCCCTCGCCTGGCAGACGCTCATCCTCTTTCCTTTAGCTCTCTTCTGACACCCCCGCGTTGTCCGTTACCTTTAAGTGGTCCCCCAAAGCTGTGTCCACTCACCGTGTCAGTAGTGGAGCGCCATGCATCTAGAGCCATGCCACCCCTTCCTTCCATCATTCTCTCTTCATCCCTCCCCACCTTCCCCTGCCCCCTCCCCCACGCTGCCCGGTTCCACGTTCACCCGTGTCCACGGTGCATCTCAACTGTGTTCTTCTACCTTCCCTCTCTCTGTTCCCCGTCCCCTCTCTCCTTACCGCAGCCCTCCCTGGGAACACGGCCCAGATTCTCCCCTAGGCTGCCATCTTCCCGCTCACTGACAGAGCCTGGAGCACAGAGACATGAGACCCCGATGGGTGGACGGCCACGCCTCGTGTCTGCTCGCTTCCATTCAGAGTCCTCTCCTGTCTAGGGAAACTTGGTTACCCTAAGAAATCTCCAATGGACCACGGACTCTGGGAAACTTAGAAAGACAAAGAAATAAAAATCTTTGGGCTTGTCACCTTGCCATGCAAATGGCATGGATAATCAGCCTAGCTTAACAGCTACAGCCCAAAGCCAACTGTGACTGAAAATAGAAGAAGACAGGAGGAGAACACATGCCTCCCTTCAGTTGCTCAGGTTTGGGGAGAAAGCAGTCGAGACTGGAAATGGACCCTTTCTGTGAGTTTTTCTATTATTGCGACTCAAATGGGAATATGTAAATCTTGCTGCTGTGATAGCAGGACAGAGCCTACAGTTGAGACTTCGCATTCTATAGCATCCGGGTTGAAGTACAGCTAGAAGACACTCTGTGGTAATAAATATTATGTTCACAGCTTTAAGCCAGCACTTCAATAGGCTCTTGACTCGGCGATGAGATTGGCAAGCCCCACTGGCTTCGCAGCAGAGGGCCATTTTGCCAACTCCAGAAATATTTTAGAACACATCAGAAATTTCCCTGTAGTTCACCTTCTGCCTCTACCTTGAAAATAGCCTCGGAGATTCAGGATGAAACAAAATGGCCTTTGGAAGCTAGTACCGGGTCACAAACTGAACCTAGTTTCGCATCGGAACCTGAATTTACATATTCTCTGAGTGTTGGTTATAAATGTTATAATCATACTCCAAATTTCCACGGAAGAAAAATCAGAGTAATTAGGAGATTGTCCAACAGGACAAGTATCACACACATACATGCACGCACGCATGCACACACGTATCTTTTTTGTTGGTGGTGGTGGCGCGGTGCCTGAACTCAGGGCCTGGGCACTGGTCCCAAGCCTCTTTCTACTAAAGGCTAGCTCTACCACTTGAGCCACAGCGCCACTTCCAGTTTTGAGTGGTTCATTGGAGACGAGAGCCTCACAGGGACTTTCCTGCCCCGGCTGGCTTCCAGCCTGGTTCCTCAGATCTCAGGATCCCGGGTAGCGAGGATGACAGGCGTGAGCCACCAGTTCTTGACTATGCACGTGCATTTAATGATCAGGAAGTGAATCTAATAAGAAATAGGATGATAAGGACCCAAACTAGCTCTTCACAAATGGTTTTCTTGTTTTGTTTTTTGGCCAGTCCTGGGCCTTGGACTCAGGGCCTGAGCACTGTCCCTGGCTTCTTTTTGCTCAAGGCTAGCACTCTGCCACTTGAGCCACAGTGCCCCTTCTGGCCATTTTCTGTATATATGGTGCTGGGGAATTGAACCCAGGGCCTCATGTATAGGAGGCAAGCACTCTTGCCACTAGGCCATATCCCCAGCCCGCTCTTCACAAATTGAATTTACTCATGGAAGATTGGAGAATTATTTCTCCTTCTTCTTTTCTTTTTTCTTTTTTTTTGTCCAGTCCTGGGCCTTGGACTCAGGGCCTGAAGGCACTGTCCCTGGCTTCTCTTTGCGCAAGGTTAGCACTCTGCCACTTGAGCCACAGTGCCACTTCTGGCCGTTTTCTAGATATGTGGTGCTGGAGAATCGAACCCAGGGCTTCATGTATACGAGGCGAGCTCTCTTGCCACTAGGCCATATTCCCAGCCCCGAATTATTTCTTCTTGATGTGAATACTATGCTGAACATTTTAAGAAAAAGCGACCCCATGCAAGTCAGAGAAGGGAGCCACATGCTGACAAGGGTCTGCAGTATTTTTAATAGCAGAGTACTTTGCTTAATAAAAATGAAAATGCTTAATTGCATATTGATCCTGGGATTTTTTTTATATTACTCAATCCATTAATCAGTAAAAAATATTAACCATATGCTCTGTGATGATCAGTCTGCGGGAGCTTGTAGTGGGATCCACACAGCATAAATAAAAGAGTCACTTTTTTAGAGTTAGTTGAAATAAGTTTTAAAAGGCAAGAAGTCAACTTATGGGACAGAAAACATTAATATGTAGCATACACGATTGGATGGCGCTCTAGATGATGAAATAATTTCCAAAAGGAAAGATGATATATCGGTCTATATTTGCACCAGAAAAATATCCAGAAAATTTTTACTGAAAGAAATTGAGGGGCTGGGGATATGGCCTAGTGGTAGAATGGTTGCCTCATATGCATGGAGCCCTGGATTCGATTCCTCAGCACCACATGTATAGAAAGAGGCCAGAAGTGGTGCTGTGGCTCAAGTGGTAGAGTGCTAGCCTTAAGAAAAGAGAAGCCAGAGACAATGCTCAGGCCCTGAGTCCAAGCCTCAGGACTGGCAAAAGAAGAAAAAAGAAAATGAATATTTAAGTCATCAAATAAGTAGTAAAAACAGTTTAACCAAGGGAGAACAATGTAGTCTAGAGAACGTGCTAAAATTAATATTTTGGGGTAAAATGATCAGGAGACCCACCCCAAATAAGAGGTACACTGTTGATTTACTTCTCTACAAATTTTCACTTTAGCAATGTGAAGAGAGGAGACAAATATAAAATGGTGAAAAACATCCAATTGCGAGTGGCTCACACCTGTAATCCTAGCTACTCCAGAGGCTGAGGTCTCAGACTCATGCTGCAAAGCCAGCCTGGACAGACAAATCCAAGATACTTTTACCTTCAGCTAACCAGCAAAAAGCAGAAAGTGAAAGGGTGTCTCAAGTGGTAGAGCACCACCCTTGAGAGAAAACAGTTAGGCAAGAACATGAGGCCTACCCTTCGAGTTCTACTACTAGTTGTCCTCTCTGTCTCTGTCTCTCTCTTTCACACACACGCACACTAAAGATCTACCATTTCTTATGGTTCAACCTATAAGAGAAGAAGTGAAAATAACAAAGAGAAAACTTGAATTCCTTCTGACACTGACTAGCACTAGAATGAACAAAAATAACACAGTCACTTCCAGGGGACTTCATTTCCCAGTTGTTACTGCACCATTTTGAGAAATTAGGAAAAACATTTTCATACCAAGGAACTCTGGGGAAATCTCAATGAAAGCTAGCAGCCTGTTAGTAACATTTGCCATGTTCCATGGAATGTGGAGCCAAGATCAAGTGAAAAATGAAGAAACACTATGAGCACGAGAACCTCTAATATGGAGAGATGTGTCTTATCTATCTTTAATAAGAGAAAAAAAAGTCTCCACACTCTTGATCACAAATCCAAATGACTTCTAAGAGAGATAAAATACACCCAAGCACCCATGAAATCATGTTATTATTTCACGTCTATGAGACAACTCTTCTCTTCCCATCAATGCAGTAGAAAACATCAAGATTAAAGTGTTGGCCTCCAATGGTAGAGAGATGTGTCGTGTTTCAAGAACTTTGTTTAATGGGGCAAGATGCTTACCATTTCTGTGGACTTCCTCCATAGGACCAGACATGTGAAATTTCATTGCGAGTCATGGTAAGCAAGAATTTTGGTATGGATTTCCATTCCAGAATTTTCTTGATGTGGAATAAGCAGAAAGAGTAGACACACTTCATCGTCTCATTGTAATCATAAAATACATGGTATGAGATTAAAAACTCATCGCAAATGAAGTATATTGGGCTTCCCAAGTAAATACATTTGAGTACTACTCAGATATTTTGTATTTTCCTTTTGGAGCATACCACTATAATTAGTCTCTGTGGTTTTTCACTGTAGTCTATCATTTCCTAGTAGTTTATAAATTATATAATATTCAGCCTAATCTCCTGCACCTTGTTCTGCTTCTCTCTCCCCCATTAAAGTATTCTGACTATGTCAGCCAGTATCAGGATTTTGATTATAAACAGAAATGAAACTTCCTACAAAGCCTGTTAACATATTATGCAATATATCTTGTAATTTTTTCTTGCTATTTATTTATGTATTTATTTTACTGTTCACACATATATATGTGGCATTGCTTTTTGTATCATCTGAACTTGGCATTTTTAATTAGCCAGGAATTAGCTTTCATGAAGCATTGATGCTTCATGAAACAAAATACCTCCTTCTAATCTCTGGTAGAAAAAAAAAAGGAATGTATCTTTAAGTGTGTCCCTTTTCTTTGTGGGTTTTTCCATTTGTAAACCTTTCTGCAGATCTTTATCCCATGGCTCAGATGCAGTTGGACCTGATTGTGTGAAAATTATTATTTGCATCCTATAAAAAAAAATGGATTGCGGGGATGGGGGCCATGGTGAAATAACTTGGCTATCTTATAGCTAGTGAATTTTGTTATTTTATGGAATGCAAAGTCATCAGAGGCTAGATAACTTAGAGATAAAATATAATCAAGATGCATTTCGTATTCCTCTCCAATAACGGAGAAATCCTGAGCTCATCATTTCTGATACCTAATGTATTTTAAGTGGAGCTAACAGAACAGTTGCTTAAATATTGTGATCTAAATGGAAAACTAGGGTAACAGTTAGACTAGTGAAGGGATAAGCCATGTACCATATATTTTTAACACGGCATGTCTGCTTTCTCCTCGTCTGGTTCTTCGTCCTGTTCTTGTCTTTGCACACACTGGGTCCTGCCCCAACACATCTTCCTTTGCATGTTTCCCTAGCAAACAACGTTCTATTTTTCTAGGACATGTTCTATTGGTATTCATGATACTCCTCTGTTATAACAGGTTTATCCTTTATTAAAAGCAATTTTTGTGTGTAATTATTCAAATGACCCTGTGGTAGGGAATCACTCCTGAATGTTCTTGGAAGACAGCCTCTCCTATCCTCATTTTGTATTCATGGCATAGCAGTTGACAGATAGTTGACACTCAGATGCTTGCTTGGTGAAAGAAGGAGTGAATTAATTAATTACTCGTATTTTTTTTAAAAAGATCAGATTTACATCTTATTTCTGGGACTGATTTGTTATATGATCAGAAATATTATCCCTTTCAGTCTGGGGCTTTCAATTTCCTCATCTTTATAACAACTACAATGGATTGGAATCCTCCCGTAATCTTTTAATATTCTATTTGGATGTCTAGGAGATAGTGATGATTACTAATATTACCAATATCAGCAGCAAATGAATAATGCTTATTCAGTCTTTCCTATGTGCAAATGCCTTAATCAAATATCTTACTTATTCTTCACAGGCTATTGTAGCACATCTTCTTTTTATGAATGATAGGATACTTGTTGTAACCCCTTTTGGGTCATGTTTTAGGTCATCACACTAGAAAAATTAGTTATCCCACTCTCAGTCAATTCTTTCTTCTCCCGGCTTAGCGGATGACAATAACCGAGTTTCCTTTGTTTCAAACTTTAATGGCAGTGGGTGGTAATGCTAGTTATTTCTATTCTACTCTGTGATTCTCTTCCATCCAGGCACCCAGAAACATATCACTCCAAGGTGTGGTCCAGGGACCCACAGGACTGGGAAGCTTGTTTATTCTCAGCCTGTACTTGTGAGTCAGAGTCTCCATTTTAACCCAGTGAGTCCAGCCCTTAGTTACATTAACAAAGCACTGGCGGAAAGGAATCAGCATCCGTGACTTGTTCTAACAGTATCGATGGGGAAAGAGGAAGCGCTTCACAACTAGCCATGGAGGATAAAACTATATGCCAAGAATTGCCAGTAGGGTGACCTCTCAGTCTAGAAATTCCATTTACACGATAGATTCACATGCGAGAGAACACAAACATTCATGGGTTTCTTTCCCTTGAATCTCCTCATAAACAAGCAAAGAGAAGACAGTTGTTCGAGGACAGTGACGGGCTGGGGACAGGATAAAAATGATCTGTACATCTCTGTTCACCTATTTTTCATTCTGCCTTATTTAACGAGACATACAAAAGGCCAAATCAAAGCCGTGCACCCATGAAGTTAGCTTTTTACTTAAGCGTCAAAATCATCTGAACGAAATCAAGACTAAGAGTAGCTATCATGTTGCTGGTGGTGGTTGAATCGAATCAATGAAATGACCAATAGTTATTTTCCTAATGTTGACTGCTGGAGTAATATTATTTCTTGAATATAGTCATTTATGTTTGGTCATTGGTAGGAGAGAAGCTATTAATAGCATAGGTGGCAAATGGTAAGACACGACCCAGGACGGGACACAATTAAGACCCAGAGCGGAAGGGCTCCGCTCTCATTAAATCTGCCTGTTTTGCAAAGTGTCTGCATGGCTCACGCAGCAGTGGTAACTCATCCCCCTGGCTTCGTTTTCATCCACAGATCCTTGTTTTTCCCAGCAATAGTGAGCTGTAGATGAGACTAATCATTTGTTTACTTTCGAGGGAGGCTCCTATTTTTCTTCCATAGCAATGCAGTTCTTTACAAGTCCTGCTTTTTCCAAAACAGATTTTTTTTTCCCTTTACCAGTAGTGCTTGTTACACAAAAATGCCTTCTTACTCAGCGAGTTCCACTGGCTTTTCAGAAAAGGTTTCAGTCATTCTTGATATTTGCACATTCGCTCTGAAATCTGGTCTCCCAGTAATTATTCTTTCTGGAGAATAACATCATTTTTACTCACGGCAGGAAATAGGTCTTGTGATAGACTGCATTGATAGGATACTTAAGGTTTTAAACATTCTGTGCCTTCAACGGCAGTGAACATTGGCTCAGAAAAATACTGGTGAATAGCCATGAACTCTAGCAAAGGTTTCCTTCTTTTATCTCTCTCTCTCTATATATATATATATATATGTACATATATATTTCATGTAAGATATAAATATCATCATATCATATCATATTGGATGTCCTTATTCCCAAGGCGATGTTATAAGGTGGAATGTTTTGGCATGTCCTTTTGAATGGATTACTTAACCATTAAGGCTACATAAACATTTGTGGAGTGAGGACAGTGGTAAAAGTAAGTCAGAAAAGACTTCTGGTGGAAGAGCAGTCAAGAACTGGACTGGACCTGAGAGAGGCCCCTCATGGGAGGACTCAGAAAGAAGCTCGCAGTTTGCCCTTTAGAAAAAGGACATTCGGTACAAGCGGCCATGTCGGAGGCCTGATTTTGGCTTTCTCAAGTATTCACAATACGCTTCTCTTTCTGGTAAGACAGCTAAATTTATGGTGTTTTGCTACAACAGCCTGAATGCACCGAGACGCGTATGCACATACAAAACATCTCCACCCGCACGTCCATCTGGCCGTCCCCACTGCTCCATAAACTTTATCCCTGTCCTTCAAAACGGCCTGGAGCGTGGCAGGCGTCATTAAGACTTGGAGCCTCCCATTCGCAAGGTCCTCTTGAGCCTTAAAATAGGGTACTTGTTTTGGAAATTTTCTACTTTCATGACATTTCAGCGCATTGGCGTTCTGTATGGCGAATTTCTTTTTTTTTCCATGTAAGTGTGGAATGAAAGAATAATTCCAGATTTTACACAAACTTCTAAACATTCTATGGCTGTTTGAGAGGAGCAGAATCTACTCAGCTGAGACTACTTATCTACCCACAGTTTTGCCAACGAAAGCCCGTTTTCAGGAACTTCCAGTCATAACTGTGTTTGGGTTGTGGATGGGGGGAGGACGGTTCTTCCTTAAAATAAGAAAGATGATAAATTCTAGAGGAAATGGAATGGGCACTCCAGGCAAAATGAATTTCCTGTGGGATTATGTAATGATGTCTTCTCAAATAAGACAGGGATTCCATGTGTTCTCATCTGGGGTGGGGGAGGGGTGGGGGGGCAGACAGGGGGCGTTTTCTTCCTTTTTCTCTACTTTTCTTTTCATGAAAGTCAAAGCTATCCGTGTACCTATTAATATTTTGCCTCCAACTATATATAAACCACTGGGTTACCATTTTGAGGACATAGCCAATGCCGTGCCTGAGTGTTTCTCAGAATGACAATTGTTTGGATTCACTCCATCGTGTGTACTTCACGATTACCCGGCGAGGCCTGAAATATGCTAGATGAGAGAATTATAGACTTTTTTTTTTTTTTGGTCACAGAAATGGGTAGTCTCCTGGAGAAAATGCTCACGGCGGATGTCAGTGCTCAGCTAGAGATAGAAAATGTACAGACGTGGAATTATTAATTCTTCAGTGTAAGTGGGAGGTGGGTAAGGAAGGAGAACTCCTGGGGCTGTGATAAGAGTTCCCTTGGATGGAAAGGCAGAAGGTGACCACACTTGAGGTGCTAACTTTCCCGGTGTACCACGAAGGCTAAGTAAAAGTTTGGGGAACGAGAATGGTGGTGGTGGTGGGAAGTAAGTGCGACCAGACCTTTGGTGCAGAGCAGTAAAGAATTGGACAGGTACTAATCCATAGAAACCAGCATGATTTTTAATCTCATACCTGATGCCCAACTCTCATGGAGGGAGGGTGGACACTTGGATTTGCATAGCTCCAGAAAATAATTAGCAAAAAAAAATTTTTAAGCACCTTTGGGATAGAACAGACTAAGTATCCGTACTTAGCGTTCATGCGAACATTGGTAGATCTAAAGCCGTTTAAATCGACAAGTCTGTAGTCACCCATCTATCATCCAATCAACAATCACATCACCCGTGTGATTGGAAATCTAAAGGTACAGGGTTAAATCCTGCAATTTGTCTATAGAAGAAAAGCAGAAAGTCTGATGATTCTAGGCACACTCATTTCCTGAAACACCAAGACACGGAAGACAAACTGACGTGTGAGGAATCCTCGCCTTGTCCTTATTTTTTTTCCTAAGATTTCCCTAAGTCATAACAATGCAAAAGTCATCTATTGCTACGTAGGCATTTCTCTTAGAAAGAGACAAAGGATAGAAAAGCCTCTACCTGAACACCTGCGCCTCCTATATGTGCTTTGTTTTCGCCGAGGTCTTTGCACACATTGTGCCCTGGTTGGTCACGAGGGTTGATTTCCCCCCCCCCCCTTTGGTGGTGCTAACACTTGAACCCAGATCTTCCTGCTCGCGGGAAGGTTCTCCACTCCTCTGCCCTCAGAGCTACACATCCATCCCTCTGTACGCGCGTTATTGTGGAGCTAGCATCCCACTCCTTGCCTGGGTGTGATTCCCCTCCGTGGGTCTCGTTCGGATAATGGGCACACGCACTTGTACCCATCGTTTCATTAAGAAGGGGGGGAAGGGGGGGCGTCTCATGAACTTTTTCCACATGAAAGATGTCTGATTTAAAAAAAATGAGTAAAAGAATATTAACTGTATCTATCATCTTGCTTGCGTTAAACCAAGGTAGCAGTGCAAACCTCAACACACACACGCGCGCGCACGCACACACACACACACACCCCACAGTGATGAGGGAAACGATGAATTATGCATGTCACATTTCTCAGCTTCTCACAGTTTTCACTGAAGCCTGCATTTCAACACTGATTGCAAACGGCCCATGAATCTATCCAAAGCCAGAAATGCTGAAGCAAAACGGCTGTTGTTGCCTGGAACAACCCTAGCCCTTACGCATGTTAGGACATAAATTGTGTTTCTAGGAAATTTTACAGGGGATTTTTTTTTTGAAAAAAAAAAAACCCACAAAACAAAACTTCTCGTTACAAACCAAATGTTACACATAATTTGAAGAGTCGTGATTTCTTCCAAGAAAGTTGCTTGTGGGACCATTATAGAGATGAATTTTAATGTGTGGTTGGGAACACATGTTCATGGAGATATTTGATCCTGTAATTTATGGTATTGTTCTCCATGTAGTCAGCTCTTTCTGCCACGGAAGCAGGTTTTAAGGAAATTGTCCTACTTGTAGATAGTTGGCGATGGAATCTAAATATTTTTCATGTAGATGAATGACCAAATCTGGAGATTTGCTGGAGATTTGCATATGTGGTGGACACAGAGGTAAACTGAAAAAATAGCAGAGAAATTGAGAGAAATATTCTTCTATGGAGAAAGATTTTTTTTTAAATAAAAAGAACAGTGATACCATAATAAACTCAAATAGTCCGGTAACCTCTCACCCTTTATTTTAGAAATAATTTCATTTTTGGGGGTTAGCTTTATTTGTATTATATAAATTATAAATATTACACAAATCTGATGATGATAGCATTTTCCTTAATTCTGTTCATCCGTCATTTATAGCATTTTCTGTAACTGTATCCATCCATCTATCTGTATGGTTTGTTTAATTCCATCCATCTACCCATCCATCCATGAACAAGGTGAAAATGGTATTATAATAACATGATCATATGCATAAATACAGTTATCGCATGGTTATTCGTTCTTACTTCATTTTGTATCATGGATCTTAATCTCATTTAGCATTAGTGTCGCCAACATTCTTTACTTTTATGTGTCTTAGCATCCATTAGCAAGGAGCTAATTGCAGAAAAAATATGTATCGAGTTATTCCCCTAAACCCCCTATTTCAGTCATTGTTTCTCCTTTAAAGAGAACATTATTGTTCTCACAGATGGCTGAAGTGATGTATTGTGGGAAATTAAACATACTTGGCTTTTTTCCTGAATTTTCTACTTAGTAACTAAAGCCGTTCACCCCAGAAGTGTTATTTAACTCTTCCCCAGATACCCTCTTAATCAACAGTAGTAGAATTCACAGTTGGAAAATTCTTTTTTAATGGGTCCCACACACCATTTTATTTTCCTTTTATGACTGTTTTAAATATTTGTAATGTTCCAGGAAAACAGGCCATAAAGAATATTCATTTTGAAATCAAGGGTAGAATTTAGACCAGGCTCACTTGTAATCATTTACTTAATACTGTTTAAGGGTGCATAGATTTGTTCTTACACATAAGTTCATGAACTGAAGACATCTTTTTTGAATACTCCCAGGAAATAGATCTCAAACATTTTACACATGCACTGAGTCAAACGTTGACCTATTCACACAATCAGAAAGGAGAGATAGTGGATTCAAGCCCAAAGCTAAGTATAGGAATGCCTACTGCAGGGTTGTTGACATTAATGAAAAATTAAAGGGTTCATGTGGAATTTAATTCATTTCCAGGCACATGGGGAACACTTTCAGCCACCGATCACCTCTCTTGAGTTGGTACTATGCATAAATGCAGTTACTAAGCGCTTTACATTTATGTCACTTAATTTCTCTACACCCTAAGAAGAGACGTATAATTATCCCCATTTTGCAGACGAAGAAGAGAGCTGAGCTAGAAGGAAGTTAAATGCTAGCTTCGGGTCGTGAAGCCAGTGAGTGGCAGATCTGAACACATATTATGAATTCACATTACAGAGTCATTAACTAAAAGATAGGTTTGACATTTATGTACTAGCGTGAGTGATAGTTAAAGATGGAAAGCAGATAATAGGACAATATGTTTAGTATCGTCACATTTATGGAATCAATTTATTTGCATATGGGTTGTAAATGTTCAGATCTATATCCAATCAGTCTGGTGTAAGACGGGGAGTATTTATCTGTGCCTTTGACTATATCTCTCTCCTTAGTGACAGCAGCCAGGCCTAATACCCAGTGGGCTCCTAGAATGCACAAAGACAGGAGGGAATTTGGTACCCAGAAAGAGGCAGAGAGGCACACAGAAGAAAAGATATTATTAGCAGAATTGGATTCCTCTCTGAACAATCTTACTATAAAGAGCACATTTAGTCCAACTCATTTCTACTTGGAGTGCTTTCGTTCGAAATACAGGTGTTTTGTTGTTGCTGTGGCTGCTTTGTTGTCTCCAGATCATTACTGATCCTGAGAATTTCTACATCCTCCACTGTGGGGTTTGCTCAGCACACACAGACAGGTTTTATGGTGTGGGGTCTCCTTTGGCTTTTAGCCTCTGCTGGCGTTTTAACCCAGGATCTCTCATGCCCGCTCTACATTGCTTCGCCTGCTGGTACTCTACCTCTTGATCCAAGCCTTCAGTCTGGATTTTTGCTGGTTAAATGAAGGTGGGGTTTCCTGAGATGTTCCTTCGTGGGCTGGCATCAAGCTGTAGTCCTGTTGTCTCAGGCTCCTGAGTAGCAGCAGCTTGTGGGATTTTTGGTTTGGTTTTGTTTTCAACTGTTTGCTTGCAAGTCTGTGTTTTCATCTCACCTCTGTGACTTTGAAACGTTTTTTATTGCAAATGGGCTAATGGAGACATGCAAAAGAATACTTGCCTAAATTTCCTTTGTTCCTCAGATATCAAAGTGAGCAAAAATGTAAAGCTGGACCTAGGGAGGGATTTAGGCGTGCGCGTGCACGATGTATGCTGATTTATTCCATTATGGGTTTGTTGACTGGTAGTTGTCAATCACAAAGAGAAATCCCCTAGTTTCTTCATTATTTGAGCCACAATTCCTACTAGCCAAGAACAGTTGTTAGAATTCTTTCCTGAGTGATTTGTAACGAGTAAAGTAGAAGTCATTGAATATGCTGAAGTACAGAATTGCCTGAGCATATTGAATGTATTTTTCAGTGTTCACAAACACTATACACAGATGCACACGAGCGTGCTTTTTCCTCCTCCTGCTTTCCCCCGCTCAGTCATTTTACTCAGACATTAAATATTAGCTGGGTGACATACCACGCAGGTTGTAGCTTTTCGAGAACTATCTAGAATATGTTAGCTCTCATCCGAATACATCAAAGGTCCCATCCCTTCCTAGTCAATACCTCAAGTGATATGCATTAATAATGTTCCCAGAATACTTCAGGGAGTCCAAAATTCCATTATTGCTATTTCATAAGGTAACTGTTTTTGCTTTGAGGGGGGTGGGGAGAGATATCCAAATGGTGAAATATTGACTTGTTTGCTAAACTAAAAGTGAAAGAGGCAGCAGTAGTTATAAGGTAAAAAAAAAAAAAAAAAAAAGAACAGTGCTCCAACACATTCCAAAATCAATATCTCACGGGCTCAGTGGACACACTGAGAATAGCTGTGTTCCCGTCCTCCGGGATGTTTTTCTCTACTGCTTTTGGATATAAATTGCCTTGTTATCAAGAAGAAGGAGAAATCAGTAATGTCTAGGGGAGAGAGAGAGAGAAAGAGAGAGAGAGAGAGAGAGAGAGAGAGAGAGATACATGGCATCCTCTCAGTAAATCATTAACCAGGAAGACAAATTCATACTGTAAGATTTCTAAGTTACTCTTGATTCTGAAGAATAGGTCAGTAGCCCAGCTCTTTGATTTCCAAAAATCCATTTAAGTATATTTCTCAAGATTTCAAGACAGATTTCTTTTTCACGTTCAGGCAGTGTACAGTAATCATGACTAAAATCCCTGTAGCTTTGGCTATTTCCTTAGAACAAATGGCTTTCCATCCACAAAAAGATTATGTATAGAGGTACATCCTTTTCATTTTTTAGTCCCTCACTTGGCAATTATACAAACGGTGTGATTATTTTATTAATCTGACTCATGGTATAACATAAGGCTCGTGATATCAGAGATTCACTCTTCCGTTTCCAGCTCTCCCTGAGAGCCTGCTAAGTGACAAATGTTCAGTGACTATTACTCCAATGAATGGGTAAGTGAAATCTGCTGAACCTCAGATCCTTCACCCAGTCTCTCTCCCCCCTCTCCTCTCTCTCTCTCTCTCTCTCTCTCTCTCTCTCTCTCTCTCTCTCTCTCTCTCTCTGATCAAGTGCAAGATTAAAAAAAATTATTGCTTTGGTAACATAAATACCCTCTCGGCACTATTATCAAATTACTATTAGCCAATCCCACTTTGCCCACCTTCCAAATCCCCCTAGTGTGAAGGATCTATTTACTTTCTATCCGTATCTCTCTAGGATTGGGAAGTGAAGAGCACTTGGCCTCTTCATTGTGGTTTATATCCTTAGGATTTCTTTATGATATTTTTTAATAATCTTCCTTCTTTATTATCATCCGAGAGCACAGAGGTAAATTGTAGCTCAGGGAAATTGTAGTAGGATTTCCTATAAGTATAAAAAAAAAATCCACAGAATTACCTGAACTCTGTCTCTACTTTTCTTTTGAACCTCAAAAAGAAAAAGAAAAAAAAAAAAGTACCATCGAATGTGACCTCACACATGGACTCAAAATACGTTAGTTTTAGCTTTTATTATTTCTGCTTGTTATTGTTATTACAGTAGCAGTATCTTTTATTATTCCTTCACATTTATTTGAAGAGCCTCCTACACCTCTTTAGTAAGTAAGCGACCGAGGGTGAAGCTAATAGGAGAAAGCGCTTCGGGCAGGTACTAGATGATCCTGCGTTCTTTGTCCTCAAGATCCTTGGGCGGGAAGCTCCATCTTTGTGACAGGACACAGTGAACGTGGATTCAGCTCCTGCCTCTCCCTCCCTCCCCACGTTACCATCACTTCAGAACCTGTGGGCTCCTCCCCTTGGTCCTCCTCTCCTTTCAGTCTCTTTCCCTTCCTCCTTGCCGTAAGGAAAGCAGGTTTGAGTTCAGCCATTTCTAATTCTCCTCACTCACAGTGAGGAGCAAGAATGTTCCGCGTCCACACACTCAGAGTTGTTTGGTTGTTTTTTGTTTTTTGTTTTTTTGTGTTTTTTTTTCCCCCACCAGACTGACAGTTTTTAATTTGATCTTGTTTTGCAGGTCATGAATTCATTTTCTAAATGCTTTATCATTTTCTCGTTTCCTCAAAGAGAATAATGTTCCATCCATCACTTGTTATCTCCTTATCTTCGGAGTTGTTTTTGCTCCCCCCCACACACCCCCCTGAAGCAAGGTCAATGTTTGTAAAAATCTGCTTCTCTCTAATTAAATCTGACATCATTTGATAATATCAATGATCGTTAAATAGCATATAAATTCATCTCCCAGTGATCCATCCAGGTGAACTCAGAGATGCTAGAGATTGCCTTTACAATAATAAACAAATCACATGCATTATCTTTAATATCCCTTGAAGAAATAAATTATTCCCACATAATAACTGGCCTGTGAGCCAGAATAAGACTGATCACCTTTGAAAATGGTGAGTGCAAATTTTATGAATTATATATCCTTTACACTGCACTGGAGAGAGTTTCTTAGAACAGCCTCTGCCCTGTTCCTCAGAAAGCTGAATTTTAAAGAGATATAAAGAGTACTTTAAAAGCATGGGCATTTGACTAGCACCAATTATATTGAAAGACCTTATCTAACTTTAAAAAAAATCAATGGTTACTGATGAAAAATAGACCTAATGTGTAAATATTATCATATAGTGAGAAAAATCAAGATGCCTTCTCCAAAGTATGCAGGGAAACTCCTCCGAGATTAAAGCCTTTTTTTTTTTTTTCTGGGCTTCAATGTGCTGAGAAAATCAAATATGCAAACACGAAGCAATGCACCCTTGCTCATGGAAAAGTTCTACGGGGCATAATGAAGTTGAAGATGCCAAAGAATGATTATGTTACTAAGGAAGAAATAAAGCTTCATTTTTATATGAAGATGGGAGAACCCACTTAACTAGTTACTCAGACTGATAGTCCACTAACTTAGCGTGCCTTGTCTTCTGCCTTCTGCTTTCTTGCAAATCAATCACAATTTTACCTCTCCACGGAAAAATAAACTAGGTGCTTTGCTTTTGATAGGAAAAGGAAGCCAGAATTTGGCACCCAGATTTCACTTCAGCACAGCATTTTCTATCCTCCCTGCATTGGTGGAAGACAAAGAAACCAGTCTGAAATTCCAACCAAGGAACCCAGGTTTGGGATTCTGATCGTCTGACGGGGTATGGTGAAGTATTCATCGGAAATCAACAGGCCTTGCTTTCTGCTTTGCCTCAGCTACTTCCTGGTTCTTTGGCTTTAAGCCATGTTCTGACCATTCCAGAATCTCTCTTTCAGTCCTAGCAACGAAGAGGTCACGAATTCCCTCATGTTCTCCGCGTGTCCACTGCAAGGAGAATTGAACAAAAACTCACTTCAGTGTATCTCATTTAGAATTTAAAACCTTGGTGTCGGTGGAACCATTGCAGCGTGAAAACTATGAAAGACACCATAAGAAGATTTGCATTCTTTCTCTATTGGTCTTTGGGGATAAGGCAGGGGAAAGAATCTGATCCTACCTCAGGTTATTATACATATACATATAAATAGAGAGATATCTATCTATCTATCTATCTCTTTTGGAAGCCACATGGGTTGGCAGTATAAACTGAAATGGTAATTGTGCCCGCCAGCACAGGCCAGGTGAAATGACAGAAGGCGTTGGAGCTCCCATGATGAGACCTGGAGGGTCTGTCCCTAAATCATTGCTGCTGGTGGGGCTGGTGTTCAGTTCATTCCAGGATAGCATCTCGCTCACAGGTGTGTCTCTGTCCTTTGCAAGTGGGTGCAGTGGGAGCACGCAGGGTGATGGAAAGGCTCGACCTTGCGAGGATGGAGAACCTCCTGTCAATAAATGAGAGAGAGAGAGAGAGAGAAAGAGAGCAGGGCCGAGAAAATATTCCTATCTGCAGAGTGGCACAAACCACACACCCTGGCTGAATCCCTGCCCGCCCGCCCGGCATTGTTGTGCAAGTGAATCAGGGAACTGTTTAGGAGGAGCCAGCACCAGGAGTCAAGATGTGGGTGTCAGACCCGACAGCCAGCGCCAAGGAACACGGTCAGGAGAAACCACGAAGAGCGACGAGGGGATCCGGACATTCCGTTTAGAAGCAGAAAAGTCTCGTACAAATCTTAACCAGCGTCTCTAGCTGACCCTCCCCACCCCCAGCTCCCCCCCACACCCCGTGCCTGGCTGAGATCACGCAGACGGATGGGAAGGGGGGCTCGAGAGCGAGCACGGAAGCAGGCTCTGAACGCGAGCCCACCGACAGGCGAATGTGGGAGAGACGAAGAAGAGCCTTTCTCTGCGGTGCAGGAGCATTCTGTACTCGGAGAACGGAAGGGAATCCTATAAGGCCACGGGATGATGCGTGTTTAGGATGTAGGAACTTCTATGTTGCTTTTGCTTCCCCCCCCCCCCACCCCATCACCATTCGATTGACTGGCTAAAGAAGCCTCTTCTTCTGGCACCAATTAATAGCCGCCGTCTTTCTATTTTACTGAATATGGAGGATGCGTCGTCTTTTGGTGGGTGGTGGCAATTGTGGGGCTTGAACTCAAGGCCTGGGCACTGCCCCTGGGCCTCTTTGTGCTGAAGGCTAGCTTTCTACCAATCGAGCCGCAGCGACACTTCTAGTTTTCTGGTGATTAATTAGAGATAAGAGTCTCACGGGGACGTTAATGCCCTGACGGGCTTTGAACCGCGATCCTCAGATCTCAGCCTCCTGAGTAGCTAGGATGTCAGGCGTGAGCCACTGGTACCCGGCTATGCTGTATCATTTATATCACTTTTTTCTGTGTGGGCTTGATCTTGTCGCTGTCCCTTAGGTTTTTCTCTCTAGACTGGTGCTCTAACACTTGAACACCACTCAGAGCTTGTTTCTTTCCTTCTTCTTTTTATTTATGTATTTATTTTGTCATCTTGGTGGTCCATTAGAGATAAGAATCTCACAAGTTTCCTGCCAGGGGTGGCTTTGAACTATTGATCCTCCAACCTCAACCTCCTGAGTAACTGAGAGTTACGGGTGTGAGCCACCAGCACCGGGCCATTTTTTGTCACTTTTAAAGGCCAGAGGCAAGATGGCGCTGAAATGATCACCCTGACTTTTCTGTTCCCCCCAAAGGTGATCTCGAACCTGGAGAGGCTTGGGCGCAGAGCTGTGGACTGACAGGACGTGTTCTTTCTCAGCGGATGTGATAACGATGTTACCCAGGGAGTTGAGGGGTGCCGCCGGGTTGAGGGAGGGCGGCGTGGGGCTCTCTCAGTTGATTTAACTATATGTTTTCGCGTTTCTTTTCTGAGAGCAATGCCTAATTCCTGTCTGACACATCTCTGTCGGTGATGAAGCCTCCAACTTGCCCCGGCCTTCCTGTGAACGGTGGTTCGGAGAGTTCACCTCTGAGCTTGGGAAACGTTCTAGGAATGGGTTTTCGAGATGCAAAAGGAAAATGGTGTTGAAGAAGGCTGGTCCATCTTTCCCTACAAGCTAACAGGCAGGGCGAGCTACAAGAGAGGAATGCCAAAACACCACCCCATCACCCGCACCGACACCCAAGAGTGAGCCTTCCTACCCCAACCACAAAGCCTCACCCACACCGCCATGGGGCTGATACCCAAGGATGTCAACTCCCAGTTAGACTCAGCTGAAGGCTCTCCTAAAATTAAAACACCCCTCCCATCATCCGTGATGTATTTTCTTGTAGGAGAATACAGCAGTATGACTGTCAGCAAGTGGAGAGTATGCTCTGTTTTTGAGGCAGCTTGATGAGAAATGCTGGGTATGACGGCCTCGGGCATATTTGCTTTAATAAGACATCCAAGTGAACGGGTCCTAAGTGACACCCAGAAATCATTCTGACAGTTAAAAGGCCCTTACAGCGTGACCACCAGGGGCCAGCAGCAAGCCTGAGGGCGGGAGGAGGAAGGAGCGCTCATTATGACTGGAGTTTAATTAAATCTCTCCAGCCACACCGAGGAAGAAAAGGAAGAGTCCCTGGCAGAGGTGAACTTCAATGCGACCTCCTACTACACCCAGTAGAGTAGACGCAATTACCTTCATTTTATCAGATTTAAAAAAAAAAAAAACAATTCGTAGAACGAGAAAGGCTAAGAACCTTGGCCTCCACGCTCAATCACCAAATCATCATCATCAACATCATCACCATCATCATCATCATCATCATCATCATCATCATCATCATCATCATCTAGGAAAAGTCACATTCTGAACCTCAGTGTGTCTGAATCCAAAGACAGCTCCTCTTTAGTCGCCCATGGGGAGCTATGGGGTAATGGCAGGTAAAGCAGGAGACTTTGAACCCCATGTATAACTCTGACCTCTCTTTCAGCAAGTTAAGGACAGGCTCTTGTTCAGTGGCCGCGCCTGAACCCTCCTTCTCTTCAACGTCTCTAAAACGGGGGGGGGGGGGGGTGGCTGCTAAGTGACAGGGGTCACTGGTGAAGATTCACTCTCATGGTACTAGTACCACGACGCCCCCTCACCTCCCCAGTTCTAACCGGCTTTCCTTGGGAAAGAAAACATAGGAAGAAAGTAAACAGCTCATTGAAACGTCGGAGTCATTCAAATGCCCCAGTGTACTAAGCTCAGGGAGATAATAATTCACACGCAGACATCTTATAAATACGTGTGTGTGTATATCAATTTATGAAATCAAGAATTAATTTCAGGAATAGTAATTCCACTCAGACGAGGCCCTATTTTTCTCTTCCTCCAAATGAATGCAAAAATCTACATTAGAATGGCTTTCAGTGTTTGAAGAAATGAAACTATTCAGAAGTTTACATAGGGAAGCAATTTGCTTGGATTGAATAAGGTAATACATAACTATGTAAAAGCCTTTCTGGGTAAATGTTGCTTTTAATTAGGAACCGAGCTCAGAAAGAAATCCTACTTATTATATCCACAAACTGAACTCAAGCAACTACTTTAATTGGAACAGAAGAAACCAAAACGCAGATGATTTATCAAGGAAAGGGTTTAAAAAAAAAAAAACAAATGTGAAAAACTCTTAATTCATAAAAAAATGGATTTTTTTTGTTTGTTTTACCCCAGCACAGATATTAGAATAATTTTCTTGTCAGAGGAAATGGATGGCTTACATTCAAGGTTCTGCAGGGTTTTAACTACTTCTTGCCATGTCAAAACAGCTCTCTCAAATCAAGTTTGTCCTTGCTTCCCTCACCGGATAACACTTGTCACAGAAGTAGAATTTCTGCTTGTCCATTCATAGCCCTACTTTTTGTTTTTGTTTTTTTCTTTTCATAATTCAAGAACTGCTTATCATAGTGTTTGCCCTATCGGATACTTTCGTCTCCAGTGTTTCTTACACTCATTCTCCAGGGGGTATTTTGACTTCTTCTTTTTTTTTTTAAGTTTTTATTATAAAACTGATGTACAGAGAGGTTACAGTTTCATATGTTAGGCATTGGATACATTTCTTGTACTGTTTGTTACCTTGTCCCTCATACCCCCCTCCCCCCCACCCCCTGTCCCCCCCTGAGGTGTTCAGTTCACTTACACCAAACAGTTTTGCAAGTATTGCTTTTGTTGTTGTTTCTCTTATTTTACCCTTTGTCTCTCAATTTTGGTATTCCCTTTGAATTTCCTAATTCTAATACCAGTACACACTGTTTCCCATACACTCCGATAAGATTACAGAGGTAGTGTAGATACAATCACAAGAAGGTGATACACGAACATCATCAATAGTAGAAACTACAGATACACATGGGATGTTGAAAGTAGTTACAACAGTGATATAACAATCATTTCCATAAAATGGAGTTCATTTCTCTTAGCATCATCTTATGTGTTCCTAAGGGTATAGCTATTGGGCCTTGTGATCCTCTGCTGTGACTTGCCTAAACCTGTGCTAATTATTCCCAATAAGGGAGACCACAGAGTCCATGTTTCTTTGGGTCTGGCTCACTTCACTTAGTATAATTTTTTCCAAGTCCTTCCATTTCCTTACAAATCTGACTTCTTCTTTAATGTATAGACTTCCTATGGCTAGAAAGGGAAGACGGATTGTCTTTCCACTCATCCGTTTTCCACGGCTGTAAGGGAACCCCTGAGGCGGGATACTTGAGAGAGAAGACGAGTCTAGACAGCCGAGTGTTCTGGAGATCCTCCGGAGTCTCCGTGGGCCTCCTGGGGACCTCGCATCAAGGGAGAAGAGCCCTGGTCTGGGGTGATGGGCAGGCTTGCAGGGGGCCGGGGGCAAGGACGGTTTCACCTGTAACTCTGCTGAACCCCGGGACCATCTGATGAGAAGAGCGCAAAGCTCACCTCCCCTGCATTCCTCTCCCCCGGCCTCCGCGTTCAGGTGCATTCAGTGCACGAATCCCAAGAGGTGCCCACGGCAAGAGCTGAGACATGGACGGAAGAAGGTGCCCTGGTCCACACCGCCGAGTCAACGCCACGGGGATGGATGGGTGGCATCCTGGGCGATGGGAACCCCGCCGTGGGGGAGGAAATAACCCCACGTCTGGTCTTGAGAGCGGCGGCAGCCTTGGGGGGCTTGGCGAGAGCAGGGGGTGAGTGGGGCTGGCCGCGGGGTGGGCTCCCAGCAGTGGTGGGTGTTGACTGGGTGCCCGCTCTGGCTGTGTGTGGGGTGGCTGGCTGCCCGAGGCGATGGTGTGGAGGAGGAAGGCTGGGGGGTCTGGGTGGGCTGCAGGGCACACACCCGGGGGGACAAGCATCCGTTCCACTTGGGGTGGGGGGCTCCCCATTCAGCCCACCCCGCTCGTTTAACCGCCTCAGCTTCCCAGCTCTTGGCGATCGCCCTCTCCCGCGTCCCGTGTCCACGGAGCACATTTCTGATCTTTATTTAAGGAGGAAATCTTCTCTGGGGAAAAAGAATGTGCTGACCAGATCCTTTCCATACGGGTCCCCTTGGCTGTTGTATTTCCCATCATCCACTACTTAATTGACTTACTGGTACCAATTAATTATGGATTTGCTGTAGCTTGAGATGTTTCTCTCTCTCTGTGTGTGTGTGTGTGTGTGTGTGTGTGTGTGTTTGTTTTTTTCTCTTCTTCTTCTCCTCTCTCCAGGAATTAGTCTTCTCTGGATATTTTGATGATGTATACACATCCTCAAGTAATACACGCTGTAAATGCTTGAAACACATTTGGCATTGCAGGTTATTAAGGGCAACACACACACATATTTGGGCAGTGTGTCTTTGTATTAATAAGGACGCTAAGCTGTTAGCAGCACAAACGTAATGACCACATCGCTTTAAAATTCCCCAGCCAGCTCGGTTTTTGCACTGTGAACGGGGCGTGTGTTTGCCAGCTATGTGTTGAATAATTGAAGGCTCTTGTCTGATTCTCACTAGACATCTTGTGTGTCGGATGAGGTAGAACACGTGGCCCTATTTCTATGCGTTAGCCCACCGGCTAACAGGAAAGGAGCTGGCCGTCTCCTGTAGCCGCCCGTCAGCGATGACGTCTGTGCTGGCGCGTTGCAGGGCGTGGTACTGGAACTCAGGAGGAAGTTCGTTTGAGTGGTCTTGCTAACAGACCAGTGATACCGGCTCGCAGGTCCGCGGAGGGCTGTGAGCAGAGTTGTGCTGAAAGTGGCCAGTGTCTCCTCCCTGCTCCTGGACAACAAGCATGGAGTATGAGAGGACTCCATACAGATCTAGGCGCAGACAGAAGCGTTAGCTGCTACCCACCTGAAAACAAACCCTCTCTCACAATTAGCTCAGAGTCTACGTGAAGCATGTCTTCCTAGCTCCAGCAATTAGTTGCTTTATTTGCAAATAAAGCACTTTCTACAAAGCACATTTCCATCTCCATAACAAAGCTCAATAAAGTGTTTGATTCCCTGCTGGCCACTATTACAGTTCTATTTTTCAATCGGCAGATGTTTACTTATTTCTAAGTAGGTAGAAACATGGCATTGAATGATATCTTTGTGGTTCATAGATGCGCGCCTTGCTTATCTGAGCCTCAGCACCCTCCTCTTGCTCTCCTGAGAGGTAAGTAGCATGCAAGGCATTGAAGTGCAGAACATTTGGTGGAAGGGGGATACATTCGTTTGCATAATGGATTAAAACTTCCACAGGCTAAGGTGTCGCTCGCAGCCCTGCGTGGAGAAAGCCGCTCTGAGGTTTAAGGAGAGGACTCATCGGGAGACAGCAAACCTAACCATTCTTTCCTTCCCTGCGAAATATGAATATCGTCTCGTAAACCGAAAAGAAGATATTCTATAAGGCTTATAGGAGAATCAAATACAAAATTTAGGATAGAAAACATCAAAGAAAAGAGAAGTCCGCTTTTATCTCGTGGTATAAGAAAACTCTTCAAAGAAAATCAAACTACTCTCTCTCCGTTTCATCGCTCAAGGTCTCCGTGGATGGCTCTTAACTCACATAATTGCTGCCATGGTTGTCCAGGCCCCATCGCAGTCACGGAACTTTCTCTCGCTTTCTCTCTCTCTGGAGCTGGCCTCTTCGGATATTAGAATGTTCACTTTGCTTCATATTGCTTTTCGTTGTTGTTGTTTGTTTGGGTTCCCCCCCCACCCCCAATTCCCTGTACTACATAAAATACTTGCAAATATTTATCCTGAGTGAGTATATTTTGGGATAAATTGATTCTTAGACAAAGCAACTATGAGGAAAAAAAATAGATCAACAAAAGAAGTACAGGATCCCATCTGTAATGAGAGTTTCTACTACCCCCCCCCCCCTTCTGAACCCATTTTACACAAAGGCAATGCCTTCCTCCTCGCTGCCCATGTAGAATGCGGGGTCGTGAGAAGCAACGTGTCCTTTCAGTTCAAAGGGTAGGTTTAGTCTGAGGGGAAAACACCAACTCTTGTTGCCTTGTGGAGTGTCACTGTCCTGACACAGAACATTCCTTGATCATGGGTCCTGTGTAAGCGTGGTTTGTCCCGACACGCCGAACAGCCCTCCATCCCACACCCAGCGGGGATTTTATCATGCAACTGACACCATCCGCGGTACGCCTGGAGCTACCTTCAGATGACAGGCCGCCGGCGCAGGCCTCCGCCCTCAACACCGTCTCCAGTTACAATCCCCATGCAACCGCCGGACACTTCTCACTTGGTCCCAACGCAGTCGGTGCCAGTGCATCCACGGCTGAGGGTGCCCCTTTGAGGTTTCCTATAAAGGCGATCGCAAGGGACACGAGTGAGCCACAGGGGACCCAGAGATGTACTGGGCCGGAAGGGAGGCTGAGGTGGCAGAGCTTTGAACACTCCTCGGGTATCAGCCTTCAAGCACCACCAGTGTGTTCTGCAACCCCGATTTTCACGGTACCGTGTTCACGAGACTTACAGAGCTCCCTCTGCCGCAGGCTCTTCCTCATTCCGAGCAAGTGGTCAGGCAGGTTGGAAAGTTCTAGTCCTAACCTCACAGGGACTTTGTGTTGGGGGCTCGTAATTATCGGGTGGTCTCGGGGTACTTGGTCTCGCTAGCATAAGCTGAGGATTCGTAAAGGTTGTGTGTGTCACTCTCGGTGACTGAAATCCACTGGAAATCGGTTTTAAAAGAGGGCGGGGAGAACAAGAAAGCAAAACCCCCTTGTGCGGCTACTGAGTGCTGATTCCAGAGGGAGACACGAGACGCTCGCTATGGATATCAAGTCCTCGCTGGTCCTGTCACTCAGGACATTCCGAGTGGGTTTTGGAGCCCTGTGACAGTTACCGGAGCAATGATGGAAGCGGTTTCAGGTTTCCCCTTCCTTTGCAGCACCGTCGCTGACCCTGCACATGGGGCACCGTGGCAGTGATATTGGAGGTGTCAGGTAGGCTCTAAGAATCGAGAATATGAAGCTCTTACCCAGGAAAACAGAAAGTACCAGGCGACACTTCCTGTCTGTTACAAGTCCTGTCGCGTTCACCCTGCCTAGCAACTTGCAAGGCACGTGCCGCTGGCTTCCTCGATTCCTTTTTTGTACCAAATCAGGGAAGAGGAGCCCCTGCGGGCTTACGGCTCACGCCTGTCGTCCTAACTACTCAGGAGACTGAGACTGAGATCCGAGGAACCCGCTTTGAAGCCAGCCCAGGCAAAAAAAAAAAGTCCTCTTACCTCCAGTGAACCACCAGGAAACGAGAAGTGGCACTGTGGCTCCAAGTGGTAGCGCCCCGGCCTCAAGGGAAAATTCTTAGAGACAGCCAGCGCCGAAGCCTTGAGTTCAAATCCCGCAGCCGACCAAAAGAGAACAAAATAAAAGCAGCTCAGGTCTCCCAAACAAGTCCGCTGTTAGACCTGCTGGAGCTGGTTGTAGGAAGACAGGCAGACTAATCTCGTCACCTGGCTAGGGAGGTGGGAAATCTTGGGGGCATCCTGTCTTGGGGGCATGCCACTGGGTCCCTCGGCTTGCTAAGCCAGGAGGCTCCTTCACACATGGCAATTTCAAGGGGAAACATCCCTTCGGGTTAAGTCTCTTAGTCCTACTTCTTCAGCTTTTGAACTTCATGGAAAGCAGGCAGGCGTTGGAGAAGGGAGGAGAAGGGAAAGACGGGGTGTGAAGGACGGAAGAGAGAGGAGGTGGACGGACATTTGTTATGTTACGGGCAGAGTAGGGAGTCCAGAGCCCAGGCAGACGCTGGGTGGGGCTGTGGCTTGGGGCCTAGGCCTCCCGTGCTCTCTGCCAGCCTTCCCTTGGCGTTTTCAGAATCACCGCCCCTGGCTGACCCTCCCTCCTTGTCAGTCACCCACCGAGAGATCTTATTTTTTGCTGCGCGTGAGTTTCATGAGATCGACTCTTTAGGCAAATGCAATGTAAAGTAGCCCCAATCGGAGGTGCATTTTGGTATTGATCACGCGAGGGTTTTATAGAGAGCAAGGAAATTACAGCGTCTTCCTTCAGATCAAAAGCTGTTGAATCAGGCAGGAGCCAGCCCTGAGCAGGCGGTTCTGACTGCAGTGCCACGCGTTGAGCGCCGGAGAGGAAGAAACCAGAGCTGACGACTCATGCATTGCTGTTTGAGCTGGTTCAAAGCCAGCGCTGATTGTGAAGTTCCACAGGAAAGTTTCTCACCTCTAAGTAATTAGCAGTCACAGAACCTAAAAGCCAAGAACTCTTGCACAAAGGGATTGTCACACTGCCATTGGGCACGCCTACCTCCAGCCAGTTGTCAACCCGTTCAGGTTCAGGGTCTGTTAAATGTTTAGTGCTCTACTACAGAAGAAAAGAATCGAATTGTTTCAGTCACCATGATTGGAAATAACTGACTCCGCAGTTCCATCATAGTTCTTGCTATAGCAATGAAGCCCAAGGGTATTTGTAGCATTCCAGTAGATAAAGCTGTCCACCGCCCATTTGAACAGCCGTCTCCTGTCCCCAGGGTTTATTAATGCCTGGCTGTGCTTTGCAAAGACTACCTTCATCCAGGCATGGTTCCCAGCCCTCCGTGCAGATGTGAATAATGAGAAGAGAAGAAATTAAACAGCATTTAGTCACCCCAGAGGTCATTTTAGAACACCTCACACTTCATTCTACAGCTCAAGCCATTTCTTTCTTTCTCTCTCTCTCTCTCCCTCTCTCCCTCTCTCTCTCTCTCCCTCTCTCTCTCTCTCTCTAAGCTCTCCTGGGATGGATACTATTTGAGACTGAATTCTAGCACTGGGTGGACATTCAACGCAATAGGCTGTGTTACCGTCAAATTATTTATCCTATATGTGAATTTGAGGAGTTTGACCATAAGGAGTCAATCAAGAATACATAATTTCTTATGGCTCATATCATGTTTTTAAAATTTTTTTTGCCTTTTAATTTTATTGTCAAGGTGATGTAGAGTGGGGTTACAGTTACATGTGTAAAGTAGCGAGTACATTGCTTGCCAAAATTGTTACCCCCTTCCTCAATTTTCTCCTTCCTCCCCTTTCCTCCCTCCAAAGTATACAGTTAGTTTCCAACATATCATCTTGTGAGGCTCGCTGTTGCATTGGTTTGCCCTTTATCTCACCATTTTGATGTTCCCCTTCCCTTCCCTAATTCAGGTAAACATATATACAATACTCAGGGTACTGAAATCAAATACAGTAACAACAGAGGATAAGCCATAGGAAAGACAAATGAAAGGAAAAAAAAAGAAATAAGTTCACATTGTATATAAAAATAACAAAAACAATGAAAAACTTCTTGTTTCCATAGTTTGGAGTTCATTTCTCTTAGCAACATCTTATATGATCACATACACATGGCTAGTGAGCTGTTGTGACCCTCTGCTAGGACATCCTAGGCATATACTGATTATGAGGGAAATCATGCACACGATTTTTTCATTAAAAAAAAAAAGAGTCTGCAATGCTCGGAATTTCTGTTGGTTTCTTATAACTCAAACCCAGATATGTTATGGAGTCAGATGCACTGTGTTCATGATGGGGAAGGAGAAAAAAAACACCTTATGCACCTTTCTTTCCTTGACTGTTTACACAGGTATTTGCTTGTTTTTTTTTTTAAAAAAATAATGATCATGCAGTTGTCCAAACAGGATACAATTCCACCTGTCAGGTTGGGAGTAAAATGCACCTTGATGAAGGTCACCCCTACTATTATTCTCTCCCATTTCCCAAATCCCATCCCTACCCTTAAATTCCATAGTTGTTTTTATATGGCACACATTGAATCTAATGAGTGCACCTCTCTAAGGCTCTGTTTTAATCTTCTATGGCATAACATAGAGCATCAAGGTACAGCGAGGCGAACACTGCCTTTTTGAATGGCTCAGAGCTAGGGTTGAGATCTGTAAGTCCTCACTGCAGGACTATAATCCAGTTCTTCACCCCTCTGTGGCTCATCTCTGAAATGGGGATAAAAATATTCCCTACCATTGCCTGTTTTATTGTATAAACCACAGCAGGAAAGCCTCTTAGAGTTCAACACTGCATCAGATTAAAAAAAAAATTGGAACGTAATGAATGTCAGGCATTACAGTTACTGATATTATCTTCATAATTATTGCCACAGATTTTTATAGCAATTTGAAGAATTTACTTTTCGACTATAAATCTGATAAATTGAGCGCAGTGGCAGAGAATTGGAATAGAGGTGACATTTCTCTTTCAAAGTCACAGCTAGGTATGTGCTTTCAATTTGATGGAATATTACCTAATTTACTGTAATGCTACAGTGATGTAACCCCATAGCCAATTATGTCAAATTATGATGACTGGATCAATTAGGCTTTTCTTCCACATTCATACAACAGTGACAGAAGTTTCTGTGTATACGGAGGCACACAAGTAGGTCATGGTTGTCAGTTTTTCCACGAGCAAGAGATGGACATTCCATTGGGTGCTGGCAAAGGAACCGTGCTTTCAAGTGACATATGTCATTTAGGAATGACACTGAAAAAGAAATCACTTTCCTGTGTGAGCTCCCCTGTCTCTTCTTCTGTCTGCTCCTTGGAAGTTTGCACACATTCCCCTACTATATCCAGCCTCTGTGGTGGAGAACCATCCCCACCCTCATAAACAGCAAACCCATCGCCAGTTGAGTTCATGTCAGAAAGAAGCTCAAGTGGTGCCATGCCACCCCACGTAGAGAGCTTATCTATCACAGCACTGACGAGAGATGGGGGGACATTTGCTTACCCTTTCTTCCCTTCTGAAAACCATTTTGTGGAATCACAATACAGTCCTGGGGTGGGGGGGGAGAGGGGATCGTGGTGGGAAGAATGATGTTGAAAACTGGGGAAGGGAAGGTTAAAGTGTGATAAAATCTTTAACAACAATCAGATCTACCTGAGACATTTATTTGTTGTCCTCTGACACCAATGTCAACTCATATTTGAAACTTTCTTGACTTTTGTGCCATGGAAAGATCATGAACAGAAGCCAAGGACCATGTCTAGTGACACTAATATGCCAAGTATCCCACACCCTTACTACTGTTAGGCCAACTATTTCCCCCTCCTCCTCCTCCTTGTCCTTTTACCACCCCCCCTTCTTCTTTGTCCTTTTCCTCTTCCCTACTCCTTATTCATATTCTCTTCTCCCCCTCTTCCTCCTTTCCATATCCTCTCCTCTCTCTTCCCATCCTGGTCATTCTCCTTCTTTTTCCTTCTTTTTTGTTGGAGAGGGATTCAAGGGAGACACGCTGACCAGGAACTTGCTCTGTCTCCCAGACTTGGGTCAACCTCATGATTCTCCTGCCTCTTTAGGCATCTGCCATCACGCCTGGCCGGCGGCTCCTTCCTTTCCCCACCCAGCCAACTCTCACTTCGTTAGCTTCCTGTGTATTTTTTTAACAATGCATACTGTCAGGTCTAGTTAGACTTACTGATTTTTGTTTTGGGGGGATTTTTTTGGAAAGCAGACCTTGGTAATAGTTAATTATAAAAACTCTATAGGGCCATTGCAACACTTGCCAGGGATATGAGCTGTTCAAGTAAATTGCAAATTCATATGGCTAACACTAGATGTTTTTGATGAGCATTTAACATGCATCAGGAACTCTTTCCAATATTTTACATGTATGCATTTACTATAAAAGCATTGAGAGGAACATTATGGTATTCATAATAAAATATAAAATTCATGCACTGTTATTCTGACTTACAGATTTGCCTCAGAAAGGCTTTAAAAAAAAAACTATTCTAAACCACAGAGCTCAGCAGTCTTAACAGCATGCTGTGCCCAATCGTGGAGGTCAACAGTGTTTATTGATTGCTCGGTGCTCTGCTGTTCTTGTCTGACATAGTTCTCCAATTTCTTTCTTTCTGCCTAGTGTAGTCAGGGACTGGCTCAACTTGGTAAACATTGTCAGGGGTCATCATGAATTGCATTAATCCATGATTCTTCTTCTAATAGCATGTGCATTTTTTATCTATAGGACAAAAGGTTATAGTTTTCTGTTAATAGAACTTCATACTTGATAAGTAGTTTGATAAATCAGATATAAATATGTATAGAAATGCTGTATTGTTTTTTTAGAAAAAGTCATAAGTAATATCAAAAGATTCTGAAGTCTAAACAATTGGAATTATTTGGGGAAAGATAGAAAGCAAGCAAGAAAGAAAGAATAAAAGCTAGCCAAGCACTGAGGCCTCATGTTTATGTTAGCTACTCGAGAGGCTGAGATCTGAGGATCATGGTTTAAAGCCAGCCCAGGCAGGAAAGTCCATGAGACTTTTATTTCCAATTAACCAGCAACATACCAGAAGTGGAGTGGTGGCTCAAGTGGTAGAGCGCTAGCTTTGTTCATAAAAGCGCAAAGATAGCACCTGGACTCTGAGTCCTGGGCTCCCAGGACTGGCACACACACACAAAAGAGAGACACCAATGAAAGATTACAAATAATAAGACTTGGCAACCATATATCTAATTTTTCTTTATCTTTCCTTTTATTTATTTTTGCTCAGGTACTTGTACAAAGCGGTTCCAGGTCAAAAGGCCCAATTATGAGTACAATGCACCTGGATCTATGTTACCCCTTCCATCAAGCCCCAGTCTTTTCCTACTTTCCCCACATCCTCAAGCTCTACAATCCCATCAGTGGGTGGAAGGGTGAGCATTGCATTGCTTTTGCTGGCTTTTCTGTTTGGTCCTTAAGAGAAATTCTGGAGCAAGCCTGGGACACTGGTTATTCACACACACTGCGGATAATGAGAAGGTAGTCAGTCTAAAAATCCTGCCTTCAGAAAAACAACTTCACAATGGTCAGGCAATGTAGCTCAGTGGAAGAGTGCTTGCCTACAACACACAAGCATTGAGAGGAGAGGAGAGAGGAAGCGAGGGGAGGGGAGGGAGAAAAGGTAGGGGGGCGGAGGAGAAGAGAGGAAGAGAAGAAAAAGCAAAGAAAGAAGAAAAAGGAAAGAAAAGGGAAGGGACATTGCAATCACTGGGCTGATGCTGTTCACTGGGCTGGCTGTTCCATTAAACAGTGTCTTTTGGCAGGTTGGCAGCTTTCGGGTGTCTGCTCACATCTCATCCCTCGGTGATCAGAAGTCAGCGGGGGGGGGGGTTTGAAGCCCGTTGGCAAAGTTGAGCCACACCCAGCAAGCCTGGTCGTTTCACAGCCGTATTTGACACCTAGCATGGTTTTAATCTTCTTGTTCGGTATTTTCTGTGTGCTTCCTTTTACTCAAAAATATGAAATCAAGCTCCTACTCTGAACAATGCATGGTGTCTTAGAAACAGCAATGATACACACACACACACACACACACACACACACACACACACAGAAATGCGCGCACACACACGTGACTCCAAATTAGAAATATAAAATAATATATCTCATAAAACCTTGCTGTGTTTCAGTTTAGAGAAGATAATGCCATTCGTGTCATTGTAATATCAGACCTGATTTCATACCATCTTTAGAAGAAACCTCAGAATTCAAACGGTCACAATTGGATCTTTAAAATTATACCCACTGGATCTTAGTCATTCATTTTTATCATTTTGTTTTGAGTTGTGATAATAGTTATGCTATTAATTCTATTGACCATTGCTTTTCACATGTGCTATATATACTTATGAATTTATGAGTCTCTGATTGAGAATCTTATCAGATAGAAATATGGAGCACAGATTAAAAGGAAAATTCCTTACAGAGTATGCACGGTCGGAAAGCTCTAACTTTCAATTTAGATGTTTGTTCCAATATTGATTTTGTATTGCAACTCTAGAAATAAATCCTGATTTAGAGTTGACAGCATAATGCTTTAACCATATTAGATTGTTTTAGCTTTGACAGGGTTTTTTTTTTCATTACTTGTTTTGGTGTGTAACAATATTGCCTAGAGTGTAATCTCTTTATACTACCAGTATTTAAGAGGAGAATGAAAAGCCCATGGTTCTGTTGAGCCATTTGAGTGAGAAATCTCATCATCAGTTTAGGTTCTGGTTCATATTCATGTAAGAGGACTCCTATATCTCTCATCTTCCCAGCTGTACCTACATTTCACGTGAAATCAGAGGAGCATATTAAGAAGTCTTTCAAAATCACATCTAGAACATTGGGACATTTTCTTACCTGATCACAAAAGTAGACAATTGGGAACAACGAGAAGGGGGTTTCTTTGGAAGTTACTAGAAACTTTTTTAACATACGGAGCTAGGGTTGTGTTTCTCATTCATGTTAAGGCCGTCAGGACAAGAGCTTCCCGCTCATTTTCTACAAGGATGAGTAGGGCGAGGACACACTGCGAACCCGAGTGGCAGCCTTGTACCTAGGATGTGCTTTAATTCACTCAATAGGCCTGGGCTGCTCCTGCACTGGGTGGCCGCTTACTGCGCTGGGGTTATTGGAAAACCGAGAAAATCCTAACAAAATCCACCCCATCCTGGGCCTTGTACTGCTGCACAGCTTATGAAACCGAATATGATTGAAAAATCAGAAAGCAGCCCCGAAGAATTGCATTCGGTGTCTCCTTTATTTCAGTTGGTATCGTTCAAAGCTCTGTTTCTTTCTTCCTTTCTTCTTTCCTTTCTTTACTCCTTCCATTTGCTTCCTTCTTTTCTTCTTCTTCCTCCCTTTTTTCTCCTCTTATTTTTCCTTCCTTCCTTTCCCATTCTCTCTCTCTCCTGCCTCTCTTCCCTTCCTCTCTCTCTAACTATAGACTGTGATTTTGACTTGTGACCTGAGCGTGCGAAGCAAATATCTATCACTGGACTCATACCCTCAAGCCTTTGTCAGATGGGGCTTGAATTACTTTGCCAGACTGCATGATTCCTCTTCCTCTATCTCCACAGTACCTGGGATCACAGGCCTCACCCTCCGTACTTGCTTTCAATGTCTCTCCTTTGCAACACTCTACACTTAGTGGCTCTATTTTTATGCATTTTATAGCATCCAGTACTGCTAAAGAGTGTTAAAATTAGAGTGCCATTTGTTTCGCTCACTCTCTTTTCCTTTCTATGGTTTAGAATCAACTCCATTAAGGACAAGAAGTGATAGAAGAGTAGAGTGTCATAATTATATATGTGTCAACTAAGAATAACATTAACCTTGAAGGGAAGAAAATTACATTTATTTGGGGGCAATGTACGATTGCAATCTGAGAAACCACAGATTGAAGCCGTCAGTTATTTTAGACAGGCTCTTGCTGTGTAGGCCAGGCTGGGCTTGAACTCATGACTCTTGCTCAGCCTCCTTCCTCACTTGCTGGAGATTACAAGTGCGTGCCACCCTATCAGCTTTTACCAGGCAACATTTCAACACAAATGTACCCCCACAGTTTGTTTTGCAAGATGGCAGAGGCAATCCACATCTCTTTAGGGGTCATCAAGGATACCTCTAGACATTTTTCTAGCAGGTTGTCTACTTTCAGAAGGAACAGAAGGGCAGGGAACAGTGGAGAAGGGAAGGAGCGTAAGACAGGGGGCTGGTAGGCCAGACTCTGAGGACCACGCGAGTCAGCAGAGGCTTTCTGAAGATGAAAACATCTGGCGAGGGGCTGGCAGGGAGGAGAATGTGCCAGGCTCAAGGAACTTCAAGGACAAAGACTCTGAGGTTGCTCAGATTGGATGGCTGGCCATGGAGGCCCAAAGACTCACAAGGAAGACTCTGGAGATTTCTGTTTGAGCAACAGACCTCACCTGGAGAGAGGTAGAACTGGGAGAAAGGTATTTAGACCACCAGGACACAACAATGGCATACCTGGGCTGCTGTTGTTTTCCTTGATATGGTGATTTGACATTGGTCATTTGAAAGTGTTACAAATAGAATAGAAGCTATGGGGGAGGAGGTGGAATTTGGGTATAAGCTTCTGCACAGAACAGTTGTGTCTGGGTATAAAGTTTCCATTTTTCACACTTTCCTGAGTCCTGCTGGCAATACTTTTTTGCTTGCTTGTTTGCTTGTTTGGAGGCGAGGTCTGCCTGTGTGGTCCAGCTTGACCTAGAGTTTATATCTTGCTGTCTAAGCCTCCGGATGCTGGGATTTCAGGCCTGCAGAATACTATCTTGCTCCTCGTTCCTAATAATGGTTTTTTTTATTGGGGGGGGCGTGTTTGTTTGATGTTTTATTTTTATGGGTACTGGATCTTTTAAAGAGAGTTAAACAAGACCGAGCATTAGAACTTAATGCTTTAGAGGGTTTGGAAAGCCGAGGGAAAATAAGCTCACATTCACTTTAAAGAAGAGAGTCAACCTGGCATTTCAATATAAATTGAGACCAATTTAGACAAGAGACATAAGGAGGAATCTGGAAGTCTCTTTCAAGATGCGATAATTTATCCATGTGTGAATATCATTGCATGCAAAAAGCTTCATTGGATGGAAGACTTAATACAGTGTGCCCAAGGTTAGCAAATGTGGGATTCGATTTGATCAAGTTCCTAATACAGATACACAGAGATCCTACATACAAATGTCAATGCAAAGGGCTTCATTTATTTTTGGCTCTTCACTCTTGATCGTCAGACAATATGGTGCTTTTCCTTGACTGTAGGATCTCAGAATGTTTAGCACCATTATTGTTGTTCTTAAGTCTAACCAGCAGTGGTTGTTATTCTGAAAAACCATACTGTCTTTTTAAAAGGACTGACATCGTGAATTGCGAAGCTCTGCTTTGTTGGTTTTTTTTTTTTTTTTTTTTTTTTTTTGAAAAAGCCAACCCAACAACAACAAATGAACACATTTCCCATTTAAATAGTGGTCTTAGCTGTCTGCCCTTTGAATAAATTCTGGGGGAAGTGTCTCATGCACATGTATTTATCTTGCAGCTTGACAAATGGAATTAATGCCAAAGTGTTAAGCCATTACTGTGCAAGGGGATAGAGGTCTCACAAATACATTTGCTATTTCACTTTCTCTGGCGTGTTCTGGGCATCGGAGCCCAGCTAATGATAATTCTCAGAAACTGGGTGCGGAGCGCGGCGGATGCGGGGTGAAACGTGGCTGCCCCCCCATCCACCCCCCAGGAGCCGGACGTGGAGAGGTCGTGCTGACGTTGCAGGGCTCAGGATAGATGCTGCGTGGGAAGTTAATCATCCCCGTTGGTTGATTATGTCTTTATTACTTTTTTTGTTTCCCTCCCACAGACCAGATCAGATTCACCTCCAGAAAACCCACAAGATCTAGGACAGAAGCTTTGGGGGAAGTGAATGCGTAGTACATACTTCCATTGAATTTTAAATATACACAGGCACTAGCCATCGTTCAAGTGATTCAGGGTTGGGAGGCTGTGGTTCAAGTGGTAGAGCTCTTGCCTAAGACGCACACATCCCTGAGTTCAAATCCCACGACTGTCAAGAGAAATGTTAGATAGCTATCTATGCCTTCCAGGTAAAGCCCAGCCGCAGATGAAGGCCTGCCTTGCTGCATACTTGCATTTGAAAGCATTGCTGCTGCTTGGTAAACAGAAAGAGCATTATCCCCAGGATGTTTTGAAACTGAAACACTAGAACGAACGATGAAAGTGGGTATTATCTACCTATCCAAAGTTATTTTCTACTGCATAGCCTTCCTTAAAAATATTCAAATTCTCTAAAGCTGCAGTTTCAGATTATCTAAATCCATGGAACCCAAAGTAACAATTTTATTTGGTGCTGACATTTTCTCCTTAGGTTTCCTTTTAAGAAAAAAAAAAAACCAGAAAGTCCACGAGAAAGCCGCTGAACATAAGAAAGAATGCGCATATGCCTTTTTGAGCTTCTTTCGGCGTTCACAGTGGAATTTGTGGAGCTGTGTACGTTCCTTGCTCCGGGCTAGTATTCATCTGGAATAGCATGTGTAATTACAATATATTTTAAAATCTCACTTCGAAATTCAGTTGTCCAAAAGGAAGTCTTTCTAGGAAAATCATGATCCACTTTGAGATGCGCTGTAACTTAGAGTGCTATAAAAACATCCCTTGAAATAGATGTGAGAGGCCTGGAAAAAGAGAATTATAAAACTGATCAAAACCTGTAGTATTTCAAAAGCATAGTTGTTGTTTTTTTTCTTTTTTCTTACCTTACCATCCGAGGGGGGGAAAATTGCTTTGGATCAAAGTGGCTATTTTATACATGCACATGTAAAATCGGGCGAGCGTTTCTGTCCTGCAGTGCACAGCCTAGATAGTCACGCGTGTGCCGCCGGCACGGGGATGGGTGGACTGCGTCAGGACGGGGAAACAGACGGGAGGTGGCGTGTGGCCCGGCAGCCCTCGCCTCTCCTGGCTGGGGGACAATCCCAGGAGCTCGCCCGCCACACCCACTTAGCAAGACTCTGGGGACGGAGCGGGAGGACGTGGGAAACACCCCCGGTGAGCTGTGGGGGAAACAGAGTCACAGGAGAAGGCGCGGAGGTCACAGCCAGCCAGGGTGTTCAGTCTGCTGCAGTTCCAGAAGTGGCACTGATTTCGCCCCCCTCCCCGAAAACTTGCTGTCCAGAGATGCACAGTGCCCGACAGCTGTTTCCCTCTGTCCTTGTCAGGGCGGGTTCCCATACTTGAGAACTCTCTAGATCCTCCGTTCCCATCAGAGAGCACACCCTGAATACCACTAAAAAATGGGGACAGTTCCGATTCATCTCAGACAGAAGATTCTAACTATCATGGTTATTTGGGAAGGGGTAGAGGTCAAAGGGCAGCGTCCCAAACACGGAAGAAGGAAGTCAGTCGCCGCTGAGTGACAGACTCAAAGGAAGAAGAGCTCATCATGTAACCAAGACCCAGTGAATCCTCAGAGAGAGAGAAATAGCAACCTGACAGGGGATTTGTCCAGGTATTTACGATGAAGAAAGACACAGGATGTTTGTTAAGAAAATTATTTTTAGCTGGGCACTGGTGGCTCACACCTGTCATCCTAGCTGCTCAGGAGGGTGAGACCTGAGGATCATGGTTCAAAGCCCGCCTGGGCAGAAAAGTCTGTGTGCGCACACCATCATCCAAACGGGAAGGGTAAAGCCTGGTGGTTTCTAAGTCGCTGCTGTGGCTTGAGCTGGCCTGCCCTCATTTCTTCACCTGATAGGAGACGTTTACCAATAGTTCGCAGTTTGCAGGAGGGTTCCCCCTCCCTTTCCATTACCTTATTTTCCTGAAAGGGTCTGTCTGACATAACAGAGTCACGTAGCAAATGCCTTCCTAGCTGCAAAGGCAGCCTCCACGGCAAGCAGAACCACACCCAAGCCCACACGGTCCGCAGTTCCTTAGGAACACGGGGCGCGTGTGTTCCCGGACTCCTGCATCCACAGGGAACGTGTCACGTTTGCACGAGCAAAGGAACCCGGGGAGATGGCGATTGAGTCTCCTGGCCCAGCAGGGCCGCCCGGGCTCTGAACCTCCCATCTCAACGCAGATCCCCCCAACGATGAAGTCTGGCCGAGCAATCATGAATTCTCTCCCTCTCCATGTTGGATAGACGGATTTTTTTTTTTAAACCAATTGTGTGCTCATCAGAGTGAGATCCACAATGGGACTGGCATCACCCCCCTCCCCCCCCCACACACATACACGGGGCGTGGTCCCAGGGGCATCAGTGTCCCTCGGGACAGGGTGAGACTGTACATCACAGCCCAGTACATGTTATTCCAGCATTAAAATGACTCTGGCTGTTTATTCTGCCCACAGAACGGTTTTCTGTGTCTCCAGTTTGTCTTCATATGTTTTAGTGCCCAGCCTCTCTGGGAAAAAAAAAGACAAAAAAACTCCTTTGAATGCAGAGTTATTCTATTTCAGAGAATAGCTTGTAGGAGAGAGAAGAATAAAGCAAAATTAGCAGTTGATCAAGGGTGCTTTAGGCTGCCACCCTTTCCATTAACGGTTTGATTTGATGCACGCGAAATGCTTTTCCCCACACATTATGATAGAATAACCCTGACAGAAAGGAAAACCAAAGAAAACCAAAAACTTGATCGGAAACACAGCACCCTGCCACCTTCCCTATTAGCATTTTAATTTGATGGGAGCTGTGTGGTGTCTTAGTCTCCTCTCCCATGAAACGCTTTCTCATTTAAGGAGGCCTTATCCGTATCAAGTCATCCTGAGCTTCCTTAGAGTTTATTTATTTATTTATTTTTTTAAGATTATCTGAGCTGCTTTTCCGGTGGCACTGGGAAGCATTTATCAGAGCCTGCTTTGGAGCTGAAGACCTCTGTGAATGGCAAATGGTTGACTTGTGGGAGAATGGATTATGTTGTAGAGGAGAAAAATTGATCTGTGCAATTGTATTGTGGCTTTCATTATGTAAAATTAATTTTAAAGTAAATAGACACCGGTAGCTTTTGGAGAAAATGTATCTGTTCTTCTGAGGGTGCTGTTGGTGGAGTGGTAAAGTGGTAACCTTAACAGTCCTGATTAAAAAAAAAAATTCCTTTGAAGTTTTCCATTGGCATAAGAAGAAAGAGAATGCAAACAAAAAAATATTAACTCTTAGGGAGAAAAAGTCATGGTTTGTTTAAGATACCACAGATTGGGCTTCGCAGTGTTGGGCTCCAGAAAAAAAAAGGAAAACACACACATAGATAAAGACCGAAGCAAAACCTAAGGGGCATGGAGCTTTTTGCCTCTCAAGTAGGAGTACGGAAGAATCCCGGTAACCCAGGCAGGCCCCGGTGCTGTGGGTAGTGCAGAAGGACTTGGTTGGGGAGGGGTGTGTGGGGAAAACCACTGGGTTCGGGGGCTCCTCGTCCTCTTCCCAGCCTGGTCCACAGTCCCCGGCCCATCCCAGGGCCTTGAAGTGTCTCCTCTCTGTTTTATTGTGGCAGTTTCACAGTTGGCGTTCTCGTAGGTAAGTCTCCATTCACCTGGAGGGAATGCTCCCTCTTCTTCTGAATTCTTCATGGAGAACATTCTCTTGGCACTAGTTCAGCTCATCAGCAACAAGAAGCAAAGGACAAGAGTGCAGTCCAGCATCAAACTGCAGAGCAAAGGACATAGCTCGCAAGATAAACAGAAAGCCCACAGACTGGGAGAAGATCTTTACCGGACATTCAACAGACAAAGGCCTCATCTCTAAAATATATGCAGAACTAAAAAAATTACCTTCTTCCAAAACAAAACCGCAAAGAACCAATAGCCCCCTCATCAAGTGGGCTAAAGACCTACAAAGAAACTTCTCTGATGAGGAAATGAGAATGGCCGAGACATATGAAAAAATGCTCTACATCACTGGCCATAAAGGAAATGCAAATCAAAACAACATTAAGATTCCATCTCACCCCAGCAAGAATGTCATATATCAAGAAAACTAATAATAACAACTGTTGGAGGGGATGTGGCCAAAAGGGAACCCTACTTCATTGTTGGTGGGAATGTAAACTGGTTCAGCCACTCTGGCAAGCAGTATGGAGATTCCTCAGAAGGCTCAATATAGAACTCCCCTATGACCCAGCAGCCCCACTTTTGGGTATCTATCCAAAAGCCCACAAACAAAATCACAGTAATGCCACCAGCACAACAATGTTCATCGCAGCACAATTTGTCATAGCGAGAATCTGGAACCAACCCAGATGCCCCTCCATAGACAAATGGATCAGGAAAATGTGGTACATATACACAATGGAATTTTATGCCTCTATCAGAAAGAATGACATTGTTCCATTTGTAAGGAAATGGAAGGACTTGGAAAATGTTATACTAAGTGAAGTGAGCCAGACCCAAAGAAACATGGACTCTATGGCCTCCCTTATTGGGAATAATTAGTTACAGGTTTAGGCAAGCCATAGCAGAGCATCACAAGGCCCAATAGCTATACCCTTATGAACACATAGATGATGCTAAGTGAAATGAACTCCATGATATGGAAACAATTGTTATATCACAGTTGTAACTACTTTCAACGTCCTATGTATAACTGTAGCTTCTATTATTGTTGATGTTCTTGTATCACCTTCCTGTGGTTGTACCTACACTATCTCTGTAATCTTATCTGAGTATATTGGAAACCGTGTTTACTGGTATTGGAAGTAGGAAATTCAAAGGGAATACCAAATTTGAGAGACACAGGGTAAAAAAAGAGAAACAACTACAAAAGCAATACTTGCAAAACTGTTTGGTGTAAGTGAACTGAACACCTCGGGGGGGGGAGGGAAAGGGGGGGAGGGAGGGGGGTATGAGGGACAAGGTAACAAACAGTACTAGAAATGTATCCAATGCCTAACGTATGAAAGTGTAACCTCTCTGTACATCAGTTTGATAATAAAAATTTGGAAAAAAAAAAAAAAGAGTGCAGTCCATCTGCATTCAGCAGATTTGTCTTCCACGATGCTTGTCTGGGCTCCTTGCTAGTCATGGGCCCTCCACTCAGTATCACGAAAGGCTCTTTCTCTCTACCTATACGTATATCTATGTCTGTATCCACATCTATATCCATATCTGCGTCTACCTATGTATCTATCTACCTACCTATCTATGCATGCCTGAGCACGTTTTTCTGTATCCGTGTTTAAAAACAGTGAGGATCAGAGATTGTGAAATACACAAACGTTTTTAAAATATATGTAGTTTTTATTAACTGTTATTATTTTTCATCCTTGTTTGAATTTCCTTCACTGACTCCCTGGTAGTGGTTGGGTTCAGGCTGGCTGTCTTCTTCTTCTTCTTTTTTTCCCTAGATTTCTGAGACTTGGTGTTAAAGTTTCCCTTTTCAAAACATCATCTCTGGCATGTATATTCCCTAAGACCTTTTTCCACATCAAAGTCCCACTTTGAAGCTTCTTCACGGGGAGCAGCCACGGCCGGGCAATCAACGACAGCAGCAATAATTTATTTCTGTTGCCTTATCTGTGGGAAAAAAAATCATTTTTGGTAACGTTCCATCCTTATTTAAAGAAGTTTTTAATGCGTAATTAACAAAAGGGCTCTCTTCCTGGATTGGAGTTGGGGATGAGAAATCAGTAGACTAATGAGTCTTCACTGGACATGTTCCTCTTTCTCTCAGCACGTCGGTCCAACTTTTACCAGAGGAACCTGTACCAAAAGGGGATCTCTTAAGTGTTAGCCAGGAATCCAGTCACAGGCCTGGGAGAACAATCTATTCATTATATCTGAAGATTTCTTACTGTAATGAGTGTATACTAATGACCTTAAAATAAATTTTAAACAAACAAGTTTTAGAAAAGAAAAATAACACCTCTCCTACTCAGTAACGCCTGAGTTCAGGATTGTGTAGAAGATGCTACCAAAAATCATTGTTATTGTGCCATAAATGCTCACGTGGAAGGTGGATACATTCTAACAAATTATGCAGATGATTACATTCTAATCCTTGTCTGTGAAACACAGCTGTACAGAAAACATGCAGATTTTACTTATAGCACTAATGCTAAAAAAGAAAAAAACTTACACGTGCATATTTAAGTGTTATTCTATTAATTGTACACTGTGCTATCTTGGAAATATTTTGTTTGGTTGAAATGTATGAAAATATAGGTGTAGGTTTCCCTTGTGTATTCCTGAGATCAAATCCATTGACATTTCTGGTGTTTGGCTATGTTTGACTTATTAAAATGCTCTTTTGGTGTGATCCTGAGCTCTAGGAAGAGTAAATGTAATTGTGCTTGATATGTTCTCATTAAATCAGTATTGGGGATGGTTTTTCAGTAGTTCTTTGATCAGGGGTTGGATGAAGGCCCTCCAGAGAGAAGCACACCGACACACACTTTAACAGACTTGACAAGTTTGCTCACCGCTCTCTGAGAAGCATCACACCGTGGGAGAACCATCACATAAAAATCTCTGCCCATTCCAGAAGGTCATAGAGAGAGGCAGGCATGGCACTGGCTGACTCGGAGCCTAGAAGAAGATTGATGGAAGGGCCAACTGCAGGCTTAGCACCGCAAGGATTTCTAAATGACCAGCTTTACAAGAAAAACTATGGTCTAAGGACATTGGAGTTTATTCTCAGGATAATTAATGGCCCCCCTTTGGCCTCTCCTGGCTTCTTTGTCCACAGCTCCGGTTTTCTCCCAGCGAGGATAGCAAGAACAATTGCTCTTTCAGACCCTTCACTGTAGACCTTCGGCTGAATCTCATCTCTGTTCTAATCCTCCTATTTTTCCCAGTGTGTTATTTGGTCCGTGAGACCCACTTCCTCGGCGCTCAGAGGAAATTGTGGGCCTGAGCGTTCATAAAACACAGGAGGAAAAGCGAGGCAGAGAGCCCTGCGTCTGAGATAAAAGTCTCGTGTGAGGTTTACCTGGGCAGAAGGAATAATGCAATCGACACTGGCTGGCTGGGCCCCTCTCGCTGTCGGCCCTGCTCCTCTGGAGGACGGATGAACAACAGAAGGTCCATGGCCAGCCACGTCAGCTCTATTAACTGTGGCTGCACAGTCGTGGAGGAAGGGCCGCGACTAGGCTGATACAGGCTCTTGACCATGGTCCCTCCGCTTTGTCTTCTGTGTATCAGGATGATAGAAAGGCAAGTCTCACCCACCTCATGCCAAATAATCCCCAAATGAGTATCCATCAAGTTGTCCTCGAAACCTGGCAGGGTGACCTGAAACCCTTTAGTGGAACCCCTTCAGGATAATGAATACGATTTTTAGAATGGCGATGGTTGTGAACCACCACCGCCATTTTCCTGCTGATAAACCTCTTTGCGGTTGCACGCCAAGTTGTGGGGGGATGTTTGCCATTATAACGTCAGGGTGTTCAAGCACAGTTCCCCTGGGGAGCTCTGGGTCATGGGGAGGCATCTTGGGAATACCCCAGCAACTGCCCCCTTGGCTTCCAAACCATTTGTTCCAGGGAACACATGTTCTAGACAGGTCTAGAAGACGTTCTAGGCACATGATGGTCCATTTCTGCCTTCATACTCAGTGGCATGAGACACTTTTAAACACACACAAATATACGCAGATATATACAACGTATACACGAAATAGATATGCAAATATATATATATACATGTGGACCTATACATATATGCATATTATATATGAAAAATTGTATAGATGAATCTCTATGTATGAGTTTCACAGGCTTAGAGGGCATATTCATATAGATGTATATCTGAAAAGCACAAGAATCTATACTAGAATATGGAGTAATCTGAAGACAGAAGGAGGTGGGGTGAGCTTAGGATGTAATAGATTGATTGTACCCCCCTTGCCCGTGTGCGGGCTATAATTCAGGCTTGCTTGACTGGAAAACTACCTCTCCTTTATTTATTTATTTTGTGGTCTATTTTTTTGATACTGGGGATGGAACCCCGGCGGGGCGGGGGATGGGGGGGTGGGGATTGTCGCACTTTTGCTAGGCAGTCAGTCTCACGGAGCCGCTTTCTAGCACCTTATCCTCTTAGCTCTTGGTTCTGTGACATAGGCCACCTGAGGGGGTGCTTCCCAGCCTGTCTCCTTTCTCCCTGCTCTACCCCGCACGAGCGCCCACAACAGAAGGGCTCCGTCAGACAGGACACTTGACCACACGGTGTCTCTGAAACTCCACACAGAGCGTTGCGTTGGTCCAGGGAGGATGTACTGGGATGGACGTGTGCGTGTGTGTGTGTGTGAACACGCGCGTGCGTGCATGCATGTAGCAAATACTACGTTTTTCTTTGCCGGAGACACCATCAAGCATGCTGCTTTCCTCTGGCCACCCCCCCCCCCGGCCCACCCCTACCCCAGCCTCAATACCAGGCAGCGGCTCCCAAAGAATCGATGGGCAGTCGAGGTTAATGAGTCCCCACTCGGCTCTGGCCCATCAACCTTCCCAGCAAGCCATTAATTCCCTGGAAATGCGCCCCCCCCACGCCTTGGTGGTTTCTCCTTAATTATGGAAGGCATTAAGGAACAGCAGAGAATCCTAGTGAAATGAAAAGGCCATTTTTCATTGGTACTCCATGTGGGTCACCTAGGTCCAGGTGGCCCTGGGAAAAACAACCCTTCTGTGATTAAGCCTAGGGTGTCCTGAGAAGTCTCATCAATCTCTATTTTCTCCTTTGATCATCAGAGTGGAAGGAGGCTATTGAAGGCCACCCTCGTGCCAGGACCAGGTAAATCACTTGTGTCCATTGAAGTCTTGATTAAACTGTCTGAGGACCAATACCTTAGGCTCAGTCAAGCCAGAGATGGCTTTATCTTCATGTCTGGGAGGACTAAGTGCTTGTCTATGTGGCCTGGTTTTTAAGGGAATCTAAGATTTCTCCATCCATCCATCCACCTGGTCACCTCCGCTTACCATCGTTTAAGAGAAATCGGTTAAGCATTTCCTTTGGGCCCAAACAGTGCAACTTTAAATACATTACTCGAGACAACTGTATTTCTTCCATGTGCCTTATAATTATTATTTTTTTTATGAGGACCATTACAAATGTGAGCCACCTATGCTTAGCTAATCATTTAAATGTTTTGTAGATGATTGGAGAACACCATTGTGCGGTTAAATCTAGGGAAAGAGAGAGAGAGAGAGAGAGAGAGAGAGAGAGAGAGAGAGAGAGAGAGAGAGAGAGAGAGAGACTGAAGAGGAAGGAAAGAAAGCTTCCTTAAATGTTTTCCATTTCTTTGAGAATGTTGTGTGTTCATTGTCTCCTGGAGAGCTCCAAGCCTTGCAGGTACCCAGTAAATACATCACCGTGAAATCGTGATGTGTATGTAAGTGCTGTTTTTTTCTTTGTGGATAACTGGGGCAAGAATAGGAAATCTGTAATGATTTATTGGTGAGAATCTCAAGGGCTTAGATTTCTGACCTAGCTTCTAGACTGATAAAATGTGGTTTGAATTATGCTGAAAAATAATGAAGTTAGACAAAAAAAAAACAACTTGATAAAGCCAGGGGGATGTATATTCTACTTGAGAAGAATTATTGAATGTTTGGTTCCAGAAATGAATGATTTAAAAGGAGAGATTTCCTTGGCTCTTATTATTTTTTTGAAAGCTGTGCCAAATAAAATATCTCAAAATCTAAATAAATTCCCACCTCAACTTTAGGAATGGCTTTTTACAGTGTCTCTATAATAGTTTGACATAAATCTTCATGACTTTACTGCATTTAATACCTGAGACTTCACTTGGGGGGGGGGATGGTTATGAGAACAGGTTAATAAGACTTGGTAAGAAGTCCTTCCTGATCTATTGAAGACATAGAAGAATCGAAACTGGGAAAGTTCATCATCTGCAGATCAGCTACGAAAAAAAATGGGGAAATCATAAGGATGATTTAACCTTTCACTGGAAAATAGAACATGATTTTTGATTTAGCCAAAGACCATCAATTCCTTACCTCCATCTAGGGACTTTATGAATCAAGTGACAGAAGACAGGCTCCCCTCATTTCTACTTAAACATCCTCCAGTCTCTGTCAGAGATTAAATCCTAGTTTCCCATTCAGTCAGTCCAGGGCTACATATCTATTTAAAGCATTAATGGATAATCAGACTCCTCAGGGAAATTTAATGTGGTTAAATAGTAATAAAGGAACTTTCCAATAGAACATAAACAATACTGTAATGAAGAATATTAAATCATATGTTTTGTCACTGAGCCCATTATAGAACCAATTTAAAATTATAATAAATTTGCATTTGGCACTTGCTAGAGATTGGCAAATTTATTCATGTGAAAAATAGAGAATATAGATTAAATGTCTTTATATTTCCCTGTTAGATCTAAAAAAAAATCACTCCTATAAAAACACACATACACAGATCTATGTATCTTTATATAAAACATGTTTATACCTAACATACATGTGAGATATACATGCATGCATATCTTTGCTAGTGCATTTAACTGATTATACAAATCTCTTATAATTGAAGTATTTTAAAAATTAATAAAGTATAGCAAAAAAAAAAAAAACCATGATTGGGTTTTCAGTGGCTCCTGTCTAGCCAGAACTTTGTTCCTGAAATGCATCTGCGAGAAACAATGGCAACTGGAGATTATAGGCTTGTACACCCATGCCCAGCTATGCAATGAAGTTATTCATGTATCATTTTTATTTGTCTAAATAAGTCACTGCCTCGAGCCTCTGGGCATGCCTACAAACATTAATAACACAAATCTACCTTCTCACAGCAGTGTCTGGAAGCATCCTGTGTTTTGAGATTCTCTGGTGTGCAAACAGGAAGACACCGTAGAATAGCAGGTGGCCTGGAGGACTTGAAATCCATGCAAAACAGACTTGGTTAAAAGTGAAACTCAGCGTTGTCCTGGTTCCTTTTACATCGGATATTTACAGAAAGTTTATAACAAGTGGTTTAAGGCTGCGCAAGGGATTCAAGCAAGACTTCATGACAAATTTGAGATAAGAAGTAATAAGAAGAAGGGAAAGAAATCAAACCATGGTTTCAGAATGTTTTCTTCCACTCAGTGTTTTCCATGAGTGGCCTTGTGTACAAATATATGAACACAGGGCTGGCCTCGGTTTCAGGATCGGGAGAACTGGATCATTCTCTTATAGGAAAGGTACATCTGTAAGGGAGGACTAAAGTAATCTTCCATGATTGCAGCATATAGCTTATCACTTACAATTTATGAACAAGGGTTTCCCTTAGAAAGAGTAGAGTGGATGATGGATGGATGATGGATGGATGGATGGATGGGTGGATGATGGATGGATGGAGTGGATAAGAGAGACGTGGATGGACAGACCAATTTATCCATGTGCTTCTTAATATTTGGCATCTGTTCATGGTCATCTCAGTTGGGTAACATTTCCAAACATCCATAGATTGAGGGCAGCCATGCTACAATAGAAGTCTGGAAGTCCAGTAGCCTTCCTGGTAAGGCCTGTAATCTACCAACATTTATTTACTCAAATGGGATTTATTTTAGTCAAAGTATATTTATTATCACACACCACGATATGTCCATTTGCGTCTTGGCTGGGTGATTTGAGGAAGGTCTAAAGCAGTGAGGATTTACTGTAGATTTGATGTGGTGAGAAAGTGAATGTGCTTCTGAATAACTTAGACTTTTTATTTAGTGAATATTAATATCACAAAATAATAGGTTTCCTTATGACTTTTT